>NC_029792.2:102074409-102119565 GCF_000816755.2 Arachis ipaensis | reverse complement strand
TACTCTAGGGTCTTGGATAATGCAGGATGAGTGTCCAGAGTGACTGGAAAAGGGTTGTCAAGGTGTCTGGGGGGAACGTCATTTGAATTGATGTCTATTGCCCCTCTCTTTGGGTGTTCAACGTCCACCCTGCCCCCTCTTGGGCGTTCAACTTCCCCTCTGTCCCCTCCTGGGCGTTCAACTTCCCCTCTACCCCTTTCTGGGCGTTCAGCTTCCGCTCTGCTTGAGTGATTCCTCTACCCTTGATTAAAAGTCTGAGAATAAGGGGCATCATAGGATTTCTAGAGGAATTCCCCATGTAATTAACCTGCTCAGGTGT
The DNA here is from genome assembly GCF_000816755.2 of Arachis ipaensis. Taxonomy (NCBI): domain Eukaryota; kingdom Viridiplantae; phylum Streptophyta; class Magnoliopsida; order Fabales; family Fabaceae; genus Arachis; species Arachis ipaensis. The sequence continues at coordinate 102,119,246 of NC_029792.2, read as the reverse complement.
CCACTGTCCATAATTGTGAATTTCACCTTGAGGGAAGTTACCACTCATATCACAAGGAATATCTAGAGGAGCATTATGAACCTCAGCAACTTGACTCTGCATGCTGCTCTATTATTGAGTAAGAAGACTTATTTGTTGCAACATAAGTGCGTTTTGAGCAAGGATTGTATCTACAGTCTCCATTTCTTGAGCTTCCTTCCTAATTGGAGTCCCCTCAGATGAGTATAAGTATTGGTTATTGGCAACCACTCATGAGCTCATCTGCCTCTTCGGGTGTCTTTTTCATGTGCAGAGAACCACCTACAGAGTGATCCAATGACCTCTTGGCCATCTCAGAGAGACTGTCATAGAAGATGTCTATCTTGACCCAATCTGAGAACATATCAGGGGGGTGCATTTCTTGAGCATCAGCTTGTACCTCTCCCAAGCATCGTAGAGGGACTCGCGCTCTTCCTGCTTGAAGGTCTAAACGTCTGTCCTTAGCTTAGTCAATCTCTGCGAGGGAAGGAACCTGTTAAGGAACTTGTCAACAACCTTATCCCAAGTGTTCAAACTCCCCTTGGACTGGGTGCAAAGCCAATCCTTTGCTTGATCTCTCATAGCAAATGGGAAAAGCATTAACCTGTAGACTTCAGGATCTACTCCATTGGTCTTTACAGTATCACAGATCTGCAGAAAGTCAGAGATGAATTTATTGGGGTCTTCCTGTGGAAGTCCATGAAACTAGCAATGTTGTTGCACTAAGAAGGTCAACTGTGGGTCGAGCTAAAAATTATCTGCTCTAATAGGAGGTATACTAATGCTACTTCCATACAAATCAGGATTAGGAGCTGTGTAAAATCCCAGGATTCTTCTGGGTTGTGCATTCCCAATTGGATCCATAGTGATTTTAGTGTTCCTATACAAACAAGAGACACAAAAAAGTGGGAGTCTCTATGTCAAGGTCTAGAGAGCTCCCAGTAAGATATCCAAAAGAAATAAAATCAAAGTAAAGTATCCAACTAACAAGAAAACATGAAACAAGAATGCAAGAATTAGTCTTAAAAGTTTTGAAAATTAGAAAGAAAAAAAATTTTTAATTCGAAAATAAATAAAAAAATAGAATACTAATTCAAAAATTAAAAAAATAATACTTAGAAATTTCGAAAAATAAAAAAAATAGAAAGAAAGGGGTAAAAAATTTTCAAATTTCAAAAAGAAAGAGAAAACACTAAAGAAACACCAAACCTAAAATTTGAATTTAAATGAAAACAAGATAAGATAACTAGATTTGAAAATCAAAGAAAAGATAAATAAGATCAAGATTAAAAATCAAGGAAGATAAACAAGATATGATTAGAAAATTTAAAAAGAAAATTAAATTAAACTAACGGGACACCAAACTTAAATTTGAAATCAAGATAAGATAAAGATGCAAGAATCAATTTTCGAAAATTCAAAAGAAAGGGTTTTTTTTTTAAAAAAAAATTTTGAAATTCAAAAAGAAAGAAAAGAGAACACCAAACTTAAAATTAAGATAAGATAAGGCAAATAATTAACTAACAAGATTTGAAATTAAAGATGGAAGGCTTATTTTGAAAATTTTGAAAATTAGAAAGAAAAAGTCAAATAAAAATTTTGAAATTCGAATTTTAAAGAAAGAAGAACTAAAGAAAATACTAAACTTTAAAATTTGAATTTAAAATAAAGATAAGACAAGATAACAAGATTTGAAAATCAAGGAGTAAAGATAAGATAAAGATCAAAGATTAAGAAAGATAAACAAGATATGATTAAAGAAAATTTAAAAAGAAAATTAATTAAAAAGAAAAAGAAAATATTTGAATTTTTCGAAATATAAAAAGAAAAAGGAAATATTAAAAGACATCAAACTTAAAATTTAAAATTAAATCAAAATAAGATAACAAGAAAAATTTGAAAATTAAAAAGGGAAAGATAAACAATACTAATTTAAAAAATTTAAAGGAAAAACACTAAAAGAACACCAAACTTAAAAATTTTGAAATCAAATAAGAGATAATAACTAAAAAAAAAATCGAACAAAAAGAAAGCAAACAAGATCAATTTTTAAAAATCAGGAAGAACAATAATTAAACAAATACTAATAAAAATACCTAATCTAAGCAACAAGAAAACCGGTAGTTTGTCAATCACGAACAATCCCCGACAACGGCGCCAAAAACTTGGTGCGCGAAATTAGAACTCGCACAATTTCACCGGCAAGTGTACCGGGTCATCCAAGTAATACCTTAGGTGAGTGAGGGTCGATCCCATGAGGATTGTTGGATTGAGCAAGCAATAGCCATCTTGTTGGACTTAGTTAGAAAAATAGAAAAAGAGTTGTTGTTATTGTAAAACTCATAAATAGTAAAAGCAAGTAAATAAAGCAAATAAACAGATCTGGATTAAAACAATGACGAGAAAATAGTTAAGGTCTCGGAGATGTTTATCTTTCTGGATTAAAATGTCTTACCACCCACTTTAACAATGAATGATTCATTCTATGGAAAACCATAAGTGACTAAAGCCTACTCTCGTTGCGAATTAATCTCCTCTAATCTTACTAAAACGCCACAGACAAGGTCAACTCTTTCAGATCAGAGGGTGAAGTTTAGAAAACTAGTTTAGCGCCACAGAAATCTTAATTACCCAAAGCTGACAGGATTTCATGTCACATATCCCAATCAGTCACAGATAACCCTCAGTTTAGGAGGAGTGTTTCCTAGCTGTTGCTCAAGCGAGATAGCTTTCTTGAGAATCACAAGAGCTCATGTAGAATAAGGGTCATACCCTCTTTCCACCCAGATTCATAAGATTAAGAACGAAAATCACACCTTAGAACTGAATCAAACATTAGTTAAAGTAGAAGAATAATAATCTTAATCCATAGAAATAAACAGAGCTCCTAACTTTAACCAAGCGGTTTAGTTGCCCATGACTTACAGAAAATAGAATAAAATTAACGAAGATATATGTCTCCCCTCCCGGGAGGCGTGATCCTCAGGAGGAAGGAAGTCCCTTATTTATTATAAAAACCAACTAAACCTAAAGATGTTAATTTAAATTTAAAGGTTACAAGGATAAGATAAGCTAAGCTAAGGAGTGCTAAAATCCACTTTGGGTCCACTTGGTGAGTGTTTGGGCTGATTCCTGGCATTCGACTTGGATTTTGGGCGCTGAACGCTGGTCCCTACTCCCTGGCTGGCGTTGAACGCCAGTTTTGGGCGTTCAACTTAGGGGGTTGTTCCTTCTTGGGCGTTAAATGCCCAAGCTTGGCGTTTAACACCAGTTTTGGAAGTCATTCTGGAAGAAAGTATAGATTATTATATATTTCTGGAAAGCTCTGAACGTTAGCTTTCTAACGCCATTGAGACCGTGTCAATTGAATCTTTTTAGCGCAAGATATGCTTGTTGGAATGCAAGGAGGTCAAGATTAACAGCATCTGCTATCCTTTCTTCGTCACTGAGCAAGACTCTGCCAAATTCGCCCAAAATTCACCTAAAATCATAAAAAAAAACACAAAAACTCAAAGTAGCATCCAAAGATGAATTTTTCACTAAAACATAGTAAAACTTAATAAAATATAACTAAAAACACTACGAAAACAGATAAAAAAAGGGTGTAAGATGCTCACGCATCATCGTCCAAGTAATACCTCAGGTAAGTGAGGGTCGATCCCACGAGGACTGAGGAACTGAACAACAATGGTCAACTGGTTGGCTTAGTCAGGTGAATAGAAAAGTTGATTTTGTAGGTTTTAAAATCATTAATTAATAAAACAAGAGTAAAGAAAGCAAATAATGATTTTGGAGTAGAAAACAATGAGAGAAACATTTAAGGTATCGGAGATGCTGACTTTTCCGAATTAAGGTTTCTTACCAACTATTTTAATCATGCAAGATTCATTTCATGGCAAACTGTAATTTACTAAACCCTAATTCCTTAGTGATTTAGTCTCCTCTAACCTTCATCAACTGCCAATCCCTTGGTCACTTGATTCCGATTAGAGGGTTAAGTTCAAATCTAGTTTATGGCCACAAGAACCCTAATTACCCAAGACTAAACGGATTATATGTCACGTATCCAGATTAGTTCAAGTAATTAGCAATTTAGGAGGAATTTACTTCCAAGCTATGTTCAGGTGAGAGACCTCTCCCGAGGGTCACAAGAACGCATCTAGAATATGGGTCATACTCCCGTTCCACCCAAATTCATAAAATTAAAAAAGAAAGTAATCCTTGAAATTGAATCAGTACATTAATTAAAATAGAAAAGCAATAGTCTTAATCCATAGAAATAAACGAAGCTCTTAGCCTTAACCAATGAGGTTTAGTGGCTCATGACTTACAGAGAAAACAATGGTTCTCAAAGTGTGAAAGTACGGAAGTGAGAAGATCCTCCTAAAGGGTGAATCTTTTCCCTTTTATATCTAACCTAATTTGATTTGAAAATAAAATAAAATAATAAATCCTAAAACTAAAAGATATTATTTGTAATTAAAAAATTACAATAATAAAAGATAACATAACTAATAAAAGCTAAATCCACTTGAAGATGCTCCCTTGATATGCTTTCACTTCGGACTGCCTGGCGCTAAACGCCAGTTGGGAATTTAGCGCCCAAAGAGGCAGAGAACATCCCTGGCTTACTAAGTTGCTGACGCAAAATGCCAACTGAGCGTTTAGTGCCCAGGGGGGACAATTTCAATTCTTGTTCTTTTAGCACAAAACTCTGCCAAATTGTTCTGAATTTCACCTGAAATGGATAAAAACACTAAAACACTCAAAGTAGCATCCAAAGAGAATTTTTGCACTAAAATATAATAGAACTTAATAAATACTACTGAAAAAGCCTAGAAAAATAGAGGAAAAAAGGGTACAAGATGCTCACGCATTACAACACCAAACTTGAACTGTTGCTTGTCCTCACGCAGCTAAAACAATATAGGACATAGAAAAGAAGAGAAAAACACCCAAGACTTATGTGTTCAATTAAGCTCATGTCTAATTACTGAGTGGGGCTAAAGACACTCTAATTCTGAATAGGTTTGGCACCTCACTCTCCTTTGAAACTCAGAAATATTGATGTCTCTGAGCACTAGAACTCGGATGATATTATGGACTCTCTTTCTCTTGAAGCTCTGATTGACCCTTGAACACAGCTTTTTCTTGTCTTTTTTTTTCTTTTGGTGCTTTGCACCTTGAGCCTAGCTGTGATTCTAAGTGTTTTGTCCTCAAGCTTAATTTGATACAAGAACACCACAAGCATTTAACTGAGGAACTCCTTGAGTTCTAATTTTTTTCGTTTAATTTCTCTCAGTCAATGGTGCTCAGAGCCTTTTGCATACTCTGTAATTACATTTGGTCACAACTCTTAGTGTTCTGTCTAAAGGATTACTTGACACATTCCACCACAAGAATATGGTTATGGAATGCCACTCTTTTGAGTTTTAGATCAATTTTGACCCTCCTAAGCATTGATGCACAGAGTCTTGGACCTTTCTTTTTATTCTTTTATTTTCTTTCTTATTATTTTCTTTTTCAATTTGCTACTTGTTTTGCTTCAAGGATCAATGTCTTACTTGGTTAGAGAATTCATAATACTTTTCTAGGTTCCTATACCTCAAGAACCAATATTCTTAACTTCAATATCAAATATGTACTGTTTATTCATACATTCAAAATTAAAGATAAAGCCACCACATCAAAATAATAAGAAAAATTCATAATATATAACTCAAGCCTCATGCATTTCACTATTTCTTTTATTTTTCTTTTGTTTTCTCAAGCTCAGTGAGTAATACATGAGACATCTTTCAAAATAATCATAAAATAAAATAAATAACTAAACTAGAAATCAATAAATGACTACTAGTGAACACGCAAAGACTCAAACAAGTAAATAATAGGAAACAAGGTTAAGATACTGAAAAACAGGAAATAGATAAAGCAAGAGATAATGAAACTCAACCACCTCAGTCGTGGCGGCTACTGCTCCCTCCTGGGAATCCTCTCTGGCGCTTTAGCTTATCTATGTTGGGCTAGCTGATGGAGAAGGGTTGAGTGGTCCTGATGCTCAATCCTCAGCTGATCAACAGATGATGTCAGCTCCCCAATGGATGTGGTCAGATGGTCCCAGTAGTCACGAGGAGGGATATAGAATCCCTGGGGCATCTCCAAAAACTCCTGCTGAGGCGGTAAAACCAGCTTTGGGTGCCATAGGAATAGTAAAAATGAGGAAAAAATGGAGCGTCTAACACCAAACTTAAAAGTTTTGCTCCTCCCGAGCAAAGTAAAAGATAAAATAAAAAAAATAAAAGATAGAAGAAAGTAATATGATAATAGGAAAGCGAAAAGAAAAAGATAGTGGAAGGAAGAAGGGGTGCTCACGGTTATGTGGTGAAAAGGAAGAGGGGGAGAAGATAGTGTATGAAAAGATGGAGATAGTAGAATCGAATATGATAGTTGGAGGTGTGGGGAGAAAAGGGGAGGAAGTGGGTATTTATAGAGTTGGGGGAGTCAGTTATGGGGGGTAAGGGTAGGGGAAATGAATTTGAATTGTGGTAAATGGAGAGAGGGTAGGTGAGTTTGGGGAAGGTGAATGTAGAGAGATTGATGGGATTTGATTAATGAATGGAGAGGTGATAGGTGTTTGGAGAAGTGGGGGTGAATGTAGATGGGATAGTGGGTAAAGAGGGAGAGAGAAGAAGGGTGGTTGAATGGTCAAATTGGGTGGGGGTTGGGGTATTAACCGTTGGTTAAACCCCCTCCTTCATTTTTGAAACTGGATTGCTGGCGCTAAATTCCAGTTCTGGCGTTTAGCGCCAGTAATGGTACACATTTTTTTTTGAAATTGGGACGAGTCATGCGGGCATTTATCACCCTTGAAGGTGTTAAAAAGAGATCCTTTGTGGGTGTTAAAAACCCACCTGCCGTTTAACGCTAGCTCCTGCTTGCCCCATTCCTGCCGTTAAACGCCCTCCTAGGCGTTTAGCGCCAGAGCCCTTCAAAAGCTCTTTACTCCAGAGTATTATGTTCTTCATTCAGAGTCCTCCTGTCCCTATTCTAAGCACTATGCATGATCACAAACAAAATTAAACCAAGAAAAAACTATGAAAAGTAATGAAAAGTAGATGAAACTCAAACTGAAAAATAAAAACTAAAGGATAATCATGGTTGGGTTGCCTCCCAACAAGAACTTCTTTACCGTCACTAGCTTGATGGTCAGCTCTTCTAAGGAGGAGGATCATAGGGGCTCAGGTCCTCACCCATCACTGCGAACTTATTTTCTGTGCTCTCATGGATTAACTCAATATGCTCAAGGGACAGGATCATATTCACTATATGAGGTAGGACTAGACTTCTAGTGAACACCACTTTCATCCTAGGTGAGAAGTCTTCAGTGGGGATCTTCTTGTTCCTCCAGCCCTTGGGTACCTTCTTTTTTGGACCTCCTCCCTCCTTGGTGGGTGATGAATGTCTAACACGAAATTTAGGTTTTATGTCAAAGGGAATTGTATCTGTTCCCACCAAGGGAGGAGGCTCAAATAATGAACCCTGCATGCAAATACCTCTTTCTCCAGAGAGTGGTGAAGGTTTAAAAACCTTGAATACCAAGTAGTCCTCTTGCGCCTCAGAACCAATTCACCTCTCTCAACATCAATAAGAGCTCTCTCAGTGGCTAGGAATGGTCTTCCTAGGATGATGGAGTCATTTGTATCCTCGCCCATATCAAGTACTACAAAATCTGCAGGGAGGAAGAGCTCTCCAACCATGACCAAAATATTTTTCACTAGCCCATGTGCCTACCTTAGAGATTTATTAGCCGTCTACAGTGCTATCATTGTAGGCTGTGCCTCTTGAATTTGCAGCTTCTTCATTACGGACAAGGACATCAGATTGATACTTGAGCCAAGATCACAAAGAACTTTGTCAATAGTGATATTCCCAATAGTACAAGGAATCTGAAAGCTCTCTGGATTTGGCATCTTCTTTGGCAGCTTGCTCTGAATGAGTGCACTACATTTCTTAGTCAGTACCACTCTTTTATCTCCCTTCAAGGCCTTCTTCTCAGAGAGTAAGCCTTTTATGAATGCTACATAGGGAGGCATCTTCTCAAGAGTCTCAACAAAAGGAATATTGACTTGTAAATTTTTAAAGACCTCCAAGAACTGAGAGAACTTCTCGTCCTAGGTCTCCTCTTGGAGCTCCTGAGAGGGTGGTACTTTAGGCTCTTGCATAGGTGCCTTAGAGGGGGCGTGTGACAGTGTAACCTCAGCCCTTTCTGGAGCCTCTTTCTCCTCTGACCCCTTAGCAACTTGCACCTCCTTCTTCAGTATGGATTCTTTAGCCATTGTTAGGGCCTTACACTCCTCTCTTGGGTTGGTCACTGTGTCACTAGGAAGAGTGTTGGGAGGTCTCTCAGGTATCTTCTTACTCAACTGATCCACTTGTACTTCCAAGTTCCGAATGGAAGCTCTAGTCTTCTAAATAAAGCTATGAGTGCTCTTGGAAAGTTCTGCAACTAAAGAGGCCAAGTCAGCTATGAGACTGAGTGGATGCCTGCTGTGGCTGAGAAGCTTGAAATTGACAGTTGTGGAAGTTATGAACTTGTTCTGATTGAAACCGCCTTGGGAGTTGTTGCTGAAATTCGGCTGGGGCTTCTGGGGTTGCTTTTTCCACCCAAAGTTAGGGTAATTCCTCCATTCCTGATTGAATGTATTCAAATAGGGATCATTATTGGGATTTCTAGAAGAATTTTCCATATAATAAACATGCTCAGGAGTGATTTGAGCATAATAATAATTCTCTCCTTGGTTAAAGTCTCCACTCATGTCATAAGATGCATCTTGAGTATTAACTATAGAGACTTGCATCCCACTCAAGTGTTGAGAAATCATACTAATCTGCTATGACATGATCTTGTTCTGAGCTAGAATGGCATCCAAGGAGTCCACCTCCATAACTCTTTTCTTCACCGGATTCACAGGATTCCTCTCAGAAAAGTACAGATATTGGTTGTTAGCAACCATCTCAATAAGCTCATTAGCTTCTTCAGGCGTCTTCTTCATATGCAAGGAACCTCCTATGAAATTGTCTAGAGACATTTTTGCCATTTCAGAGAGGCCATCATAGAAAATCAGCAGCTTGGTCCAGTCTAAAAACATTTCTGTGGGACACCTCCTGATCATCTGCTTGTACCTTTCCCAGGCTTCATAGAGAGACTCACCATCTCTCTACCTGAAAGTCTGAACATCCACCCTCATCTTAGTCAGCTTCTGAGGTGGGAAAAACTTGGTCAGAAATTCATTGACCACCATGTCCTAATAGTCAAAGCTCTCCTTTGGCTGAGTATCCGACCACTACTTTGCTCTGTCCATCATAGAAAATGGGAAGAGCAAGATCTTGTAGATATCAAGATTCACTCTATTGGTCTTTATAGTGTCATAGATTTGCAGAAAATTAGAAATAAACAAATTCGGGTCTTCCTGAGGGAGTCCATGAAACTGGCAGTTTTGTTGTACTAGAGTGATCAACTGTGGCTTCAGCACAAAATTGTTAACACCTATTGGAGGTACTGAAATACTACGCCCATAAAAGTCAGGAATGGGAGTAGTGTAGGAGCTCAGAGTCCTCCTAGCTTGCTCATTAACATTCGAATTCCCACCATTACCATTAACAGCATTATTGGGATTATTGGGATCCATGGCTTCCTTCTCAAAAGTATTCTTAAGATTCTCACCGGCCTTGTAAGCTCTAGCTTGTTGCAAATGCCACCTCAAGGTCCTCTCAGGTTCAGGATCAAATTCAAGAAGGGGTTCTTTGTCCCTATTCCTACTCATAAACAACCAAAAAACAAAAAAAAAAGTGGGTATCTTTATGTTAGAGTATAGAGAATTCCCAGTGAGGTATCCTATGTAAAAGAAATAAAATAAAATAAAATAAGCAATTAAACTGAAAATTTCAAAAACTAACAAGAAAGAAATAACCCAAAGAATTCAAAAAAATAAACAAGGAAAAATACTAATATTTTTGAAAAATAAAAGAAAAGAAGATCAATAGCAGGACACCAAACTTAAAATTAAAAATTAAGAAAAAACAAACAAAACATAATTCGAAAATTAAATAAAAATAAACAAACAAAACTAAGAAAAATACCTAATCTAAGCAATTAGACAACTGGTAGTTGTCAATCACCGTTAGTCCCCAACAACAACACCAAAAACTTGGTGCAGAATTTTAGATATCCACAACTGAACTGGCAAGTGCACTGGGTCGTCCAAGTAATACCCCAGGTAAGTGAGGGTCAATCCCACGAGGACTGAAGAACTAAACAACAATGGTCAACTGATTGGCTTAGTCAAACGAATAAAAAATTTGGTTTTTTGGATTTTAAAAGCATGAAACAATAAAACAAGAGTAAAGAAACCAAATAATGAATTTGGAGTAGAAATCAATGAGAGAAACAGTTAAGGTATCGGAGATGTTTACTTTTCTGGATTAAGGTTTCTTACCAACTATTTTAATCATGCAAGATTCATTTCATGGCAAATTGTAATTTACTAAATCCTAATCCCTTAGTGATTTAGTCTCCTCTAACCTTCATCAACTGCCAATCCCTTGGACATTTGATTCCGATTAGAGGGTTAAGTTCAAATCTAGTTTATGGCCACAAAAATCCTAATTACCCAAGACTAAACGGATTATATGTCACGTATCCAGATTAGTTCAAGTAATTAGCAATTTAGGAGGAATTTATTTTCAAGCTGTGTTCAAGTGAGAGATCATTCCCGAGGGTCACAAGAACGCATCTAGAATAAGGGTCATACTCCCATTCCACCCATATTCATAAAATTAAGAACGAAAGTAATCCTTGAAACTGAATTAGTACATTAATTAAAATAGAAAAGAAATAGTCTTAATCCATAGAAATAAACAGAGCTCCTAACCTTAATCAAGGAGGTATAGTGGCTCATGACTTACAGAGAAAACAAGGGTTCTCAAAGTGTGAAAGTGCGGAAGTGAGAAGATCTCCCTAAAGGGTGAATCTTTTTCCTTTTATATCTAACCTAATTTGATTTGAAAATAAAATAAAATAATAAATCCTAAAACTAAAAGATATTATTTGTAATTAAAAAATTATAAAAATAAAAGATAAGATAACTAATAAAAGCTAAATCCACTTGAAGATGCTCCCTTGATATGCTTTCACTTCGGATTGCCTGGCGCTAAACGCCAATTGGACGTTTAGCGCCCAAAGAGGCAGAGAACGTCCCTGGCTTGCTGAGTTACTGGAGCTAAACGCCAACTGGGTGTTTAGCGCCTAAGGTTGACAGTTTCAATTCTTCTTCTTTTGGCACAAAACTTTGCCAAATTGTTCCTAATTTCACCTAAAATAGATAAAAACACTAAAACACTCAAACTAGCATCCAAAGGGGATTTTTGCACTAAAATATAATAGAACTTAATAAATACTTCTAAAAAAGACTAGAAAAATAGAGGAAAAAAGGGTACAATATGCTCACGCATATATATATATATATATACACACACACACAACTCAAGAATGAACCAAATGATAAACATAATTCATGTTTCTCCAAGTCAACCTCTAGGAGGGACAAAATTACAAAATAAAAGGGTGGAGAATCTATTACATACGTATAAATACAAACAAAACATACAAATACCGAGTCTTAAGATAGTTCTTTGCTTCCAAGTGTCTCCAGAATGCTCAGTGCGGTGCTTCATCCTGCATATGAAAACAACAGTATTTGTATGGAATGAGAACTGGGAGTTCTCAGCATGGTAGTGGTGCCCACATAAATAATATATAAGGTATCGGAAAAGTCAGAAGCAATCCTAGAACTCCGACACTCAAATTTAAAACTTAAGGGATAATTTAAGCTAGATTTTGGGTATATAATCTAAGGTTTCCAAATTATAATTCAAATCCTAACTTAACCCTTAAATTCCAGCTTCCTCCAGCCCTCTGAAATCTGATGGAACTGCCCTCGTCACTCCTCCGCCAGACAAGGGGTCTCTCAGTTGCATCGACAAACAATACAAACAAGGAAAACACGGATAAAATGCAGTTACAGCAAGTAGAGCATATAGAAAATAAGCATAGATATTCATATAGGAAAACTCAAGTAATGCAAACTCAAACAAGACAAACAGATGTATATGATGTATGCCTTTCCTACTGGTCGTGAGCTCACGTGTCGGTTATATCGCCAGAACCCGATACATCCGGCAGCTAACCCAGATATCGTCTCTCTGACATGCCTCCACACTTTTGGGCTATAGCACCCGCCATGCTCTTGGGATATAGCTCCCGATACACTCATAGGATTTAGCGCCCGACATACTTTACAATAGAGAGAAAACTCAAACATACTCATCACCAGTCATCCCCATTTATCATTATTCATTCAAGTTCAATTATTCTTATTCATCATGGCCAATATTCATCACAAACTCAGCGTTTTCGCACTTGTCAACCATAATTCACTACTTCACAAACTTTCTTCACTTTCAAATTGCCACCCTTTCAAGGTTCAGCTCCCTCACTATGATTATAACTAAGTTTTAGGGTCTTAGAAAGTAAAAATAGAAGTTTAGGGGTTTAAAATCATGTTTAAATTACAAAAATGCAATGTTGTTGAAAACAGGGTCCCACGTACACATGCCATGTTGCGCATACGCGGGGGCGTCATTTACTCCACTCGCGTACGCGACAACCGTCCGCGTACGCGAGCTCCCTTGGACAGAATAGATAGCTTGCATCGCATGGCACTTGCCCGCGTACGCGAGAACGTCTAGACATAACCAAACAGTCACGTCGCGTGTGCACTCGCGTGCACATGCCCCTCAAAAATGCTAAAAAGCTGTTAAGTGCTGCAGAATTTCCTTTTACACACCAAACTTTCGATGAGCATAACTTTTTTGTTAGAAATCATTTTTAGCCTGTTCTTCAAACGACGTAAACTTCACATACCCAATTTTTATATGAATAAGTTTGATAGAAATCGAGGGTCCGGATGTCAAGTTATGGCCTGCCGAAGTTCAGTCAAAAACCAAGTTTTTACCAAGGATTTCCAAACCTCTATTTTACTAACTTCATTTACAAAACCAAAATTTTACATCTCAAAATGACTCCAAATACATCCAACACAGCTCCATATTCTATCATAACCTACCATACCTCAATTTCTACAACTTTATTCCAAGAATTCTCAATTATACAAACACAATCAATCAAATTATCAACATTCATATTTTCACATTCGTTATCCTCATCCATCATCATTAAAATTATTATTCATCAATCCATTTCACCAACACCAACCATATTCATATCAATGGATCATCGATCTAATCATACCTCATCAATTCAACATGCATAGTATCCACTAAAACCACTAAGCATGCTCCAAACTTATAATTTAACTTTTCCTAGATCGTCCAGCCTAAGTTTTCACAAAACATTATATATTACATACGAGAAACCAAAACCATACCTTGGTCGATTCCTCCCTAGCTAGAACACCACAAGTTATCACGGTTTCGCAAATGCTCACAACCCCAAATAGTGCACCAAACAAAAAATTCAGTTACCGCGGCCCAAATTCAGCTTACCGACACCACCAATTATCCTCCAATTCCATCAACATGCCTCAAAAACCCATAATTCACATCTTACCAATGCAAAATTGAAGTAAGACCCAGCAATATCTCAAGATTAATATGCTCTAACTAAATTGTTTGGTGGGTTTTGTAGAACTCAATGCGATGATCGTGTAGCCGGAGACGCGGCAATTGGAGTTCCGAATCAAAAGTTATCTTGATTTCAAATCAAACCAAGGGTTTATGATTTTGGAAATGTTCTTCTCCCCTTTGGCTGAGCTTTCAGCGTGTTTCATATCATATGGGAGAGAGAATGTGCTAAAGCTTAATATTAATGGAATTTGGGTTAGGTTTTGGGCCTGTTTTGGACCTGGTTCGATCGGTTTAGCCCGTCGGTCCAGTTTTGGACCAAATTCTTTAAAATTTATGTCAAAATTTATATTTTAAATATTTTTACCCTTCTAATTTATCAAATTTATTTTTCTAATTTATTTAAATAATAATTAATTTATTGGTTAACTATTTATTAATTACCCAGGGTTTACACCATTCCTCCTTCTCCATGCTGAAAATAAGAAAGAAAAAAGAAAGAAAAATGGTGAAATTTCCATGACCATACATGCTTCCAAGCTTGATTTCTTCCTCACCAAAACTCCGATCAAAATTCTGAACCGATTAAAGTGATCCTCTCTTCTTTCTCTTCAAATCTATGCTACTTTTCATGGATCAAATTCATGTTTGGTGGCTGCTCTCCCCTCTTGTTTAGTTCGGCTATGAGGAACCATGCTTGAACTTGTGTTTTTTTTTAATGTTTCTTCTTAGATCTCTTGCCTAGTTAATTTGTGAACCAAGAAATCACTATTTTCAACAAGATTAAGGTGAGAAAATCCTTTCTAACTAGCTTCTGATGGTTCGGCCAGTTGAGGATCTTGAGGTTTAAAGTTGTTTTTGATTGAATATTAGGAGAAAAAGTGAACTAGGAAGCTTTCTTGGTGCAACCGGTTGGAGCAGCAGCAAAGAGGTAGAGTTTGGTAAAATTAATCTTTGACTAATTGTGTTATTAATGAGTGATTGCTGGATTATTTGTTTGGGTGTTTATTTGCTTGAAATATGTTGAAAATTTGGTAAAAAGTGAAGCCAACAATTCGGTTTCAAGGTGCAGTTGAAAACCGAATTGTTCACCCCAATTTTGAAGCTTTATTTGAATTGGAATCTTGATGAAATTGATGTAATTTGGTGGCTGAAAAATAAAATTGAAAAGTGAGAAAAATCGGTAACCAAAAAGATTGAAAAACTAGTTAAAAATCAAGTGAAAAACTTTTATGAACAAATTCAGATTTCTTGAAGAAAAAGAAACCTTAAGCTTTTGATTATTTTGTGGTCAATTTATAAATAAGAAAAATTTTGGGTTGAAAGTTAATTAATAAAAAGTTTGGGGTTAAAGTATAATATTCAAAAGTTAAGTGGTTAAAGTGAAAATACTAAAAAATTTAGAGGTCAAAATGCAATTTCCAAAAGTTTATAAATAAAATATTCTTAAATATAATTTTAATAATAAAATAATAATAAAAGACAAATTTATCTAAAAGTCTTAGGAAGACAACTTTAAGCCCAGAATATTATAATTTTCTTCATAAAACATCTAATGAATGGCAAGAACATGTTAAGGAGAGATAAAAGAAAATAGGAACATTAAAGAGAAGATAAAAGTTAGTTAAGAAAGTGTACAAAGAATAATAATATGAACATTAAAGAGAGAAACAGAAACAGAATGAAAAGACTAAGATAAACTAAGACATCAATTGAGAACAAAACAAACAACAAATGAATAAAGAAAAAGAGAACTGGGAATTAATAGAAGAATATAGTAAAAGTTGAGGAAAAGATTAAGTACGAAGTGAAAAAAAAGTTAAGAGAAAAGTTAAGAGATTAAGAAAAGAGAATTGAAAGCCAATTGAATGACTTCGGTCATAAGGCTTAAGAGCTTAAGTAAGAAACTTAAAGAGATGAATGAAAATTGAATGATGAAAGGAATGACTGAGAATGTTGAATGAGTAACTAAAGTGTCTGGCAAAGTTGAGGGATTCATCCTACCTGCTCATAACTTGAATGTAATGGTGGGATGCCCACAAATGTAGAACTGTTTTTCAGATGTACGCATATCTATGAAAAGAATGGACAGTCAACTGATGTGGTTTCAGCCATACAACTTAAAGTCAACATATGTGGCTTCATCCATACGACTTTGTATGCAACGGATGCACCTGAAAAGTCATATCTGGAACTTGTGCCTAGGTAATGTCGGGTTGCGGGTAGTCAATCGACGGATGAGCACATGGCTTGCATAGGATAGACATGCATCATACTTGGTTGCATTTCTTTCTGTGTTATGTTTGTTGTATTAATGTATGCTTTCTCTATTTGTATTCTATTCTCTATATTTTTTGTGTGCACTTGTCTTGTATTTCTCTTTTTGTACTCTATTTTTCTATTTTTTCTGTATACTGTATGTTTATGTTCTTGAATATATTACTGTCCAGTGATAACGACAGAAGCAATTAACTTGACTAATTAGCCTGACTTTAGTAAGAACTCTCCAGTTCTTACCCCCTTCCTTTCCCCCTTCAGATGGAGGCAGGAGTGCCCTTTCGTAGTCTGCTGGTGATCATTCTGCGAAAGAGTTCGGCTTTGGGTAGTCTTCTGAGTCTAGAGCAAGATTCATTTTCTGTTTATATATTTATATACCGTAAGACCAACCGATGTCTGCACCCCGTCAATTCACGGACCCTAACCTATATCCTCTATATGAGACTCCTATTTTGTGGATACTTGATGAAGCACCAGTGAGTTGCCCCACGGCGAAGTATGACCGTGCAGAGGAGTAGTAGACCACATTCCGCCTTTTGATGACGTTCAATTTGACCCGAGTTTTGAAGACCTAGAACGTACTTTCTCTCGCTTTTGTAGTTTATAGGGATTAGGTGAGTATAGAATCTAAACTAGCCTGGGCGCCAACTTAGAGACTTTTTAAACAAGTCAGAATCTAGGATGTTGTACGTATATATATATATATATATTATCTAGCTATTTTTAGGGATGTTCTAACTGAGTTCTATACTCTAATAAAGGCTGGATAACTAAATGTTGTTAACTGCTTGAGATGTACATAAGTGTGGTTGTTTATCATTGTTTTACCTGCTATTATTTGTGATTGATTATGAATGATTCCGTTTACTAACTCGAATGTTTAAAAAAAATTACCCCGCTAAACAACTATGTTTTAACAATGAATCAGACTCATATAATAAATAATAACTAAAATTAAGGAAGGCAAGTTGGTAGTATTCGACTTCTAGTATGATCATGACATACCAGAAGTTGGGTCATTACAGATACTCCAGCTAAAGCTGAATGGTTGGTAAAGACCAACAAAATGCAACTCCATGAACAGGAAAAAAAGTACGTGATTCATGCACATATTGTATAAATGATTTTTACATTATTGTAAAAGATTTTGAATAGATTTTAATTGCCTAAAGCGTTTTTTACTTAGCACTATGGAAAATATATGAAATGTTATTATGTTACTATTATTTTAGAAAAGCTTAGGAATGAAAAACAATAGAAGTACAGTTATAATGATGACTAAATATAGAATAAAAAACTAATTTTATTATTAAAAATTTTATTAATGAAGTTAAAAGTTGGTTTTTCTTTACCTTTAATTTTGATGCACTGTCGGTGTAAAATAAATTTACACGTGCATTCAATTACATAACGACACATTAGTAAAAAAAACTATTTTTTACATTGACCGCATGAATAATCATTCAAAAGAACATATGTGATTGCATGACTATGTAAAATGCTTTACTCTATCAGTACATCAAAATTAAATTCTTTTTTAGTATATTATACACACAAAAAAAGTGAATTCCTTAAAATCAAAGAGACGATAAAGAAAAAAAATGGTTTCAAAAATAAAATAAATTTCGCTTTGTTGATTGTTGGTCAAGTCATTGTTTTACCTCACGTAGATTAAATATTTCAACTCACAAATACATCTATAATGTGTTTTGAGTTAATGATTCAAAGCACACAAAAAAAGGGGCAACAGAGGAGCTTCATATTTCACTCTTCGAATAATTCTCTCCCATCTTCTCCAAAACCTCTCTTCATGAAATACACCTTTAGTAAAACGTAAGAGAAGCAAAATTATGTTCGATGCTTTAGCAAAACCACGATGATATAAAAAATCAGCGATGATAGACACTCGAGACACTGTTACAAACAAATTTTAGTCTGCCCCCTCTAAAGAATTTACACAAATTGTGCATCCCGTTTCAGAATAATTTGATCCCAAAAAGTTCCCCAATTACAAAGGCAGTTCATTTTTCTAGTCACAAACTCACAATGCCTCAACTGTTATACTGCACTGTGCATTATCTAAGACACTAGATTTGGGTTTGTTAACCACCTAGCTGCATAGAATAATGTGTCGATTATTGACCCTCAAATATGGCTTATACAAACAACAAATAAATAACCTCAATTTTATAAACAACACATAATTATCTTGATAATCAACACATGATCTGAAAATGTAGGCCGAAAAACATTTGACCAAATATATGCTAAAGTAAACAGACAACACTGTATCACTCCATAAGGAGAACGAAAGACCTTCTGGCTGGGGCAGCCGGGCAGCTATGGTTTTCCTTGAATATAAGCAATTTTGAAAGACACATGACACCTAAACTTGCACACAAATGAGGTACTTCGTTTAACTACAACTCTAATAATGCGGTTGAAGCTTTACAAGGAGAGGAAGAGAAAGAAATATTTGAATAGACAAACTGACTTATAATTACTCTTCAAACTCTTCCTTTCACCACTTTCCCTTTAAAACCCCATCTCACAAACACACCTAAGAGAATGAACACCTAAGGGCATATTTGGTTTGTGCTTTCATTCAGTGTTTTCTGTTTCCATAATTTTGTAAAAAAAAGAGTGAATATTGTGTTCCTTTTCATGATATACTTTTTCTTTTGCAAATTCCTAAAAAAAGATAACATTATCACCAAGCAAGCCCTAAATTTTTGGAGTTAAGGAAGTGGGGAAGAGAAGATGACAAGACTTCATCCGCCGATATGTATCATAGGCCTATTTGCTGTCTTTGCAAGGTCAAACATTCCAGCATGCAAAGCTTTCTTCCTCTTCACCTACACCAAAGAGAAGGCCAGAATACTCGAACATTATAGTAGAACCTTCCAGATGACATAGCTTAAACAAGGAGTATATAACCGACTATGTTGCTACACAACAATATAAAAAAGCAATAACAGATTTTATGATGCCGAAATGAACAAACTACATTAAAACTAAAAGCAAATATAATTCCACCATATTGGATGAGAAAACAAATCCTGATAGATTAATTAAATTTCTAAATTATCATGATGAAATTTTGAATCCTAGCAATAATCAAAAAGTGCATACCGCTGCTGCTATTATCTCCATAAGCTCATCATCCTCTGCACCATGTCGCAAGGGATCCCTTAAGCTTACCTGCAAGAGGACAAGGCCGTATAAAATATCACAAAAATCTCTTGCTTAAAGTCACACAACACATTAAATATCCAATCCAATATATATTAAATGGCCGATTTCTACTGTCCAGTGTCCATATCACTGCATAAATAGGTTTGGCCTGAACAGATAAAATCAACAGTCACAGTGTGCCTTGTAAAAGTTAGCGTTTATCAAGTTCACATGATCCAATATTTTTGTGAGAGGCACTTTGCTTTCATGGCACAGTTTGGAAGAATATCTGTAAGCTGAGTCTAAGGTATAATTCTTGATGAACTTAGCAGTAGATGGTTCATATGATTATGCATCTAAGAAATTATTAGAAAGGAAAAGAAGAAAATGGGCATTCAATCTGAAAAATGTGAAACATAATTTTTCATATCTAAGGTAAAATAAGGTCATCGAATTGCGAAACAGACCTTCCACCAAACAAGTCAAACAATGAATATACTCTACTCATCAATGGTGACCAAAAAACTCACACCACTTAACAAAATATGCTACCTAACATCATGCATAATTCTAAACATCGTTCAAAAGCACACATTATATGTTATACCATATGAATAACTAGAACTTAATAGGAAAAGCAACAAGCATGGATTAATCTAATAATTATGCATTCCAGAGTTGAAGATAGCGAAGACAACCACTGGTCCAATAATGTACAAGTAGAGACCCAAAATGAGAATTAATTCATCTTCATGAAGCACAAGGAAAGGATTAAACAAGCTCTCATCTAACTTTCCCAGATTACGAACAAACTTCAAAATTTAGTGAATAAATCCATTTTCGGCAAGGTAGTATAGACCTCTTACTTTCTAATATGAATTATTTAAAGTTATGTTAGTCACTCTATTAGGAATCTTCCCCAAAATTGAGAACAAACCATATCAAGAATTCAGGACTAAGAGTAGAAATCATAGGCTCAATCATCAATGTTATAATATATGTTGCTGCCTATTCTTTTTCCCATTGTCCTGTAAAGCCATTGATCACTTGTAGAAAGCAACTTACGGAACACAGCACAATAATGGCAAAAGATTTGCATTAACATTACTCCAAATTTTATCCACCAAAAGCATTTGTGTATTTCTAATACCAACTCTAAATCCAAGCCCTTTCCTCACATTACCTAATGATCTCATTCAATACCCACTTCACTTTAAGAAACCTATAAAATCCTCATTAATGATAATAACATTGTAGATTCACTAGAAACATTAAATATTCCACATATATCTAACATCACACAGATACTCTTCAAATTGCAATTAACAATTACTGGTGACATGCAGAACAAAAAATATGACTTACCTCTGAAGGACCAAATAGACACACTTTGAAGTTTCCATCTGCTAGTATTCGCAATCTATTGCAACCAGCACAAAAATGCTCCGTCATTGATGTGATAAATGAAACTCTACCTTGATGTCCATCTATTGCGAAATTCTTGGCTGTATCTGTTGGGTGATCCTGAAGTCTCTTTATGGAAGGAACATGTTTTATCTGTTTAATAAAAATGGTGACGAAGGGTCTCAACTAGAAAAAAAAAACACAAAAAAAAAAAATCCAAGTGAGATCTCCTGCAGAGTTCTACCTTACCACTCTATCCATCATTTCTGAGTAGGGTACAAGCTTCTTGACATTCCAAACATTTCCATCAAATGGCATGAATTCTATAAAACGAACATTAATAGGCTTTTCTCTTGTCAGATCAACAAAGTCACATATTTCATCATCATTAAATCCACGCATTACAACACCATTGACCTGAAGCAACAAACATAAAGGACACCTTAAAACGCATCAATCAGTTACCTTTGAAATTTAACATGGCTATCAAGTCTCACACAAGAATAATCCAACATAGAAATATGTACAAAAACTACAAATCAATGAAGAATTTCACAATTTTGCAAGGGAAGCTAATAACATGGGAGGTGTTCAAAAAGTGAAGAAACAAGACCAGCACTAGCAAATACCTTAACAGGATTATAACCAAGGTCCACAGCAGCATTAATTGAATTCATTACTTTTTCATGCCCTTTCCGTCTTGTCATAAACTCAAACTTTGCAGGTACCAATGTGTCCAAACTAATGTTCACAGAAGTAAGGCCACATTCTTTCAGCCTTGGAAGTTTCCTTGCTAGGGTGATACCATTTGTAGTCATGGTCAATGTCTCCAGTCCCTTCAATTTTGACAACCCCATGCATATATCTTCAATATCCTTTCTTACAGTTGGCTCCCCACCAGTCAACCGTATTTTATTTACCCCGGAACTTACAAAGAGATTTGCTAGTCGCAAAATCTCAGCATTTGTCAAAAGCTGAGCGTTAGGAGTTAGCTCCACGCCGTCTGCTGGCATACAATACTGACACCGTAAATTGCACCGTTCTGTTAACGATATTCTGAAGTAAGTGTGCAACCGTCCAAATGAATCTACTAACATATCAGAAACAGTGTTATCCTTTGGCTGATTGTCAAGCGATGTAGCGCACGATGTTTCATAAGTTCTTGTGGAATATTCATTCAAGTTGCCACTGAAATTGACTTGACCATTGGTACTTCTGCTAGCACAATGAGACCCCGCCTCACAATTCACCTGCTTTACAAAATTTGCAGATTATCCAACCACAATCTCATAAAACAAAAGACTTAGATATATCATCACCACCACACTCCGGATTAATACAACATGGAATAAGAAAAATCTAATTATTAATTAGAATACTTAGACAAAATCCAAGGACAAAAAATAACAATTTTCATTAAGATGCAAATGGTTATCAATATTTACAACTCACAGCACAAAATTCCTATCAAGCAGGATTGGATAGAGAAGATTTATGCAACAATCTTACCATCGCTTCAAGAATCGAAATTCGGCCCATAACAAGGGCGCAACTAAATGACTGACTGTGTTTTTCACTATAGAACTTAAGAGATTCTTGCAACTTTATTATCAAATTTACGAGTCATTGACAAGGACAACATACATATGATAACTATGTTGCTCGTGTATGTAAGAACCCAAGAATCCATTTTCCTAATCCATTAGAAAATCAAAGTAGAGCTTGATGATCAATGCATTTTCATGACCAAAAGAACAAGCTAAGTAAATTGACAGAGTAAGTTACATATATAGTAAACGAGAGAAAGAGCAGTACCAATAAGGAATTGGATTGTCCGAAGCCGAAACGCCAACCAGGGAATTTTGATAAGAAGCGCCTCGTTATTAATGCAATCATCAATTAATTATAACCAAGGTTCTGAGAACCGGACCGGTCATTGAACCATTTTATTCACTGGTTCACTGGTTCATTGGTCCAACCGTAATTCAACCGAAAAAACCGTTTTAAAATAAAATAATAAATAAATTATAGAACAACTCTCATCAACACAATAAAAAACAATCAATAAATCATCAACACAATAAAAATTATAGAATATGTGTATTGCTATAATATAAAATTACAGAACATGTCTACTGGCATGTTACTTATTATTATGACTGCCTCTATCACCAGTTCATTGTGTTGATGGTTTTCAATGCTGCAAGCTACTCCACTCCTAACTTTGAGCTGCTCCCTAATAAAGTTTCAAGTAGAAATTTCAAAACATTTTAATACTATGGCTCAAAACATATTCAAGCTTGAGGTGTATGCATGTATTCAATGAAATCAAAGCAAAACTAACTGTGATAAGAACATTAAACTTACTCGTGGTTTTTATAGAAAGCATTCCATCTGTTTTACAAGCTTCAAATATAAACAGCTCAAATGCTCATCAATAAAATATGAAAATTATGTAGATGTTTTCCATGAATAGTCCAATTGTTAAGTTATTCCAGTTGTCAGTATCATTGTTAGAAGAAAATCTCAGCTTGAAATCAACCTATTATACATCAAACTTCAAAAGATTATCAATTTTAACTCAATTTTAACAAGATTAGCACAATGATTAACAACAAAAAAAAAGCACCGAGTGAGGTAATGAGCACAAAATCAAGAAACTTTAATAAAATTTAACATCAGAAAAAAAGCAAGAACAAGCCAAAAACAGTTTATTAGTACCAATTTAGCATCAATCAATAAGCCAGTAACAGAGTTCATTAATCAAGAACAGGCTAGAACAAGCCAGAGTAGTGAGCAAAGCCAATCAACCAAGAACAAGCACTAAGCAATGACAGAGCATCCAATTAACTCAAGCACAAAGTAAAAAAACAAAACAGCAACACATCACTTAATCAATAATCATCAATCAATGAAAAACAAAACACCAACAGTGAGTATTAAAAAATGACGATCACTAACCATCGAAGAACAAGCATGAAGAGGGTTTGGTTTCTGAACAGACAATAAAAAAAAAACACGAAGAACAAGCACTAGCAGTGAGCATTGACCTTCGACGGACGACGGAGAGCGGTTGAGCGCAACGGACGACGGCGAACAGGCAACTGATGAGAGCGAACAGGGGATGGTGAGAGCGAAGTAACGAACGCCGATAGCACGAAGATGGTAGTTCTTGAGTGCGACGGAGGCGGCAGCACCAGTCTCTCACTCCGACAGACGGCGACAAGATTGGTAGAGGCTAGGGTTTGCTTTCTTTGGTGGAGGCTAGGGCATTTTGCTGATGACTAAGGAAGGAATCGGAGAAGGGAGCCAAACGCGTGCAACCGCTTTTTTCATTTAAAAAAGGAAACGGCGTCGTTTCTTGTAAACCGGCCGGGTCCCGATCCAATTTGACCGGCCGAGCAGTTTGTATTCAATTTCTAGAACATCGGTTTCTGCTAATAAATCGAACCGCTTAAGCTACCGTTTCGCGATTAAACCAATTCGACCGATCAATCAAATAAAATAATTATATTTATAAATTTTATTTTAATATAAATACTATTATAAAATTTTTTATTAAGATTTCTGCCCCTCCAACAAATTTTTTCAAGTTCCATCACTGATCTTAGACAACATAGTTTGTTATCTACTTATCTTGTTAATATATCCATTGAAGCATAAGGATTTAATTATTTTCAGATCTCCAAAAATACAAATTGCATTACAAGTTATGAGTGAGAGCTTATCCAGACCAAAATAATAACTAAAGTGTATGATATGTATATATATAGTCATGTTGGCCTAATATATAGTTTTGAGGACTAAATCCCCATAGTGGTTCCCCAGATTCAGTCCGTGCACCAATTTTGCCCCTGAGATTCCAATTGCACTGTTTATGTCCCCCAGATTCCGATTCGAGCACCTTAATGGTCCTTCGAAGATTTTCCGACGTGACTCAGCGACGGCGTTGCTTATGTGGCACAGCCACTACCACGTTGGACGCCGTAGTGTACATATGACGTGGAATGTGTGATAAAATTCCCTAATGTAGTCCCTGTCCTCATTTTTAAACCCTAAAATTTCGTTGGCCTTCCCATTGAGGTTCTCTCCATCAACATCTTCTTCTGCATCTCTTCTGTACACCAATAGCTGTCCCCCATGAGAGAAAGTGGGAGCCATGTTGCAGGAAGTTCCAACCGATCATCGTCGACGGAGAACTGGAGAAGAAGCACGACGCGAAGCAGGCATGGACGGGTTCCGGACTGGTGCGGCTGTGGTTGTCGCCCGGTGCTAAGGTGGTCTGGGACGGAGTCGCATCCTAACAAGCCCTTCTTTGGTTGCCCCAACTATAATGTGAGTAAAATTTAATAATTTGTAGCAGATTGAAAATTTTTTTTTCGGTTGATTATTTTGGTTGGTTGCAGATAAGTGGAAAAACATGGTGTGGGTTATTCGTCTGGGCTGATTCTGTGCAAGAGGAGTTGTCTGAAGGAGCTGTTGCAGGAGATGATGATGGTGACAGGAAGATGAACTTTGCATGGCGGATGGGCAAGATGGAGGCAGACATTAGGAATCTGAAATTCATAACTCATGTTCTTGGATTTGGGTTCTTAGTAATTGTTGTTTTTGTAGGATTGGTGCTATTAAAGGGTTGAGAACATGTCAATGTAATGCAGTTCCCAAATTAATGAATGAAACTGTTATGTGGTAACATAACAAGGTTTGTGTAAATCATCTTACTTTGATATAATATAATATCCTGTTGGATGAAGTAAAAGAACTTGTAAATAAGTAACAGAAAGATTCCAAACCATGGACAATATTAATTGATCAATACCAAAATATGGCAAACCATTCATAGTTTTAACACATTACAACCATAAGTAATTGAACAAGTAGCATGACATACTTGATTAGTAATCAACAAAATGAACCATTGTTTAGAGTGAGCGCAGTCACTGTATCTTTTAACAAAAAACAAACACTTGACAAGCAAAATGTCCTAATGTCCTAATATGAAAGTTCACTTCTTTCGGGGGTGCTTAAATCCAGGAGTCGGCACAAACTTCAGAAAATTTGTGAATCGTGAAGCAGTGGCAGAACTCGCACCCTTCATTGGGTCTAGTGCTGTAGAAGGGGTTGTTGGAGGTGACCTTCTTCTAGTAGGCAGTTTGGCAGGTCTTGTGGCTGGTTCCCCGGTTACTTCAGTGAACTACACAAATTTCAAACCAGAAATAAATACCAAACATTGTCACTCAGTAAACCTTTTTCAGAGTTTTTACTCCATGAATTACAAAGGCTTATTATAGAATTAAAATTGTACCTTTTGAGAGTCTTCTGGTTCAGAACAAATTGGCTGTGACGGATCAATTTCTGATGCTTGACCAATAGGAGCAGAATTGATGGTAATATTAGCATTAGCCGTAGCTGTAGCAGTAGTAGTTGCATTTGGAGTAGCAGTTGCAGTGGCACTGGCAGATGCAGAGGCAGTTGCAGTGTCAGTTGTGGTGGCCTGGGCAGTTGCAGTTGCTTGTGCACTAGCATTTTTAGGGTCTTTATGTACCTTAAACTCTTGAAATGTTGTAGCTCTAGCACACTCCCATAACAGTCCCCTAAGCTCCAGGTCCTTCCACTGCTTATTGAAATTTCGCCACAAGTGCCAGACACAGAATCGGTGTCCCACATTAGGCATCACGGCTTTCATAGCAGGCAGTAATCCCTGAAGATATCAAGCATTATGTTACCATAATAGTCCATAACTTTGAAAATCGATCACCATAATAGTCCCTAACTTTGCATAACGATAACCATAATAGTCCCTAACTTTGCCAATCCTTCACCATAATAATCCCTAACTTTGAAAATCGATCACCGTAATAGTACCTAACAGCACACCATCATGGTATAGTACGTAATCAAACAATTAGATCAGAGCAGTATTCACAGTATAGCAGCAGACACTAACAGCACACCATAGTATATACCACAAAGTATCAAACAATTATATCTTAGGTATCATCACAATATGGCAGTATACTGCACTATATGCACTACATCAAGCTAACACAGTTTTACACATTTAAACTTATGTGAGAGTAAGGATTAAGGTTTCAGTAAGAAATTACCTTTTGCATATCAGAGATGAAGTTCCACCCATGGGTCTTGTAGTCTCCAAGATCCTCATGTAGCAACTCTAGAAACCACTTCCAATTCTCAAAGTTCTCCACTTCCACAACTGCCCAGGCAATGACATAGACATGATGATTAGCATCTTGTCCAACAGCCGATAGAATTTGCCCCCCGAAAATAGTTTTTAGAAAAGCCCCATCAAGTCCAATTAACGGACGACAGCCAGCCTTGAAACCTGACTTGCAGCCACTCAAGCAGACATACATCCTCTCAAATATGACCTCACCACTAGGCTGTGGCTTTGTGCATATCTGAACAGTTGATCCCGAGTTTGTTTTCAATAGTGTTTCACCATAGTCCCTAAGCATAGCATGTTGCTCCTTGGCATCCCCATAGACTATATTTCTAGCATCACACAGTGCCCGTGATATAGAGTTCCTATTGAGCGACAAGTCATATTTCGTCTTGAAATATGTTGTAGCCTCACAGTTCCTGAAATTGGGATATTTCCTTAGTTTTTTTACCAACTTACCTGCAACCCAATTTCTATTTGCTGCCCTGTTTTTATCCTCTCGTGGATAAGTGTGGTCATTGAAGAAAGTCTTAACTTGCCAGCAACTGTCTTCGTGGTCCCTTGATGCGTATACAACCCACTTGCAATCCTTCACCTTACATACTGCCCTCACCCTTTTACCATCATTCTTCCTAAACCTCATCCGTCTCCCTTCTTGTATAGTGAACTCCCTCACTGCCTCCTTGAACTCCCACTTAGTATTGAACTTCATCCCGACTTCTAAATGTAGTTCCCCGAACCTAGCACCATGTCTAAACACCGGAAATACCTCCTCTGAACTTTCTTCTCCAACCAGCTCATCCTCTGAATTAGGTGGTGTTTTCATCTCCAAAGAGTGCCACGAATTGCCACCATCCGATTCTGACCCTGGATCAAAAGCATCATGGTTATCCCCCTTTATACCTCCCCCCACAAATCCAATGTCCACATCTTCATCAGAAACGTCTTCCACAAATCCATCATCATCAACACAGACCTTGGCCTTCCCTTTTTCCTTTCCACTCTCAGCCTGGACCTTCTTCCTTGCATTGGGTTTCTTGACTTTCTTCTTCTGTGAAGGAACAGTATATCCAATGCCCGATTCATCTGAGCTATCATCCGGCTCTTGTGGCTTATAGGCCTCGTCCTCAGCACTCTCGTAGCTGTCATAAGAGTCTGAGTCAGATGATAAAATAACATGGTCACCTCCATTTCTCTTTGCTTTTGAAAAACCTTTCCCTGAAGACTTCAGACAGTATCTCCTAGTCCTGGTGACATTGTTCTGTGTGGGTATGGGTTTGGGTTTGGGAACTGTCTTAGGCTTACACTTTGACTTAGGCTTAGGCTGGGACTCCATGTTAGAATTCACATTGCTCTTCTTCAGTAACGCCTCTTTAGCTTGGGGCTTGTATGTTACCATGCTTAAACTCCTAGGATGGTCCTTCTCGGTGGTAGGTTTGACAGGGGGGTCTTTCACCATCCTGGCATTTGACTTGGCTTGCTCTCCAAGATCCCTCACCTCGTCATCAACATGCACAACAACATCCTCTCCTTGTACTATTTCAGGTTCTGAAATGCCATGTTCAATGTAGACATCCACTACCCCATTGTTCTTTCCACCATGAGAACATAGCTCTCTCAACTCATTATCAGAGTCTAAACGCCTCAAACCTACTTCCAGGCTCATCCCAGGGACCTGCCACCAAACTTCCTTCATGGTCTCATAGCCTAGCTCTTTGAAGTAATTTCTCAGGTATAATACATCCAACCTGTCCACATCCAGATCACCCAAACAATGCCTATTGTCAGGTGTGTATGTCCATCTCCCATCCTTCCCCCTCTCAAAATTTCCCCCATGATGAAACATTATGTCTAACAATTCGGCGTTCATCTGCAACATAACAGAGAAAATGCTTAAAATTCACCACGCATGCAACACATAAACAACAAATAACTTAGATATTACACACCACCAGAGATTAACCCCTGTTCTTTTCATAAGAAACAGAGCATGCATTACTAGTTTGAAGAAGGAAAACACTAAAACCCTAACAGGTAGTGGATTCTAACACAAACTACATGCATCATGTTCAAGTAAATTTAACAATCGGCCATATCAGGAATGAAACATGATCCAAAAAATTCAAAAAAATATAATAAAATTTGTACCTTGAAGCTAGCTTAAACGGTTCTTCAGTCGATGCTTCAATGGTGAACCACGAACCTTCCCCCAAGTTCAGTACAGCAATGTTAAGAAACCAGGCAGCAGTGCCCTTGCCTGTCGCTACTGCTTATGGAGGAGGAGACCAAGCGTTGAGAGAGGTGAGAAAATATGGAGGAGAAGACGTAACGAATACCAAACCTTTTGCCCAAGTTACTACTACTCTCACTGTGATCAAAACGGCGACGTGTGGGCTTTCAATCATTTTGCCCCATGAAATGACGTCGTTCTGACTCTCCAACGTGGCAGTGGCTGTGCCACATAAGCAACGCCGTCGCTGAGTCACGCCGGAAAATCTTCGAAGGACCATTAAGGTGCTCGAATCGGAATCTGGGGGACATAAACAGTGCAATTGGAATCTCAGGGGCAAAATTGGTGCACGGGCTGAATCTGGGGGACCACTATGGGGATTTAGTCTAGTTTTGAGATTTGAATAAGGAAATATTTCTACCCATAATTTATTTCTTTCTTTCTTTTCTATTTTTTCTGCATGTATATAGTACACATTCTCTCAAGTGCATAAACCATACTAATTAATTAATTATCATAATATCACTCTCACAGAACGAAATCATATAAAGATATACTTTATTTGATGAAAAATGTTAATGTTTGAATTTTAAAAGCACACAGACCCATAATTTCGCACAATAAAAATTAAACTCCAATGTGATGTTTAAGACTCCTTTTGTATTCTTCACTAAAAGATAATTACCAAATATCTACAACCAATGCACAGCATATCCCTGTGTTCATAACTAAAACAATACATTGTGCAGTAATTTTCACTAAATTACAGCTGTGCAATTTTAAGTTTCCTAAGTATGATGAAGTTATAAGAAAACAAAAGGGCCATATGCAGGTTTGTTATGTTCATTCTTTCAAAAGAGCATGTAAATTATGTGTAGTAGCATCCAGCAAGGATTGTTGTTCATTAATTAGAGTTAGAAATGACAACTTCAAGCCCCTCGACAGTTATTAAAGAATGGCACTTACCAAAATAAAGAACCCTGGCAATTGTTTCAAGAACAAAAGACCTTGCATAATCCCTATCATGGTACAAAGTATCAAGTATCTTTATCACAGAATTCTGAAAAATATCAACAAGGCAAAAAATAAGCAAACAGAAATAGACATCACTTTCCCTGAGAGGGGATTATATTAGCCAATTCAAGATTACAGCCTCAATATGAGAAATGACAGACCAAACATCATATTACCAAAAACATTCTACAGAGTATTGATTTCTCATTCTCATTGGCAAATCCGTAGCTTTCAGATGCTATAAACTATCAATCAATGACATCTACCTTAAATTGCCAACTGAATTGAAATTGAGCATACTCTTAATTGAGCACTTCCACACTAACACTAAGCAGTTGAAGTAGAAAACTTAAGCCAACATGAACACAATAACGATATAAACGAAGATAAAGTAATTGACTTACCGTGAGAGAGATATTAACTGATTGTTCAACGTTGATGATGAACTTCTCAAAGGACAACGATGATGAGTTTGAAGTTGAGTCTCCGCTTTTCATATTGGCTTTACCGGCATCATCAAAAGTATAAAACTTAGAGGATAAGGATTATTTCACTTTCACTTTCAATTTAATTTCTCCTTGTTATCTTATAACATAGTTATGTAGGCACAATGTATTGTTAACAAAGAAGAAATATGAGTAAAGTCTGAACCCAGTCCCTGTCCATTTTCTTGAAGGACATAGCGATTCTTGTCCAAAAAAAAATGGTATTCTCGGCCCTTGTCCCTGCTTGTCCCTCCTTTTCCCTCCTTGTCCAACGTCAAGACCTAGCGGAATTTGCGTATGTGGCGGTTAACGTTGATGATGTGTCAAGAATATGTCTGTTTAGTGCCATGATGGCAATTGAAATTTGAACAGGGATCGATTTGTCCTTTTTTTTTTACCGAAACGTTGTCATTTTATACATGGCAAAAATGGCTTGTTGAGTAGGACTGGGCAAAAAAATCCAAATTTTAGATTTTAAACCCAATCCAAACCAAACCACTTTAAAAAAATCAGTTTTTAAAAAAAAAAACATCCAAACCACATTGCATCAATTTTATGGTTTGGTTTTTTAATCCAAACCAATTAACCAACTTAAATCCATATCTGGATCCAAATCCGAATTAGGATCCAAATTTGGAAAAACCCTAATTCGGTGAACCAGTTCACAGTTCACACTACGCACAAATCGCGCTTCTCCTTCAACTGTGGCATTGCGCTTCTCCTTCTCCTTCGGCGCTTCTCCTTCGACGCTTCTCCTTCGGTCTTCTCCTTTCTCATTCGCCGTTGTCATTCTTTGGTTTCACCATCTCCGTCTCGCCGACTTGCCGTCACAGGTGTGGGCTTTCCATTCGCCTCTGCTCGTGCTTCTTGCCACTGGGTCACAGCGTTAGTACCATTACCTTTACCTCTGCTCGTTCTTCTTCTAGAGAAATTTTGGGTTGTCGTGTCTGATTTTGCAATTCATTGCATTGCAGATTTTGTTCTTCCACCCAGGAGCAAAACAAAGTTCGTGAAACTGAACCAGAACAAACAGTTCCAACACAATCAGAACAAGCATTTTCTGTGTCTTCTTGTGTTTATCAAGTATTTTGACCTTGTATTCCTTGTGCTTTAAACCTTGTATTCCTTGTGTTTCTATGTCTTCTTGTGGGCCTTTCTCTTATTACTGCTGTAAAAGTTGGCCTTTTTCCATCTACCAATTTGGTTCACTCTTGCTCTATTGTAGGGCCTCTTTAGTGTTGTGTTAATCTCAAAGTTATTGGAACTTTTATATCCTGTTCCGAGATTACCTGTTGGAAATTTTAAACCTTTTATATTGGTGTATATAGAGATTTTTTAAAAGTAGGGATATATTAGATTTTCCTTGTCTTCTGTTTAAAATTTACTACTTTATTGCAAAATTGTTGAAATTGTTGCTGGAACTGGGCTGTTATTATGACTTAAGTCTTAAGCTAATAGTGGTCTTATGTTGCTCTAGGAAGTTATACTTGGATTCTAAGTATGTGTTGATATGTGCAAGATTTGATCTTTTAGATGTGGGTTAGTCTTTATTGGACAAGGAACAGAGAGTTTTCAGTGGCAATGGGGTTGCTTTGCTTATTTGCTTACTTTTTTGAAAAACAAAAAGGTTCATATGGGTTTTGTTGCATATATGGTTTTCTGGTGAAGTAGGATCTCAGCAGGTCATGTCGTGCAATTTCATCATTATTTTAAGGTGGGAGAAATTGGGGGAGGATACCAGAGCACAATTTTTGTAGTTGCACTTGGATCAACTCACAAACTGCATAGTAATTGGGAGATTGATTTTGTGGGGTAGGGACTAGGGCTTTAACGCCTAGGATTCAAGATAGAATATGGATGTCATGGATATATGCTTTAGGTCTGTGGACTATGATAATGAATGTTGCGTAGTAGAATGCTAGACTCAGAGTCCTCTGTATAATTTAAATTCTATCAACAGTTCAACGTGGCTGAGCAAATGCAATAAAATAAAAGATTAGGAGTGGATGTATTTGGCAAAAAGTTTATGCTATCATTGATTAGGATATGAATGAAGCTGACTTTAAGGTGACTAATATGGACCCATACAAAAAATGGTTCAAAAGAAATATAGTCTAATTTAATTGTGTTGTTTGGATATCGTATACTCTCTGTATCATAATTGATAAGTGTTGTTTGGATTGATACCCTTTCATGTTTGTTTTAAGATTAGCCATGAACATTTATGCTAAGGGAGGGAGATAGATAATGTACTTTAAATAGGTGGAGCTTCTAAGGTGTAATTTGGAAACTTGGTTGTGTCTATCTCTTGTTTAACTTGAAATGATCATGTAAAAATGTTGTATCGTAATCCCTCTTGTTCACAATATTGTTGTTGGTGGTGGTAGTGGTTTTTATTGGTGGAAATCATAACTTGCATTGATAATAATAATAGTCTTCCTCTTTTCTGACTTGTGCCCATGTTTGTTGTTTCTGTTCCAAATTGCCAAGTCAGTGAGTCGCTTCTTATTTTTTACCACTGGGGGAAATATTTATGTGGAAGTGTGTTTATTTTGTTGGATAAATGAATTGTCATAATGACATTGTTCTTGCTTAGCAAAAATACACGGTATCTCACATTTAAGTAGAAATAGGATGACTGAATTATTGCATTGTTTTTAATTACTAAACTCATGATAAATAGAACAAAATTATGACAGAGTAGGATTGAAATTTTTGGATGAGAAAGTGATGGTAGGTTAGTTGGCTTAATGTGCTTGAATGTTCTGATGAAATAGGATGATCAAAATCAAAATGGTTACTTTTGAGTGCTGTAAAGTGTAAATAGCTCATTTGACAAAGGCGTTTTTTTCTTTAATTTTTTCTAGATTTCCAAAATATACAGATACAATGCAGAAACTAAGTAACTTTTTATTTTATTTTCCTCCAAACGTTTTGATTAGAATTAAGAATAATTGTCTTATTTAGTTTACTAAACATATTCTAATTTAGTTGACTAAACATATTCTAATTTAATTTCATAATCCTTGGGTCGTGTTTTTTTTGCGAGATATATGAACATGGATTAGTTTATGAATCATGCTGAAGTTTTATTGGCTGTTGTTTCTTTGGATTAGTTTGTGTTAATTTTAGCATGTTTGGCACCAAATTTTGGGTTATGTACACCTTGCTTTATATCCAGAGCAAGATGACTAAAAACAGTAATATTGAAGCAGCAGGGATGTCCGCTAGCACT
Source organism: Arachis ipaensis (assembly GCF_000816755.2). NCBI lineage: Eukaryota > Viridiplantae > Streptophyta > Magnoliopsida > Fabales > Fabaceae > Arachis > Arachis ipaensis. The sequence continues at coordinate 102,085,524 of NC_029792.2, read as the reverse complement.
CAACCATCTTCTCCATCATCAGGTGTTCGTAAGAATCGGTCAGCTATCTGGGATCATTTTGATATAGAGAATGCTACCGAGAAGAAGGCTAAATGCAAATATTGTGGTAGCTTAATACAATATGGGAATTGAATCAGCTCAATGGGTGGTCATTTGAGAAGATGCAAGCAAAATCCTAATAATGATTAGAACAAAAGAAGAAAAACAACGACCACACCGACTATAGATGAGCGTGGTGTTTTAAATTCATCTAGTGCTTCCAAATTTGACCAAGAGGAGGCTCGAAGGGCACTTGTGGAAATGTTTATTGGGGAAGAGCTACCATTTCGCTCCGTTGAAAGCCAGAAATTCCGAAGATTTGTGCATGCCCTACAAGCAAGATTCAAAGTTCCTTCACGGACTACATTAGCACGTGACATTGGAGCTCTTTATGCTGAAGAGAAGATGAAGTTACAAGATTTTCTCTCGGCAAATTATGGTAGAGTATGTCTAACCACTGACACTTGGACTTCAATTCAAAATTTTACTTATATGAGTTTGACAGCACATTTTGTTGATTTGGATTGGAAATTACATAAAAAGATACTTAATTTTTGTCAAGTGACAAGTCATTCAGGAGAGGTTATAGGAGCAACAATTGAATCTTGTTTAAATAATGAGAATTTGAATCGGGTATTTAGTGTGACAGTTGATAATGCCTCGTCTAATAATGTTGCAATTAAATATCTGAAGCAGCGATTGAATTCTTGGAATAGCATTATTTTGAATGGTGAATTTATTCATATGAGGTGTTGTGCACATATTATAAACTTAATTGTAAAAGAAGGGTTGAAAGAGATTGATGAATCAGTCTTGAGGATTTGCAGTGCAGTAAAATATGTTAGATCTTCTCCATTTAGAGCTAGTAGGTTTCAAAAGTGTGTTGAACTAGAAAAAATTCAATATAAAGGCTTGCCTTGCATGGATGTTGAGACTAGGTGGAACTCTACCTATCAAATGTTAGAGGTAGCTTTGAAGCATCGCAAAGCATTTGAGTTGCTTGCTTTGAAAGATAATACCTATATAGGAGAGATGAACGGAGGAAAAGGGAGAGGTATTCCTTTTGATTCAAACTGGGAGTATGCTGAGTCCATTGTACCATTTTTGCGAGTGTTTAATGATGTCACTATACGTGTTTCTAGTACTTTATATGTTACCAGTGATATGTATATGAAGGAAGTATTTTCAATTGGACGATTTATTTGTCATTCTTGTGATTCTATTGATTTTAGTAGTATGTCAATGGCAGAAAGGATGAGGGTTAAGTATGAGAAGTATTGGGGCAATCCTAATTCGGTGAATATGTTGTTATTGATTGCTATTGTACTTAATCCAATGCAAAAGATTGAGTATGTCAATTATTTCTTGGATTACTTATTTGGAGAAGAAAAAGAAGGTGAATTGAAGTCAAAGTTGTCCAAGTACATAAAGTTACTTTATCAGCAATACCAAAGTTCTGAGGAAGCAAGTGAAGCTGATACGCAAGATGTTCAAGCCAACAACATTAATACCGATCTTTATGGCATGGGCTTTTTTCTGCAAGCAACCGGTCGTAGAATAAATACAAGATCTGAACTTGATAGATATTTACAAGAAGAATGCGAGTCATACTCCCATAAGTTCGATATACTAAACTAGTGGAAGGTCAACTCAACCCGATTTCCAATTCTTGGAAATATGGCTCGTGAGGTATTGGCTATACCTGTTTCTACGGTAGCTTCGGAGTCTACATTTAGTACTGGAGGAAGAGTCCTCGATCCATACCGCAGTTTCTTAACACCTAGAATGGTAGAAGCCTTAGTCTGCACAGGAGATTGGCTTAAGGAAGATCTTTTCTCTGATTTAGATGATGATGGTGAAGTTCTTCAACAAGTTGATCAAGGTATAGAATTTGTTTCATATTTCTTCTCATTTTATTTTATTTTTATTTTTGTCATCTTTCTATTTTAGAATTTAGGTATTAGTTACCAATTAAAAGTTGTTGAATATAGACTTGATAATTAATTTGATTCCGTTGGCAGATATATTTTCCTCTAATGATGGTGCTTGTTCTATGGTGGCATCAATTGATAATCTTAATGATGACTAGGTATGCTTAATATTCTCATTTGGTTTAATACTTTCATTCAAAGATTTGTTTTAAAATGACAAAAGTATATTTTGTTATTTGCAAATATATTTTCCTCAAAGGTTGTGGTTGTTTGATGATTTTGTTGGTAACTTGGCATCTTTTGATACTTTGTGGTTGTTGTTTTAGAGAGATTTTTTGGTGGTATTCTTTTGATGTTTTGAGAATGATTAAATGTTATATAGATTAGCTATTGTCATTAGATTTATAAAGAACCAAATTCTAGTTGTAATGAACCTATACACTTTAAAATGACTTTAGTATTAATTTTACTTTTAAAAAAATTATGGTTTGAAAATTGAATTTCTAAAAACCGGTTTTAAAAGTGGATTTTTTGTTAAAATATCTGGTTTGAAAATTGAATTTTTAAAAACTAGTTTTAAAATTAGATTTTTGGTTGAAGAAACTGGTTTTAAAACTGGATTTTCAAAAATTTGTTTTAAAACTGAATTTTTGGATAAAAAATCTGGTTTTAAAATTGGATTTTATAAAAAAAAAAACCGGATTTTAGATTTGGATTTTAAAAAAATCGGACTTAAAACCGGTTTGTACGTAAAACCGGATTTAAAACCGGTTTAGAACCGATTTCTCTCTTCAATCCAATTCTGGTTTAGTTTCATGAACCATAAAAATGGTTCTGAAGTGGATCCAGTTTGGATTTATAAAAATCCAAACCATGCCCACCCCTATTGTTGAGTGTGCATATTGGCTTTCCATATAACCCACAATCCCTCACCTCTATTTATAGAAAATCCTAAAATATTTTCCTCTTCTCCCTCCAAAAGACGACTCTGGGACGGTGCATGTGATGGTATTCCTAAGTGGATCTCTGACTCTGCTGCTGACAAGACGCGAGGAAAGGGGACTGACGGCGTCAATGACGGACTTGTTGACGGCGTCGATAGAAGTTGAAGGTGGAAGCTGCAGAGATAAACAATGGGGTTAGGGTATTAAAAAATTTGGTGAATTTGAATTGTTGTGCTTGTTTTTTTCGATGTTGCAAACATGGAAGTTGCCAAAAAATTTTTACATTTAGAGAAGCTGCATTTTGTATTTGTTCATTTTGTCTTTAGTTAATGCAAAGAGTTTTGCACAAGAATGGGGTGAACTGAAGGGATGTCATGAATTTTTTTTTACATTATTCTCCATTGTTGAATCATTGAACTGAGCTGAACTTTGCATGACTGAATGGAACTTTGAATAATTGTGCTGTTTTGACTAAAATAGTTAAGATAATTAGGTTTTTTTACATATCTTATTTTTTTTGTTATAATTAATCTTAATGTAGATAGATGAGATGGTAGTTCTTGTGTTTAATTATGAAGATTCTTTTAAGAGGAACTCAGAGGGGTACTAAATTATGATGATAGAAATGTGTGTAGATATCCACCCATGAATTTATATTTCATTAACTTCTTTGATTTGGAGACTTTATTTAAGGAGTTGGGATATAGAGAGTATAAAAGCATGTATTGACTTGACATGACTGCACCTGATATGAAAACTAGGTTGCATCTTCTCAAGGGTGATGTTGAGATAAATCAAATGAGGGATAACATCAGCAAAAATAAAGAGACTCATGAATTTTACTTATACTTTGAACATCCAGTCAATGTTCCTGAGGTTGTTGATGATGTTCCGAGGGATGAAGTTGTGCTGAGTGATTTATCATCCTCATTCTCAGATAATGGATACGAGAGTACAAAAAATGAGGTTTACAAGCCTCCTCCTCCTGGGTTTAAAGATTCTAACAACAGTGAAGATATTGAATTAGAGAGAAAGAAACTTAATAAGAGGAAGAAGATGGCTTCACTTAAGAAGAAGACTGATCAAGGCCCAAAAGAAGTTCACAAATCTAGCCCAATTAGTGATGATAGGGTTGGGCCGAATGGTTCAAAGAGAAGGGGTTCTAAGAAGTACACTGGAGTGAAAAAAAGTATATCCTTAAGGATGGGCTGCATAATGACAATAATAATGGGTTTGTAGGTGGTGGCAATAAGGGAATTAGTAGTGGGTTTGGGGAGAAATGTGTTAAGAATCTGAATATTGATCAAGGTGGTGAGGAATTAGACTCTGATTATGAGAAACCTTATGAATATGAAAGTGAGGCATTTAATATCCCAATTTCATCTGAAGATGATGGTAGGACTGCGTATGATGCATTTAATGAGGAGATCGAGTATGGTGAAGTTGAATTCAAAGTTGGTCAGATATGTGTTACCATGGAGGCTTTCAAAAATGCTTTGAAGGACTACTTCGTATATGAGAGTAAAGATGTCATGTACTTAAAGAATGATAAGCGAAAGGGCAACATGTGCGGATCCAAATTGTCCTTGGTTAATCTTGACACCATGGAATAGCCATGATGGTTGTTTTCAAGTAAAAACTCTCTTTAATGAGCATAACTGTGGGAGGGACGTTGGTAGTAACCTTGCTGATAGGTCATGGGTTACTTTAAAGTTAGTTAAAAGGTTGATTACCCAACCAGATTTAAAATCTAAGCAGGCCATCGAGTACATGATTGAAGACTATAATGTTGAGTTGAGTGAAAAAGAGATTAGTAGGACTCTAAAGGCAGCATGGGAGAAAGTAATTGGCAATGAACAAGTACAGTATGGAAGAATTCGTGATTATCTCATGGAGTTACATAGCAGTAACCCAGGGTCAACTGCTTTGATGGAAGTAACTCCTCAGACTGAGTCTCACCCATTGTTTGATAAGCATTATATCAGCTTAGATGCGTGCAAAAAAGGATTCAAAGACGGGTGCAAGCCTCTAATCGGATTGGATGGTTGCTTTCTTAAGGGCTATTATGGTGGACAGCTCCTTAGTGTAGTTGGACAAGATGGCAATAACCATTTTTATGTTATTGCATATGTTGTGGTACCAAATGAATGTAAGGAGACATGAAGGTGGTTTTTGACACTGCTTCAAGAATATTTGGGGGACTGCACTGAAGGTGGTTGGAACTTCATTTCATATCAACAAAAGGTGAGTTCAGTAAATTAATTTATGTTTATATTTGTATAACTATTTTACAATTTATTAAAATTATATTGTTTAATTCCCTTGTATTGTTGTGTTAAAAAAGGGGTTGGCTTTGGCATTGAAAGTGGTTATGCCTTTGTCTCATCACAAAAATTGTGTGTTACACATATGAAAAATTTTTATTAAGTATTTTAAAGACCAGCAGACCAAGCAGTTAGTATGGGAATGTGCAAGATGCACTACTCAAATTGAATTTAAGGCATCCATGGAGAACTTAAAGAAAGCCAGTGTTGAAGTATGGGAGTATATGAGAAGGTTTAATCCTGGTGTTTGGTCGAAAGCGTTCTTCAGTCAGTCAATAGCGAGGAGCCTAACCATGGATGGCTAACCATAGATGCAGTGAGAGCCACCTATTCATACTGCATAAAGCCAATCAATAGCAAAGAATATTGGATCCCTACTGACTCTCCAAAACCACTTCCTCCTCAAATAAAGAAACCTACTAATAGACCAAAGATGAAGAAAATGGCAGATCCGGTTGAAGGTGAAATGCACACCAACAAGGCTAGGAAAACATTCCTTGTGACATGTAAAAAATGTGGCCAAAAAGGACATTACTACAAGACTTGTACCAATGCACCACAAGATCCAAATTGGCAACCTATGACGAAGAAGGAGAGGAGAGCAAAGAGCAAACAGATTGTGGTGTCAACCCAACCAAAAACTGACCAGGTTTCACTGCTAACTTATTATAGGGTTTGATAAGTATTAAACAAAATGTTTAGGGGTTTACTGCTAACTTATATGTCTATTTTAGAAATTGCTAACAATAGATTTGTCTATATTCAAACTTATTAACATTGCTAACTTAATATGTAATCAAGTTGTGATTATTAGCAGGCACCCCAAGACAGATAACAGTTCAAATGCTCCTCATGGTGAAATTCTGGTAAATGCTATGGTGAGTATAGCACATTTATGACATGGATCCTATATGATGGTGATGCTAGCCTTGCTAACATGTAAATTTGTGTCGATTGATACAGTCTAAGGCTAAGAAGAACAAGAAAAAACTCCTTAAAACCACATCGAAAGAAGGGCAAGTTGGCACACACCAAAGTGAGGAAATACCTCTTTCACAATCTGCACCTAATATGGAGGAGGTATACTATTCATCCCTAAATACATTTACATGTTAACCCAAACTCGCAAATACATTCACTATAATTTTTGATGATGTTCAATTTTTTTACTTTTTGGACCAGCCTGTGAAAGATAACACGTAGATGAATCCAATGTCATCTGTGCGAGAAAAACAATAGATTATTAGATCCACATGCATGTCCACACCAACATAGGGACCACCGTTCACATCCATGGCTCCAACACTTCCAACCCAAGGGTTTAGGTCCCCTCATCCCGAGAATACCTTTGCCAACAATACTGTATCCGCAGAGACAATTGCTATATCAAGTTCTAGGACTGCCTCAAGGATCTTGAAGTTCATCCCCACTCCAAGAATGAGGCCACCTAAGGAGTATTGAAATGATGACTTTGAAATAGTTGTTTGTGTTTTGTTGACTTAGTTAGGAACCTTATGAATTTGTTTTGTTTTTAATTTATTTGGATATGCATATTTTGGAAGTTATTATTATGGCTATTTAGAGCCTTGAAGAAACTTGACTTCATCTTCAGTATTTTGTTGGGATCATTTTCCATGCCTGCTATTGTTAGAATTGTTCTCTTTAGCAAAATTGTGACCTTTTAGAGCTATCAATATCAACTTTGTGTCATTATATTAGGTTACAATAGCTGGTTGAATTTCTCTTGTTGCTTTATATTACCATTTTATAGTTAAGTCATTGTCTATACTAATTATATCAAGTCTAGCAACTGCATATTTAAATAATTAAACACAGCCATGTATGAAACAATAAATTTTGATCTTCATTGATGCACAAATTATATTTTTCAATTTCATATTGGTACAACCCTTACAACCATGATCACTGGTGCACGAATTTCCATACTTTGTACAACTGAACCAACAAGTGTACTGGGTCATCCAAGTAATACCTGAGTGAGTCAGGGTTGATCCCACGAGGATTGTGATTTTAAGCAAGCTATGGTTATCTTGTAGATCTTAGTCAAGCGAATAGAAAGATTGTTTAATTGTTTAAACGCATAAAAAGAAAATAAATAAAACGTTAATCAATTGATGGTGAAAGAAATGATAAGAAGATGGTTAAGGCTTAGAGATGCTTTGTTCTTCTGGATAAATCCGGTCTTTCTGTCTTCTTCAACTGTGAATGATTTCTTCTATGGCAAGTTGTATGTGATTAACGCTCTTCTTAAGAGATCGTCAATGCTCCTCTAGATCTGAACCTCAGGGTTAATATAGATCCAGTCTGATTGAGGGTGAAGCTCCTGCAGTTCATTCTTCTTAGTGATCCTACTCAAAACACCACAGTCAAGGTCGAATCTTCCGGATCAGAGAATGCTGTGCCTTTGGTTCTAGCCTGTACCACAAAGACTCTAATCTCCCCGTACCTTGGTTGAACTGGTGTCTCGAGAAGTCCCCAATGAAGTCATGAATTAGTCATCTAAGAGATGTATAATCAAGTTAGTGGTTCATCAATTGTCCGATGAAAGACTCACTCTGAACTCATGTAGAATGGGATAACCTTGTGCTGGTTCAACGCATTCATAATGATGAAGAACGAATATACATCTTAGAATAGAGAATCAAACACGAATGTAAATAGAACAGTAGTACTTTATTAATCCATAAAACTCAGCAGAGCTCCTTCCCTCAACCTAGGAGGTTTAGAAACTCATGCTGATAGAAAATACAATGTGTAATTCAAAATATGATAGGTCCTCCTCTGAGATTATGGGAGTTCTCAAAATAAATACTAGACTAATGACTAAGAATTACATAAGAAAGGTAAAATAGTCTTTTAGTGCGAAAATCCACTTCTGGGGCCCTCTTGATGAGTGTTTGGATTGAGCTTAATTGAGATCCACGTGCTAGGAGGCCTCTAAGGCGTTGAATGCTGGCTAGGGGATCCTTTATGGGTGTTGGACGCTAGTTTCTTCTCCTTTGGGTGCTGGATGTCAGAATGGGGCAGAAGGCTGTGTTGGACGCCAGTTTTGGGCCTTCAATTCTGAAGAAAAGTATGGACTATTGATGAGCGGATAATTTATACGCTTTTTGGCATTGTTTTTAGTATGTTTTTAGTAGAATCTAGTTACTTTTAGGGATGTTTTTATTAGTTTTTATGCTAAATTCATATTTCTGGACTTTACTATGAGTTTGTGTGTTTTTCTGTGATTTCAGGTATTTTCTGGCTGAAATTGAGGGACTTGAGCAAATATCAGATTCAGAAGTTGAAGAAGGACTGCTGATGCTGTTGGATTCTGACCTCCCTACACTCAAAGTAATGTTTCTGGAGCTACAGAACTCAAAATGGCGCGCTTCTAATTGCGTTGGAAAGTAGACATCCAGGGCTTTTCAGCAATATATAATAGTCTATACTTTGCCCAAGATTAGATGACGCAAACTGGCGTTCAACGCTAGCTCTCTGCCCAATTCTGGCGTTCTGCGCCAGAAACAAGTTGCAAAGTGGAGTTCAACGCCCAAACTGGCACAAAAGCTAACGTTCAACTCCAGAAAGAGCCTCTGCACGTGTAACATTCAAGCTCAGCCCAAGCACACACCAAGTGGGCCCCGGAAGTGGATTTATGCATCAATTACTTACTTCTGTAAACCCTAGTAGGGGATTGTTTGAGTTTGGACAACTGACGGTTCATCTTGTTGCTCAGATTAGGTAATTTTCTTTTTGTTTTCTTTTCAAAAATTTTTCCTATGTTTTCGAAAAAAATTTTAAAAATAATAAAAATGTTTTCAAAAATTTATTTTTCTTCAGAATTTTTAAGAATGAATTCTAGTGTTTCATGAAGCATGTTGAAGCCTGGCTGGCTGTAAAGCCATGTCTAATTCTTCTGGATAGGGCATGTTAGGCGTGTCATGTCTGAGTTACATACTAAAGCTTGGCTGGCTATTAAGCCATGCCTGACCCTTTGATTGGAGCTTTAGACTAAAGAGCATAAGATTCCTGGAATTCATATTAAAAATTTTGGAATCCTTATTTTTTCTTTTTCAAAATATTTTCAAAAAAAATTAAAAATATACAAAAAAATAGAAAATCATAAAAATAAAAAAAAATATTTTTTTGTGTTTCTTGTTTGAGTCATGTGTCATGTTATAAGTTTGGTGTCAATTGCATATGCATCTTGCATTTTTCGAAAAATTCATGCATTCATAGTGTTCTTCATGATCTTCAAGTTGTTCTTGGTAAGTCTTCTTGTTTGATCTTGATGTTTTCATGTTTTGTCTTTTCTTGTTTTTCATATGCATTCTTGCATTCATAGAGTCTAAACATGAAAGATTTCTAAGTTTGGTGTCTTGCATGTTTTCTTTGCATATAAAAATTTTCAAAAATATATTCTTGATGTTCATCATGATCTTCAAAGTATTCTTGGTGTTCATCTTGACATTCATAGCATTCTTGCATGCATTCATTGTTTTGATCTAAAAATTTCATGCATTGCATCATTTTCATGTTCTTCTCTCTCCTCATTAAAAATTCAAAAAAAAAATCAAAAAAATATCTTTCCCTTTTTTCTCTCTTAAAATTTCGAAAATTAGATTTGACTTTTTCAAAAATTTTTAAAATCCAGTTGTTTTTATGAGTCAAATCAAATTTTCAATTTAAAAATCTTATCTTTTTCAAAATCTTTTTCATTTGTCTTAGTTATTTTTGAAAATTTCAAAAATATTTTTCAAAAATCTTTTTCTTCATTTTATATCATAATTTTCGAAAATAACATCATCAATTAATGTTTTGATTCAAAAATTTCAAGTTTGTTACTTACTTGTTAAGAAAGATTCAAACTTTGAGTTCTAAAATCATATCTTGTGATTTCTTGTGAATCAAGTCATTAATTGTGATTTTAAAAATCAAATATTTTTCAAAACTAATTTCAATCATATCTTTTCAAAAATATCTTCTTATCTTATCTTTTTCAAAATTTGATTTTAAAATATCTTTTCTAAGTTCTTATCTTCTTATCTCTTCAAAATTGATTTTCAAATTTGTTTCAACTAACTAACTAACTTTTTGTTTGTTTCTCATCTTTTTCAAAACTACCTAACTAACTCTCTCTCTCTCTAATTTTCGAAAATCCCTTTCCTCTTTTTCAAAATTTCTTTTTAATTAACTAATTATTTTAATTTTTTATTTCAATTTTCGAAAATTACTAACCTTTTTCAAAAACTATTTTCGAAAATCACTAACCCTTTTTCAAAAAAATAATTATCGAAAATCCTTCTCCCTCATCTCCTTCTAATTATTTATTCATCTACTAACACTTCTCTTCATCTCACATCACTGCTCTTATCCTTACCCTTGTGTTTGGATTCTTCATTATTCTTCACCCCTATTCCTTTTCTTCTTCTGCTAACAATAAGGAACCTCTTTACTGTGACATAGAGAATTCCTCTTCTTTTCTTGTTCTCTTCTCTTTCTTATGAGCAGGAACAAGGAAAAAGGCATTCTTGTTGAAGCTGATCCAGAACCTGAAAGGACTCTGAAGAGGAAACTAAGAGAAGCTAAATTACAACAATCCAGAGACAACCTTATTGAAAAAAGCTCAAGAACTCATTGACATGGTTGCTAATAACCAGTTCATGTACACTTCTGAGAGGAATCCTGTGAATAATGGGATGCACGCCTATGAAGAAGGGAGTTCTTGAAATTGATACTCTGAATGCCATATTGACTCAGAACAAAATATTGACTCAGCAAGTCAATATAATTTCTCAGAGTCTGAATGGAATGCAAGCTGCATCCAACAGTACTCAAGAGGCATCTTCTAAAGAAGAAGCTTATGATCCC
>NC_029792.2:102073731-102074382 GCF_000816755.2 Arachis ipaensis | reverse complement strand
TATAAAAATTGAAAACAGAATCAAAAATAGCAGAAGAAAAATCACACCCTGGAGGAAGACCTTACTGGCGTTTAAACGCCAATAAGAAGCATGTTTGGGCGTTCAACGCCAGAACAGAGCATGGTTCTAGCGCTGAACGCCAGAAATGGGCAGCATCTGGGCGTTTGAACGCCAGAAATGCACCCTGGAGAAGAGCTAGCGCTGAACGCCCAGAACAAGCATGGTTCTGGCGTTCAACGCCAGAAATGGGCAACAAATGGGCGTTCAACGCCCAGAACAAGCACCAATCTGGCGCTGAACGCCCAGAGTTGTGTGCAAGGGCATTTTGCATGCCTAATTGGATGCAAAGTTGTAAATCCTTGAACACCTCAGGATCTGTGGACCCCACAGGATCACCTCAGGATCTGTGGACCCCACAAGATCCCCACCTACCTCCACTTACTTCTTCTCACCCCTCTTTCACACAATCCCATAAACACTCTTCTCCAAAACCCTTCACCAATCACCTCAATCACTCTTCCCCATCACCTCTTCACCACTCACATCCATCCACTCTTCCCCATAAACCTACCTCATAAACTCCACCTACCTTCAAAATTCAAAATCAATTTCCCACCCAAACCCACCCTAAATGGCCTAACCTTACCCCCC
>NC_029792.2:102069260-102073632 GCF_000816755.2 Arachis ipaensis | reverse complement strand
TTTAATCAAAGGTTGGACCAAGTCCTCATGGACATATGTGTGGAAGGAGCTCAATGGAAGATTGACTCCAAAGGCAAGCCGGTTCAACTAAGAAGATTGGACTTCAAGCCTGTGGCTAGAGGATGGTTGGAGTTCATCCCCACTAGCAACCGATCTGAAGTTACTGTGGATCGGGCCATCATGATCCATAGCATCATGATTGGAGAGGAAGTAGAAGTTCATGAAGTCATCTCCCTTGAACTCTACAAAATAGCCGAAAAGCCCTCCCCTGGGGCAAGGCTAGCTTTTCCCCATCTTATTTGCCATCTATGTTACTCAGCTGGAGCTTTCATAGAAGGAGACATTCACATTGAGGAAGATAAGCCCATCACTAAGAAAAAGATGGAGCAAGCAAGAGAGCTCATTCATGGAGCTCAAGAGGCGCAGGAAGCTCATCACCATGAGATCCCGGAGATGCCTCAAATGCATTTTCCTCCACAAAACTATTGGGAGCAAATCAACACCTTCCTAGGAGAATTAAGTTCCAACATGGGACAACTAAGGGTGGAACATCAAGAGAACTCCATCATCCTTCATGAAATCAGAGAAGATCAAAAAGCAATGAGGGAGGAGCAACAAAGACAAGGAAGAGATATAGAAGAGCTCAAGGACATCATTGGTTCCTCAAGAAGAAAACGTCACCATCACTAAGGTGGACTCATTCCTTGTTCTCACTTTCTGTTTTTCGTTTTCTCTATGTTAAGTGCTTATCTATGTTTGTGTCTTCATTACATGATCATTAGTAGTTAGTAACTTTGTCTTAAAGTTATGAATGTCCTATGAATCCATCACCTCTCTTAAAATGAAAAATGTTTTAATTCAAAAGAACAAGAAGTACATGAGTTTCGAATTTATCCTTGAAATAAGTTTAATTATATTGATGTGGTGACAATGCTTCTTGTTTTCTGAATGTATGCTTGAACAGTGCATATGTCTTTTGAAGTTATTGTTTAAGAATGTTAAATATGTTGGCTCTTGAAAGAATGATGACAAGGAGACATGTTATTTGATAAATCTGAAAAATCATAAAAATGATTCTTGAAGCAAGAAAAAGCAGCAAAGAACAAAGCTTGCAGAAAAAAAAGAAAAAAAAAGAAAAAAAATAGCGAAAAAAATAGAAAAAAAAAAGAAGAAAAAGCAAGCAGAAAAAAAGCCAAAAGCTCTTAAAACCAAGAGGCAAGAGCAAAAAGCCAATAACCCTTAAAACCAAAAGGTAGGTTTATTACTTGGACGACCCAGTGCACTTGCTGGTTAGTTGTGCGAAGTTGTGATAAAAAGTTGAGATTACAATTGAGCGTACCATGTTGATGGCGCCATTGATGATCACAATTTCGTGCACCAACTACTATACATTACTGGAAAGCTCTGAGTGTTAGCTTTCCATAGCCGTTGAGAATGCTCTATTTGGACTTCTGTAGCTCCAAAAAAGCTCTTTCGAGTGCAAGGAGGTCAAATCTTGACAACATCTGCAACACTTTCTCTGTCTCTGAATCAGACTTTTGCTCCAACTCCTCAATTTCAGCCAGAAAATACCTGAAATTTCATAAAAACACACAAACTCAAAGTAGAATCCAAAAATGTGAATTTTGCATTAAAACCTATGAAAACTTAATAAAACTTAAACAAAATGTACTAGAAACTATATGAAAATAATGGCAAAAAGCGTATAAAATATCCACTCATCAATCACATTTCTACAAAATAAAACAACCAAAATTCTGCTCCTTCCTAGCCAAAAGCCCTCAGGAACTTTGCAATTACAACTCCTGTAACAAATGCCATAACAATACATCCAATATCATTGCATCTACTTTGAATCAAATTCACCTGAGATTTGTATAACTCAACTTCTAACCCAGCCAAGCTTTCATCAAACTCCTTCACTTTGTCATGAATAACATGATTATGTCCTTCAAAATGAGCTTTATTTTGCATCAGCCCACCAAAACGAAGATTCTTACTAGCATCCTCATTAAATGATTAAACATACTCGTCAAGTGGTGCACGAAATTGTGATGTCCAGGCTCGAACAATCCCTGGCAACGTGAGCAACTTGGTACGCATAATCGTGATTACGCTTTAATGATGTAAAATTCATGGCTCTTTCTTTCGCTGGCAATGGCGCCAAGAACATGGTTTGCGTCTGTCACTAACGCCCAGCAATCGCGAGTTTGAAGCTCGTCACAGTCATTCAATCATTGAATCCTACTCGGAATACTACAGACAAGGTTTAGACTTTCCAGATTCTCTTGAATGCCGCCATCATTCTAGCTTATGCCACGAAGATTCCGATTAAGAGATCTAAGAGATATTCATTCTAGCTTGTTGCATGTAGAACGGAAGTGTTTGTCAGGCACGTGTTCATAGGGGAGAATGGTGATGAGCGTCACACATAATCATCACCTTCATCACGTTCTTGGGTGCGAATGGATATCTTAGAAGCGAAACAAGATGAATTGAATAGAAAACAGTAGTACTTTGCATTAATCTTTGAGGAACAGCAGAGCTCCACACCTTAATCTATGGAGTGTAGGAACTCTACCGTTAAAAATACATAAGTGAGAGGTCCAGGCATGGCCGAATGGCCAGCCCCTCTGATCTAAGAACCAGGCATCCAAAGATGTCTAATACAATAGTAAAAGGATCCATTTTGGGCGTTCAGCGCCAGAACCATGCTCTGTTCTGGCGTTTGAACGCCAGGCAGATGCTCCTCCAGGGTGTGATTTCTCTTTTGCTATTTTTTATTCCGTTTTCAATTTTTATATTTATTTTGTGACTCCACATGATCATGAACCTATAAAGACTTATAACTAAGAAGAATATAGTTAGATAAATAAAGATTGGGTTGCCTCCCAACAAGCGCTTCTTTAATGTCAATAGCTTGACAGTGGGCTCTCATGGAGCCTCACAGTTGTTCAGAACATTGTTGAAACTCTCTAACACCAAACTTAGAGTTTGGTTGTGGCCTCCCAACACCAAACTTAGAGTTTGACTGTGGGGGCTTGGATTGACTCTGCTTTGAGAGAAGCTTTTCATGCTTCCTCTCCATGGTTGCAGAGGGAGATCCTTGAGTTTTAAACACAAGGGAGTCCTTATTCCATTGAAGGACTATTTCTCCTCTGTCAACATCAATCACAGCTCTTGCTGTGGCCAGGAAAGGTCTTCCTAGGATGATAGATTCATCCTCTTCCTTTCCAGTATCCAGCACTATGAAATCAGTAGGGATGTAAAGGCCCTCAACCTTTACTAACACGTCCTCTACCTGTCCATAAGCCTGTTTTCTTGAGATGTCTGCCATCTCTAAGGAGATTTTAGCAGCTTGCACCTCATAGATTCCCAGTTTCTCTATTACAGAGAGGGGCATGAGGTTTATTCCTGAACCAAGGTCACACAGAGCCTTAAAGATCATGGTGCCTATGGTACAGGGTATTATGAACTTTCCAGGATCCTGTTTCTTCTGAGGCAATGTCAGTTGATCCAGATCACTTAGTTCATTGATGAACAAGGGAGGTTCAACTTCCCAAGTATCAATGCCAAATAGTTTGGCATTCAGCTTCATGATTGCACCAAGAAACTTGGCAGTTTGCTCTTCAGTAACATCCTCATTCTCTTCAGAAGAGGAATACTCATCAGAGCTCATGAAGGGCATAAGGAGGTTCAATGGAATCTCTATGGTCTCCAGATGAGCCTCAGAGTCCTTTGGTTTCGCAGAGGGAAGCTCCTTATTGATCACTGGACGTCCCAAGAGGTCTTCCTCTTTGGGATTCACGTTCTCCACTCCCCTAGTAGGTTCGGCCATGGTGCTTATGTCAATGGCCTTGCACTCTCCTTTTGGGTTCTCTTCTGTATTGCTTGGGAGAGTACTGGGAGGGATTTCAGTGATCCTTTTACTCAGCTGGCCCACTTGTGCTTCCAAATTTCTAATGGAAGACCTTGTTTCATTCATGAAACTTACAGTGGCCTTAGATAGATCAGAGACTAAGTTTGCCAAATTAGAAGTATTTTGTTCAGAGTTCTCTGTCTGTTGCTGAGTGGATGATGGAAAGGGTTTATTATTGTTAAACCTGTTTCTTCCACCATTATTAAAGCCTTGTTGAGGCTTTTGATCCTTCCATGAGAAATTTGGATGATTTCTCCATGATGAGTTATAGGTGTTTCCATAAGGTTCACCTAAATAATTTACCTCTGCTATTGCAGGGTGCTCAGGATCATAAGCTACTTCTTCAGGAGAAGCCTCTTGAGTACTGTTGGATGCAACTTGCATTCCATTCAGACTCTGAGAAATCATATTGACTTACTGAGTCAATATTTTATTCTGAGCCAATATGGCATT
>NC_029792.2:102056954-102059820 GCF_000816755.2 Arachis ipaensis | reverse complement strand
ATGAAACTTGCAGTTCTGCTGCATCAGAGAAACTGATTGAGGTTTCAGCTCAAAGTTGTTTTCTCCAATGGCAGGAATGGAGATGCTTCTTCCATGTAAATTGGAATTAGGTGCAGTAAAGTCACCAAGCATCTTCCTTACATTATTATTATTTTCGACTGCCATCTCCTCTTCCTGTTCGAAAATTTCTGAAAGGTTATCTCTGGATTGTTGTATTTTAGCTTCTCTTAATTTTCTTTTTAGAGTCCTTTCAGGTTCTGGATCTGCTTCAACAAGAATATTCTTGTCCTTGCTCCTGCTCATATGACAAAGAAGAGGGTAGAGAAAAAATAATAATAATAATATGGATCCTTTATACCACAGTATAGGGATCCCTGTGTGAGTAGAAGAAGAGGGGGAGACAAAGAATGTAATATAATGGAAGAAACACAACTGTGAGGATGGCAGAGATGTGAGATGAGATGTTAGGATATGAATGAATAAATAGAATAAGATGGGGGAGGGATAATTTTCAAAAATTATTTTGAAAAAGAGTTTGATTTTTTAAAATAGTTTTTGAAAAATGTTAGCAATTTTCGAAAATTAAGATTTAAAAATTAAAAAATAAAATAATTAATAAATTAAAAAGAAATTTTGAAAAAGGGGGAAGATATTTTCGAAAATGAGAGAGAGAGAGTTAGTTAGGTAGTTTTGAAAAAGTTAGGAAACAAACAAAAAGTTAGTTAGTTAGTTGAAACAAATTTTTGAAAAGATAAGAAGTTAGAAAAGATATTTTGAAATCATATTTTTGAAAAAGATAAGATAAGAAAATATTTTTGAAAAGATATGATTGAAGTTAGTTTTGAAAAAGATTTGATTTTTAAAATCTCAATTAATGACTTGATTCATAAGAAATCACAAGATATGATTCTAGAACTTAAAGTTTGAATCTTTCTTAACAAGCAAGTAACAAACTTCAAATTTTTGAATCAAAACATTAATTGATTATGTTATTTTCGAAAATTTGATATAAAAATAAGAAAAAGATTTTTGAAAAATATTTTTAGAATTTTTGAAAATAACTAAGAATTTTGAAAAAGATTTGATTTTTGAAAAAGATTTTGAAAAAGATAAGATTTTCAAATTGAAAATTTGATTTGACTCATAAGAAACAATTTGATTTTTAAAATTTTTGAAAAAGTCAATCAAATTTTCGAATTTGATGAGAGAAAAAGGGAAAGATATTTTTTTTTGAAATTTTTTTTTTTATGCAAGAGAGAAACAAGAAAAATGATGCAATGCATGGCAATTTTAGATCAAAACTATGAATGTGTGCAAGAATGTTATGAATGTCAAGATGAACACCAAGAACACCGTGAATATCATGATGAACATCAAGAACATATTTTTGAAAAATTTTATATGCAAAGAAAACATGCAAGACACCAAATTTAGAAATCTTTCATGTTTAGACTCTAATAAATAAAAAATGTACATGTAAAACAAGAAAAGACACAAAACAAGAAAAACATCAAGATCAAACAAGAAGACTGACAAAGAACAACTTGAAGATCATGAAGAACACTATGAATGCATGAAATTTTCGAAAAATGCAAGATGCACATGCAATTGACACCAAACTTATAACATGACACATGACTCAAACAAGAAACACAAATATTTTTGATTTTTATGATTTTCTAATTTTTTTTTTGTATTTTTATTTTTATTTTTATTTTTTTTCGAAAATCATTTTGAAAAAGAAAAATAAGGATTCAAAATTTTTCATATGAATTCCAGGAATCTTGTACTCTTTAGTCTAAAGCTCCAATCTGAGGGCTAGACATGGCTTAATAGCCAGTCAAGCTTTAGAATGGATTTACATCCATTGAGGTGATTAGTTGAAGACCAATCCCAAAGGAGTTTGGGTATGGCTTTTCAGCCAGATAGGATTCAACATGTTACCATGAAACTCTAGAATTCATTCTTGAATGTTTTGAAGCCATAAAATAATTTATTTTTGAAAACATTATTTTTATTATTAATTTTTTTTTCAAAAACAAAAGAAAAATTTTTTTTTGAAAGATTTTTGAAAAATTTTTGAAAACAAAACAAAAAAAAATTACCTAATCTGAGCAACAAGATGAACCGTCAGTTGTCCAAACTCGAACAATCCCCGGCAACGGCGCCAAAAACTTGGTGCACGAAATTGTGATGTCCAGGCTCGAACAATCCCTGGCAACGTGAGCAACTTGGTACGCGTAATCGTGATTACACTTTGATTATGTAGAATTCATGGCTCTTTCTTTCCCCGGCAACGGCGCCAAAAACTTGGTGCACGAAATTGTGATGTCCAGGCTCGAACAATCCCTGGCAACGTGAGCAAGTTGGTACGCGTAATCGTGATTACGCTTTAATGATGTAAAATTCATGGCTCTTTCTTTCCCTGGCAATGGCGCCAAGAACATGGTGCCAATACCATGGTTCACAACTTCGATACAACTAACCAGCAAGTGCACTGGGTCGTCCAAGTAATACCTTACGTGAGTAAGGGTCGAATCCCACGGAGATTGTTGGTATGAAGCAAGCTATGGTCACCTTGCAAATCTCAGTTAGGCAGATATAAATTGATAATGGTGTTTTCGAATTTAATATAATAAAATAGGGATAGAAATACTTATGTAATTCATTGGTAGGAATTTCAGATAAGCGAATGGAGATGCTTTCGTTCCTCTGAACCTCTGCTTTCCTGCTACCTTCATCCAATCAGTCTTACTCCTTTCCATGGCTGGCTTTATGCAAGGGCATCACCGTTGTCAGTGGCTACATCCCCTCCTCTCAGTGAAAAATATGCTCAAATGCTCTGTCACAGCACGGCTAATCATCT
>NC_029792.2:102046593-102054473 GCF_000816755.2 Arachis ipaensis | reverse complement strand
GGGCCCACTTGGTGTGTGTTTGGGCTGAGCTTAAGCTTTCCACGTGCAGAGGCCATTTGTGGAGTTGAACGCCAGGTTTGGATCCATTTCTGGCGTTCAACTCTGGTTTTTGATCCATTTCTGGCGCTGAACTCCAGAATTGGGCAGAGAGCTGGCGTTGAACGCCAGTTTGCGTCATCTATTCTTGGCCAAAGTATGGACTATTATATATTGCTGGAAAGCCCTGGATGTCTACTTTCCAACGCAATTGGAAGCGCGCCATTTAGAGTTCTGTAGCTCCAGAAAATCCACTTTGAGTGCAGGGAGGTCAGAATCCAACAGCATCAGCAGTCCTTCTTCAACCTCTGAATCTGATTTTTGCTCAAGTCCCTCAATTTCAACCAGAAAATACCTGAAATCACAGAAAAACATACAAACTCATAGTAAAGTCCAGAAATGTGAATTTAACATAAAATCTATTAAAAACATCCCTAAAAGTAACTAGATTCTACTAAAAACATACTAAAAACAATACCAAAAAGCGTATAAATTATCCGCTCATCATCAAGCCATGCAAAATACTTGCAATGAGGTGCTGAAGTTTGCAACATAGGAGGAAGATTGTTACCCTTGGGAGAAATTTTGTAAACCTTCTATCGAAATCTAAATAAATGGGAAAAAATAAACTACCTTGAAGTATGGGCAGCCAAGGAATAGCCTGCCTGGGTTTAATTCCGTTCCAAACATGAAGAGAATAGCATGAGTACCGCAGTTACATTTTGGGGCAACCCACTTCTTCTTCTTCCTTTCTCTCAAAGTCGCGCCAGAATTTTGACTCCAACTTTCAGAGTCAGATGCATCTCTTCTACTTCGCCATATGGGCAGCCAAGGAATAGCCTGCCTGGGTTTAATTCCGTTCCAAACATGAAGAGAATAGCATGAGTACCGCAGTTACATTTTGGGGCAACCCACTTCTTCTTCTTCCTTTCTCCCAAAGTCGCGAATTCCGACTCCAGCTTTCGGAGTTAGATGCATCTCTTCCAGTTCGCTGATTTGAGAGTGACAAATACTCACCGCTTTTCGCCATTGTTTTCTAGGGTTCATAGAAGGGATGTACGAGGAAGAGAGCGGGAGGGTTTAGGTGATGAGAATCATTTCATATAACCTTATATATTTAGCAAAATGGCAATGTTTTGGCCACCCAAATAACGAACAAATCGATCCCTGTCCAACCTCCAATTAGCCAGCATAGCATCTAACGACTCTAACGACCACATCATCAACATTAACGGCCACATATGCAAATTTCGTTAGGTCTTGACGCTGGAGATGACAGAAGGAACGCCTTATCTCACAGCAAGCAGGGACAATGACCGAGGGTACCATTTTTTTTGGACAAGGATTGCTATGTCCTTCAAGAAAATGGACAAGGACCGGGTTGGGACTTTACTCAAGAAATATCAGCAAATTAATTGGGAAGAAGAAGAAAAAGAAGTAACAGCAACAGTTTAAAGGAGAAATTAGAGTGAAAGAAAGTGGCATTGAAGAAGAAGCTCCGGAGTAAACAGATTTGAAAACGCGTTGTACCACGGCAACTACGGTGGTATCAACGGTAGAAACTGTGGCGGCAACGGCGGCAAAAACTGTGGTTGCAACAGTGACAGCAACATCAGTATAAAGAGACAGATCTGAAAACGCGTTGATAAGATAGGTGGTACGATCCAGAAGCTCTCTACTACAACGGACACGGCAGTGGTAATGGCGCCGGCGGCGAAAATGGCAGCGGGAACTGTAACGCCCTACTACACATAGATTTTTGCTTAAGTCATAGAACAGAGGTAGTGTGGTGTTACGGACCTCTAATCAGAAAATACATACGTATAATAATGGAAAAATATAATATACTAGGAGCCTTGAAAAACGGGTAAAGCAAAATCGCAAAATAAAAAGCGCAACACTCAGAGAATGGAATTACTTGCGTGCTAAGAAACCTAAAAGTTATAGATATGAATAAGAGAAAGAGTGAATAGAGAGGCAAGAATATAGCATAACTAGTTCCTGACTCAGCCTGCGAAGCCAAGGCTGGCCGGAGAATATTTACATACATATACATGTATCCAAAAATACTCAAAATACAGAAATAAGGTCCTAACTCTCCTTTAACCTCTATGAGGAATAAAATAATCAAGTTTCTTGGAGAGAAAGCTAAGTAGCTAAGTACATATATACATAAGCTGATAATCCAAAATAACCTAGGGACTACTCCGCTTTAGGAATCCAGATGCCTAGCGAGGAGCCTCTCGACCTGCATCTGAAAATAATAACACAGTATGGGATGAGAACCAGAGGTTCTCAGCATGGTAAAGGTGCCACTCATATAGTATATAAGGTCCTGGGAATGCCAGAGGCAATCCTAGAACTTCAACATACAGTTATAAAACTTAAACTCTAAGCAGAAGCCATAAAAGGGGGTAGGTGACCTAAAAGGTTCTAAACTTACCTACTTTAATCCTGACATTAACCCTAAACCGGTCCACCCTTTCTCCGCTCCTCCATCACCATTGATTTAGCAGAGACAAACAATCACACAATTTTAGGCACAAGTAGGAAACAGATAGTGCAAGTAGCAAATATAACAGGTAACATGTAACATATTCAGTAGGCAATCCCATGTAATGCATAGCAAACAAAACAAACAAATGCACATGATGTATGCCTGTCCTATGGCTGATGAGGCTCATCTGTCAGTTATCCAGCCAATCCGACAAGTCCAAAAACCTTAGACTGTCCCTCGTCGCGCATCCCCATGAGTCTATGCATAGATTTCTCATTCATTCATCATTTATACAATCATTCATTCATTTATATATCACTCAATGGGGGATATCCATTCCCAAGAATTTATATGTGCCCGGTCACCCTTATGACGTAGGGTCAACAGGATATCGAGTTTCAACCTGGAACATGTGGTGGCAAGCTACGGTTTTATTACCCAAGGAAACTCGTATCTCAGATATCATTAATTCATAAGTCGTTTAATATTCATAATCATTATATAATCATTTTTCATAGCCATGGCATCATAACTTCATTTAACATCTACATCTGTTTCTTTAACTCATCATGTTTACCCATTTCTTCATCCCCAAGTTACCTTATTTTAGCTACTAGACTTAGTATTATACTTTATGACTAAAAGGATAAAAATAGAGATTTAGAAGTCTAAAATCTAGTTTAAAACACAAAAATCTAGTTTTGCAGGAAACAGGGGCCACGCGTACGCGTGGGAGTATAACAAGCAGCTCGCGCGCGCATTCCCTTACCATGCGTACGCGTAGGTGAGAACATCATATCACGCGTACGCGTGGGCCATGCGTACGCGTGGTCATGCATGCTGGTTCATACGTGTACGCACGGGGCTTCCCACGCACGTGCAGTTAAAAATCTCATGCCACGTGTATGCGTGGATGTACGTTTTTCCAAAAAACATTAGATTACCCAAAAAGCTGCAAAACCAAAATGTAGTCACCTGCATAATACATATTTCACACCAAAACTTCCGACATCCATAACTTTCTCTACAAAATTCTATTTTTCACAAAATTTATACCGTTCAAAAGCTTGTAAAACCATCTTTGAGTTGAAACAAATTCCATTTCCAACCAAAATTTGAGGCTCCAGTTATGAACTGCCGAAATTCGGCCGAAAATCAAATTTTTCAAAAACTTCAAAACCTCATTTTCTTTTCAAAACTCATTCCCACTCAATTCAACATACTCATAACCATGAATATAACTTACCCTCAACAATAACACAACAATCCTTGCAATCCTATCATTTCCTTAACTCATTAACATCTCATTTCAACCCACATTGTCAATTGCTCAACTATAACCAAACACCAAGAAGACATCATAAATTCACCATATTCCTCAACACATGCCCAACATCAAATTATCCATCAATATCATAAAGACTAATCATTTAACATATTCAACCACTTCAACTTATCCTATAGTTTTCTAGCCTAAGTTTTCACAGAGCATTACATATTAAATGCTCCAAACCTAAACCATACCTTGGCCGATCACCACGTTTAGTCCAAGGCAGCTACCTAAGCCACACACACAGCCCCACAAGTTTCAAAAATCACCAAGACTTTAGTACCAATCCTCCACCAAGCCTCCAATTGTCCACAATTCTATTCTAACACACACACACACACACACACACACACAGTTCACACATATTATTACTTCAAAATTCAGAATTCACCTAATAAAATCAAGAGTTGGCTAGGTTAGGTGATCCTTAGCGCACCCACGCGCAAAGTAACTCAAACCCAATAAGCTCCGCAAGCTAAATCAAACCTAGAACACCAAATTTGACAAAATCTCATTACAAGGGTTCAATTTCGAAAATTAAAAGGGGGTAGAGAATCTGAGATGGGATTGTGGCTTACCCATGAAATTGATCTGATAGAAACGTAGAGCTCGATGCGCTGGATGCGTGGCCGCAAACGGTGCAGCGATCAGAGCTCGAACGGAGGAGTTATGGTGGTTTATGGTGATGGTGAGGGTTAGGAAGCTCTCCTCTTCCCCCCTTGCTATTCAGCGTCTTTTGTTGTTGAATGGGAAAAGAGGTGCTTCTGCCCACTTAAGTGATTGGGTTCGGTTGGGCCCACGGGCCCAGCTCAACCGGTTCGGCCCATCCGACTCAATTTTAGGCCAAATTTTTCGAATTTAACGTCAAAATTCTCAGTTTGAAGAGCTCTATCCTATTTTAATATTAGATTTATATTTTTAATTTTTCTAATTAAAATTCAATTTATTGACTAATTATTTGCTAATTTTAGCGGGGTTTACAGGAACAGCGGCAAAAATGGCGGTAGAAAATTCAAGATTTCATTGCCGTTCTCTTCTCCGCTAACCAGCCTCTCATCTCTGCGAAAAGGAAAAATTGGATTTTAAGGAAAAATTTTGTATTTTAATAAATTAATTATGTGGAGGTTTTCTAAATTGCCATGAATAAAATGTATTGTAGAAGTTTTCAGAAACCTCCACTAAAATACTCCCAAAATTAAAATTAAATATTAATCTTGTTGTGAAATAATTTTATTAAATTAATGTTTGTGGGTCTTGTAATATTGGTGTTTAAAAGCTTCTTTTAGAAAATACTTCTAAGTTTGTTAAATATACTTCAAGTGATGTTCAAAAGAAAATTTTATATATTTTTACTACAATGGTGAAAAACTCAATTAGAAAAAATATTAGAGATGCCAATTTTGTATCGTTATTATTAAAACTCGTGATGAATTTAAAAAAGAGCAAATGACTATTATTTTAAGATTTCTTGATCTAGATGATTTTGTTCAAATGTTTCTTTGATCTTGTATATGTTAGTGACACTAGTGTGCTGCATTGACTTTAAAAAAAGAATTGGTATCTGTACTTTCTATTTATAATCTCCAATTTGTAAATTTTGAAGTTTGATGTATGATGGTGCTAGCAATATGTAAGGTGAATGGAATAGTTTACAAATTTTAATTCTCAATAATTGTCGACAAGCATATTATGTCCCATTATTTTGCTCATAAATTGTAATTAGCACTTGTGGATATTCAGGAGAAGTACTTCTCTAGAAGTACTTCAAGTTCATGAATTTCCATACAATTGTCAATATTGTTAGTGCATTTCACAAAAGGCATAATCGACTATAAAGCGCTTAAGAAATAGAAAATACAAATTTAATTGCTAATAATAAACTAGAAATAGGTCAATTTGTAAAGTTGGTGAAAACAAAGTTACCACTTTACAAAGAGTTGGAGATACAATATGGAGTTCTCATTTTTATTCTATTTATAGTTTCATAAGAATGTTTACCCCTACTCATACCATTTTCAATAGCATTATTAATGAAGGTGCAACTTCTACTAAAAGAGGTAAAGCTTATGGTATTAACAAAATGCTATTCTCGTTTGAATTTGTTTTTTTCGCTATATTTGATCAAGCAAATTTTGTGAATTACTAATATTCTGTGTTAAGCGCTACAACAAAAATCCCAGCATATTTTAAATATAATGCATATTGTCTCCATATCAAAACTACTCTAAAATTTGAAGAATAATAGATGGTGCAATTTATTTGATATTATTAAAAGGTTTTATAAGAAACATGAAATTGATATCCTTAATATGCGTATATAATACATTGTTAAAAGAGGTTGATTTCATCAACTAATGATAATAGTTGAGTATCATTATCGAATAGATGTATTTTTTAGTAACAATTGACTCTCAAATACAAAAATTAAATAGTAGATTCATGGAGAAAATGATGGAGCTTGCGACTTTAAGTATTGTTTTATATTTTAAAAATAATTTTAAGTTGTTTAATATTCAAAATATATGCAAGTTAGTTGAAAAGTATTTTCGTTCTAATTTTCTAATCATGAAAAGGATTCTTTTAAATGTTAAATTGCAACATTATAGATCATTTAAAAAATTTTAGGGCACTTTTTTATTTATGTAAAAGATTGAAAGAAACAAAAAATATTAAGAATTTTTTATTTGGTTGATAGATTGATTCGCGATGTCTTGACTCTTTCGGTATCTACAGCAACAATAAAAAGAACTTTCTCAATAATAAAAATTGTTAAACGGTTTCGAAATAAAATGGCATATGAATTTTTTATAGATAATTCAATAATTTACATTGAAAAAAAATTACAGCTACTTTTAATACAAATTCATAAAAAAAATGACTTAAATCAAAGAAAAATTGTCAAACACAATTATTTACGTAAATTACAAATTTTAATTTATTTCAACTCTAGTATTATTATTGTTAATTTTTTTTCCGTAGATAAGTTATAAATGTATTTCAAATTATTTACATGAACTATGAATATATTTTTTTATAATTTTACTGAAACATCGTCTAAAAAATTGATTAATAGTTATAGATTTTAAATACAATCATATTTTTATAATATTTGATGTTAATTTTAAAATATTTGTGTTTAAGTATTATGATAAATAATATGTTCAATTACGTTGTATTTGAATAAATTCTAAGTTTTGATATCGTAATTTTCAATTCAAATTTTTTATATATAATGATTTTTAATGAAAGTTTTTTTTTTTTTTGTTAAAGTAAAAAATTCAAAAAGTTTTGTTATTGCTACCCCCACTAAATGTGTCTAGCTTCGCCCCTGCTACGTACATGTCTCTGTTTTTTGCTCGTAAAAAAGGAAATTAAAGCCTTTTTTTGTAAAAAGCAAAAGTCTGCAAAATCAATTAAATCATCTAAAAATGAAAAGAATCGAATACCAGCATCTATATAAAGAACGGCCAACTTTGGTTCTTTTCACAACATATCATGCAAGGATCTTGTTTTCACAGCACGTAAGTAACTTTTGAACCTCCGGTTTTTTTTTAGGAATCAAAAATGTTATTTTATACTAAAATTAGTAATTAATAAATTTATCTATAAATTAAATATATACATAATTTAATTTTTTTAATATATATTTATATTTTAATATATATTTTATACTAATAATTTATTTTAATAGCTAATTTTAGTATATATGTAAGAAATGAAGAAGAAATTAAATCCAAGTATATCGCCTTAAACCTAAGGCAGAGAAAGACACTCAACAATTTTTTAGGTGTTTTTTCTTTTTTGGGAGAACTAACGTGTGCATGGATCAACATTTTGTAAAACAATGTAGGCGTCAATTATTATTGCTTAACGTAGAATTAATTTAATTAGAATAGGATTAATGTGATTTGTATTTGTGATAGATTTTTCTCAAACATAATTCTGAATGAAATAAATATTATTTAGATGACATTCACTGAAATTACGTTGAGGTGTATAATAATTAATAAGGACAAA
>NC_029792.2:102046038-102046407 GCF_000816755.2 Arachis ipaensis | reverse complement strand
TTAGGCTTTTTAAATAATTATCCAAGGAGACACCAAAAAAAATAATTATCCAAGGCCTATGACTCAACATTCAAAAAAACAAAACAGACGGTTTAAGTTACCAACAATAATAATCCAAAGTTCCAAACCGACACTATCCGAATTTATTTTGTTAGCATATGAAGTCGATAATTAATTCAGCTTAGCCTTGGCAATATATATCTTATCTGCAAATATCTAATTTGGATCAATCTGTTTGAATAGAATTGTCTATTTTATTCATTGCACAGAAAAGTAGGGTAGAATACAAATTTACCTGCAGCTACAGGACTGCAGGTAGAGTAGAGTACAGATTTAGAATATATCATATCCTATCTTATCCGCACCCTT
>NC_029792.2:102040337-102045871 GCF_000816755.2 Arachis ipaensis | reverse complement strand
ACGATCTTGATTCATATAAATAATATGATTTATGTATGATTAAATTTTGGATAAATTCTTAAGAAAAAGCTCATCAACAACTAACAGAAAAAGAGGAGGGGAATTTATTTGTGCATGTGTTTTTTTATCTTTACAGTATGCTTGGAATCAAAAGTGTGATATAGAATCGAATAGAATTTTCAAGTGAATTCAATTTTGAGACAAATTATTTAGGTCTTTAAAAAGTATAAAAGCATTTTCAAACCAAAAGTAAATCAGATTAAAATAAATTTACAGATTCATTCTCATAAAATTTGTATTTGAAATTTAAATATCTAAATTAATTTGATATAATTTGATATTTTAAATATATATTTTTTTTCTCTTTTCTCTTCTTTCTCTAATCTTTACTATTCATTTTTTTTCTGTGCGCACCATCTTCTATAATTACATCACATCTTCTCTCTCCGCCTTTCCCTTCTTTCTTTAAGAACTGCTACAAGAAATAATTTTTTTTAGTTGAAGGTAAAATGATAATATTAAATATATTTTAAAAATTCACTTTCTATTCGATGTTATCATTTTTTTGCAAATTTAATTACAAAATATTTTTTTCAAAAATTCAATTCAATTCTATCTTATTCAGAATACAGCTCTATTATTTAAATAGTGGTGACAGTTTTTTAAGAAAAATTGTGCGTTATAAAAAAAATTGTCTGTTTTTGTAATAATTTAAATCCTGATGTATTGCTGAGTCAGCAATTCGTACCTGCTAGAGGGAGACCATGGAAAGATATTTGTCAGCTACAGATTAAGGAGCAGAAGGTGAGGGAGAAGATGATCAGGGGGTTTGTGCTTGGAGGTAGGTAATGGTAGACGAGTCCAATTTTGGGAGGACAACTGGTTGTAGGGCTGAAAGTGAGCCGAGCTGAGCCGAGCTAGACCAAGCTCAAGCTCGACTTACAAAAATTGAGCTTGGCTCACGTGTAACACCTTAACTACTAAAGCTCACGCTTCCGGCTACGCGACTCTGATAGCTCGGACATTACGACGACACTTATTCTATTTAATACTAAAATATGATCCTGTTTAAAACTTTAAACCGCAAAGCCATATATATATATATATATATATAACATTACAAGCATTAACCAATACAATTCCTATCCCTCTTACAGAATATATCAAGATAATAGCGAGGGTACAACAAGTAATAATCTAAAGCAATACAGAGCATTTCAACAACTAAATAAACTATTCGTGACTTCTGCGCCCATATTCTGAAAGGGGAAAAATGTAGGGGGGTGAGAACATCATCCTCGAAAGGGTTCTCAGTAGAGGGTTTTTGAGAATTACTGTAATAGGATACGTGAAGATAACCGCACCAGTGATTAATAACCGTCTTATGCCTCTTTTCAAAAACAACGGTTTACAATAAAAGTAAAGTCAGAAATCTTTTCTGAAAGAAGAACCGTTTAATTTTCAAAAACTCCAAAGCCTTTCAAAACGGTTTATCTATGCAGAACCAAAATAGCCTTTCATATTTTATTCCAAACCAGAAACACAAAACCGAAATCAACCATCAGTTCATCTCATTCCAACCACGGCCCTAGGCCCAAACAATCCAACAACAACCAATCACCACAGTCCAACAGAGTCCCAGTAGCAAACACAAATAGGAAGATGCAAGCACAAACAAACAGTTATTGCAAGTAGAACAGTTAGTAATTAATCACGTAGACAAACCAAGTATAATATGCACACCCAAACAATGTCACATAAATTCATATGATGCATGCATGTCCCTAATGGCTGATGATATCATCTGTCGGTTATATAGCCAACCCGACACGTCCTGGTAGCTAACCATGGACAGAAACACCCATCGCGGAGCAAGTAGGTTTGAGCTACAACCCCATTGCTACTACCCGCTCAACCCAGAGCCAGTGGAATAACCACTACTGCGGCTACTACCCAGGCGGGTGTTTAAAAGCTCAACTTGGAGCGAGTGGAATCACCACTACTACCGCTACTACCCAGGTGTCACAGTCTCTAACCTGGAGCAAGTGGGACGAACCACAACCCTTACTACTACCCAGGTATCTCAAGCATATATTCATTCAGTCCCAGCCATGGATCAACATCCATCTCAGCCATCCGGCTTAAATTCATAATTCATAGTCAGCCATACGGCCCATAACTCATTCGGCAATCAGCCATAAATCAATATCATACACAGCCATTCCGGCTCACGGTTTAATCCAGAACCAGCCAATATTCATAATCATACACAGCCATTCCAGTCCATAACAAAACAGCACTTCCGCCATCCAACATCATCAAATCCATAAATCCAGCACTTAAGCCATAAATCACTTTTTCTCAAATAGCTTCACTTTAAGTTAAGGATTTATTTCAAAGTATTCAAAATCACCCATACAACAATGAGATTTTATAACAAAAGTTTCTCGGCAGAGTCCTAAGTCTTTAGGGAAGGTCAACCTATATCAATTCCTTAAAATTCATTGAAACTCTTAAAATCATGGATTCTCGGTTCAAGTAAATAAAACTGAATTTATTATGAAACCAACCATACAAAATCACAAGTTCCAACCCGGTCCAAAAATCAACTCATTTAAAAAGGAACCGGTTCATTTGAATCAAACCACTTTCAGGTTTCTTTTTGGAACCCATTTTTCTAACTCTTCCAAAATGCCTCAAACTAAATTACTCAATCAAAAGTCTAGATTCCTTTGAAATCAGTAAAGGCTCCTTTTCATATTGAAATCAATATTAGAGCATCATTCTTTCCTTCAGTGATTCAAACAGTAAAAATAGTTCTAAATAAGTCAAACTCAAGGCATAAAGTTCACTAAATAAATTAAGCTTGAAAATATAAATATTCTCTTAATAAATCAAATAATACAACTTCTCAAATCCAATCCTTTTTAAATAACTTTTAAACAAGACTAGGATTTTGTAGAAATTTCGGCAGCATCTCCCCTAAAACTTGGACTTTTGCCACCCGGTTCGGGTCCCAACTAAACCGTTTCTCATTCCTTTTCAACAGCTCAAATTCCAAAATCAGTTCAAGGCAAGCCAAATCCAACAGTCATCTCAATTCCATATTTCAAGAAAACCGTTTCAAAAATCAAATCGTTATCAGCCGAATAAACTCATTTCCAAAGCTTTAAAGAAACGGTTCAGTAACAATCATTTATCAAAAACCAGATCATTTAAAGCAAGCCAGGCTGAATTCAAGAGTGTATTCTATTTTTCACATCATCAAAATAATTGACTCAATTCAAACCAATCCTCAATGGATTAAACTCAGATTTCAAATCTTTTAAAGAATCAACTTTAAAACATTACATTTCACAAAGCCGCACAACAATTCAACCAAACCAACATCCATAATCACTCGAGTCAATCAAATAACACATAAGGCAGATACAATCACCAAATACACAATATCTAATAATAGTATCCATATGTAATAATTCCAATATATAAGAATATAGTTTTTGGAAAGCGCCCCTACCTCAAAACGCAAATCCATAACCCAAAAGTCTCACAGAGTCCTTTCCACCTCAACTCGAACTGACGGCAACCAAAACCTCAGCTCCAAGTCACGTTCGCAATAACCATAGCATCACTAATCGCAACATACAATAATCAGGACTCGACCCCACGTTATCAAAACTCATATTCATTAACCGAACACAACAGAATACTAATGCGAGACTTTCCGAAACATAAATACCTACTGGGATGACAAAACGAGGCAGCTGCAGCTCCGAGCACGGAATGCAAGCACGAATCCACAACCCTATGATGGACAACACCGCAATGCCTCAGCATAAGCTTACAGAACAACGACAAAAGGCCTTTCGACTCGGAAATTCTTACGAAAGCAGGGGACTCGGTGGCTATTTTCGGCGACAGAGGCGGCTGCAGCAACATTCAGTAACTACAGCATTTCGAGAATTCAAAAAGGACCAAAGCCAAAAACAAAATCCTTACCGCAACCAAGAAGGAGTGACTGATCCCAGTGACGGCATCTCTGGCAGTGTTTCTAGCGGCCACAAGACTGCTCCTGGCGGCCAAAACAGTGGCACGGCTTCTCTCTCCTTCGGCAGCAACAACAATGGTGTCTTCCAGCAACCACCGACCTCCATCATTAGCAACAGAAGCTCCAGCTAGGCACCGCGGAGCAACAGATCGGCAGCACCGTCGGCCAAGGTGTGGTGGTGGAGACGCCCTCAACCGCGGTGAAACGCGGCGGCTATGGATGCTCGGCGGCGGCTGGCTCTGTGACGAGAATGACAGCGCGGTGACGGCGCGTCAGCGGTGATGGGATAAGCTGGTCGGCAACGAGGAGAATGGCGAAGGCCCACGCTCGGCGACGGTGACAGGCGGTGATGGCTTCCCCGCGGTGGCTCCCTTTCGCGCATCTTCTCTCTCTCTGCGCGCGAGTTCGGCAGTGGCGAGGCAGTGAGGCGCGACGGTCTTCTCCCTCAGTCAGGCGATGGCGCGATGGCGGCAGTGAAGCCCGCATGCCGGCGCGAGTCTTTCTCTCCTCCTTCTCCTTCCTCGGCCCTCACAGATCTCTCCCCTCCTTGTCAGCAGCGGCGGCGACGGTGGCAGTGGCGTCCACCGCGCCGCCTTTCCTCCTCTCTCAATCTGCTTCCGCAAACCCCTCCCCTGTTTCCCCCTTCTCCCTTCATTTCCCTCTTTCACGTTGCAGCCGCTGCTGCTGTAGTATTAGGGAGTATTTGTGTGTGCTGGGTTGTGGGGGAAGAAACGGGTTACTGGGTTAGGGTTTTAGGGTTAGGGTTTCTCTTTCAAAAATTAGGGTTATGGACATTTTAGTAATTTCAAATAAAAATAGGGATATTATAGTAATTAGAAGTAAATTCTAATCCATTAATAATAATGTATAAAAATACTATTTGCTCATCAATTTCATAAATTATTTTCAATAAAATGTCCCAACCAAATAATTAGAAATAATATACTTAATTTTTTCATTTTCCAAAATAGAAATATTAATATTTAAAATATTAATTATCTAATCCAAATCATATAAAATCCTTATTATTTCATAACTATCAACTTTAAAATTTAAATATAGAAAATAATCCAATAATTATAAAATTGGATAATAATCATAACTTATCTCAAATTCAATAAATCAAAACTTGCCTTAATTACCTTTAATAAAATAATCTCTGAAATTAAGGCTATAAATAACTATATGATTTGAGACTTGATCATAATAAGACTTTTCAAAAGTTCTGGATCTTACATCACAGCTCGACTCATTAACAATCGAGCTTATTTCTTAAACTCAAGCTCGGCTCACCAAAAGCTAATGAGCTGGCTCGAGCTCACGAGCTGACTCAAATAAGAGAAACATAAATACATAATTTATAATTTTATATCAATAAATTATAACTTATATATTTTTAAAAATATTTGAAAAGATCAATTTTATATATTGTTTATCTATCAATAAATTATAAATTTTTTATTTATATCCTATTTTAAAATTA
>NC_029792.2:102038668-102039858 GCF_000816755.2 Arachis ipaensis | reverse complement strand
TCTCGATTTTAAATCAGTACGGATCTGTGATAGGGAATTGTGGATTATGGGATGGACTAAAATGGATATGGAACTTTCAGTGGAGAAGGGAACTATTCTAATGGAAGTTGGAACTAGTTAACCAACTTTATGAAGTTCTACGATCAATTAAGTTAACAACTGATAGACAGGACAGGCTGGTGTGGAAATTTGATAAATCAGGCGTTTATTCTACTAACTCTTTTGTGCAGGTTTTGCAGGCGGAAACACTTCTAGAGAACATTACCAGCTATACTTTTGCTAGTTCCATTTGGAGAGGCTTAGTACCTCCACGGATTGAGTTATTTACCTGGTTCGTGTTAGTTGGTAGAGTCAATACGAAAGAGAGATTACGTAGGATAGGCATGATTGATCAGCATGATAGTGTCTGTGTCTTATGTAAAGAGGATGTTGAGGACGTCCACCACTTGTTTTTTCGGTGTCAGTTTTC
This sequence comes from Arachis ipaensis, assembly GCF_000816755.2. Taxonomy (NCBI): domain Eukaryota; kingdom Viridiplantae; phylum Streptophyta; class Magnoliopsida; order Fabales; family Fabaceae; genus Arachis; species Arachis ipaensis. Next base: position 102,039,389 of record NC_029792.2, on the reverse strand, counting down.
TTGGCAGGTGTGGTGTGCTTGGTTGTGTGACTATGGTAGATTGTGGGCCGTTCCAGGAACTATTAAGTAACACTTTGAAAGTTGGACAGAAGTGCCTGTAAGAAAGGAGGAGTGTAATAGATGGTTAGCTGGTTTTTTTGCTATCATCTGGCACATATGGATGGAAAGGAACAACAAAATCTTCAGGAGCCAAGAAATAGAAGTTGTGGAAGTTATTAATAAGTCTCGTACGAGCTACTACGAGTGGAATAAAGTTGATTCTAATGGTTCTTGATGGCAACGCCGGAGATAACCTTGGATTTATTTTTGCTTCTGTTTCTCTGTTTTTCTTTTTAATTTAGTTTTGTTCTCTTACTCTACTTAGTTGTGCTGAGCTCATTTCTTCAAAAAAAAATTTAAACATATTTTAAATTTAAAATAAATTAAGATAGAATTGAATTGAATCGTAATAAAACAATTTAAAATAATGATACTTATACTTTTTTAACACTTTAACATCAATTTTTTATTAAAAATGATAATATTGATGTTGATGATGATGATAATGATGGAAGTAATCTTGGTGGCGACGGTGATTTGTGAGAATCATTTTTTATTGTTGAATAAAAATGAAAGAACTATTAAATAATATTAGGAATATTTTTTGATATTTTAGTTTTATAATGAGAATATTCTTGGCATATTAATTTTTGAGTAATATTATACATATAAATTTTTTTGT
>NC_029792.2:102035123-102036269 GCF_000816755.2 Arachis ipaensis | reverse complement strand
TCATTCACCAACTTATCCAAACTTTATTATTTAAGTTGGTTGGATTTAATTCAAAAAATTTATACCTATTAAATAATGAGAATTGCATTTTTATTACCTTTAAAATCGGTTATATTTTTTAGTAGCAAAACATAAAAGAAAATTCAAATTCTTTAGAGAATTCTATTCCAAAAGTTTTCAAACAATTAAGCTATTGTGTAGGAGCCAACCATGTTAGACAGGTCAAAATTTGGAACTAAGTCATTGCATTTGCCACCTAACTTAACTGACCTAACCAAAATTCTAGCATTGCCATCTTTTTGGAGCTTTTGAGGACAATTGAGTTTCAGAGTCTTCAAATTAAACAAAAGAAAGAAAGAAGTGTTAGGCGGCTTTAGGGCTAAACTTTCCGCCCTAGAAATATTTTTTTTGACAATAATTTTATTTAGAAAATGATCATATAAGGAATATTGTTTTGAGAAGTCCTAATAAATAGAGAACTTTTCGGTTTTTTATTTAAATAAATAAACAAAAATAATTAATTCTCAAAATACGCAGAAAATAAAATTAAAATAAAAATACACATAACGCATGCGAAATAGAAAAATACATCAATTTAAGAATAATGCCAGCGGCCCAATTCGTATTTGTCACAATTGATGTGCTCCAATTCGCGGGTGCTGAATCAGAGGTGACCATTTTGCGATCGTCAGTCCTGTATTGAGAAGTCAGGCTTTGTTTTGCTTGCGATGTCTATTCTTTTTCTATATCAACCCCGTTTCGCTGGCGTGATCTTTAAATTTATAAAAGAAAAAAAAATTAATTAACAACATAATACATATAATTAAACATTTGTGACATGTCAATAGAAATTAATTTAAACTTTAATAAACAAACCAACCTTTTATTCCGGATAAATTTCATCACTTGCGATTTCAAATATATGCATGAATCCATGAAGAATAAAAGTCTACATTATGTGTGGGTCAGTTATTTAACGGATTAAAGTACTATTTTGGTTTTTGTTAAGATTTTTATCAAAAATTAAAATTATCTTCAATATTAAAAAAAACCCTTTCCTAACATTATACTAATTAAAGTAGAATTTAAAATATCCTAAATATAAAATTAACTTACAATAAATTTAAATATTAAAATTATATTATA
>NC_029792.2:102032993-102034931 GCF_000816755.2 Arachis ipaensis | reverse complement strand
TAGATCACGCGGTCGCGTCGCCTAGCGTCAGGGGAACTATAGCATATTATATATCAAATCAAAGCCCCGGACGTTAGCTTTCCAACGCAACTAGAACCGCGTTGTTTGGATCTCTGTAGCTAAAGTTATAGCCGTTTGAGTGCAGAGAGGTCAGGCTGGACAGCTTAGCAATTTCTCCAACTTCTTACATTCCTTCCACTTTTGCATGCTTCCTTTCCATCCTCTGAGCCATTCCTGCCTTATAATATCTGAAAACACTTAACACACATATCAAGGTATCTAATGGTAATAAGAGAGGATTAATAATAAGCAAATATAAGATCAAAGAAGCATGTTTTCAATCAACGCACATAATTAGGAAGGCAAATGTAAAACCATGCAAATAGTATGAATAAGTGGGTAAAGAGTAGATAGAAACCACTCAATTGAGCACAAGATAAACCATAAAATAGTGGTTTATCAAAGGCCAATCTTTGGATTGGGCCTTTTGGTTTATTTGGACCTGAGCCATAGTGTCAGGGTATAAACAGTGCCCCTACTCGAGTCCGATCTCTTTTGGTTATGAGTTGGGATTCGAGTATTGAACTCGGGTTTGTAGCCGACGTAATTTTTAAAACCGACGTGATTTTAAGTTTCTCAACCGTCATGTCTAATCAAACGTCGCGTCCGTTGGGGTTTCGCATTTACACGTAGGAGCAGCTACATTGGTAACAGCGCGTTTCTTTAATGATCGCGTTGTTTCACCACTATGCCCCTGGTGTGTTATAAATACTTTTCCCTCTCTTTTTTCTGTTTTCTTTCATCTTCTGAAGCTTCTTGCCTACACCCTACACTTCTTGTTTTTTCTCATTCAAAGGCAAAAATTCTTTAGCCTTCCTCCTCGGAGTACTTTGTCGTTACTGTGCTTGCTCCTCTTTGCGTCTACAGATAAAGGTTAGTCCTTTCTATGTCTTCTACTATCAGTTATGCTTTGCTTTGTATGTTGGAGGATTTTTTCATACCTTTACTATTCCCTTGCTTGTAATATTCGCAAGTCAGTTTGTCGCGCTGGTGGTTCTTTTATTTTGCCTTTTTGAGGAAAGTCTACTTTGATAGATAAATAATATATAAAAATAATATTTTAAACATTTTTTAAAATATATAAATTATAATTTATTGATATAAAATTATAAATTATATATTTATATTTGAGACATTTGAGACAGCTTGTGAGTTTGGTCTAATTCGACTCAACTCGACTCATTTCCAAAGATAAGGAAACTCGAACTCGCGATCTTTAAGTGAGTATAAAAAAACTATGTCATTTAAATTATAACTCGTTGGCGTAACAATGTGTATTTATTGATAGATAAATAATATATAAAATTGATTTTTTTAAATATTTTTTAAAATATATAAATTATAATTTATTGATATAAAATTATAAATTATATATTTATGTTTTTATTATTTGAGACAGCTTGTGAGTTTGGTCTAATTCGACTCAACTCGACTCATTTCCAAAGATAAGGAAACTCGAACTCGCGATCTTTAAGTGAGTATAAAAAAACTATGTCATTTAAATTATAACTCGTTGGCGTTTAGTAAATAACAATGTGCTTTCTCATACTAGATAAATCGAGCACCTTATGGAGTTATGGTATAACAATGACAACTATGAAAAAATAATAGTTGTGAGAAAATATTTAAATTAGTTTTTATACCGTAAAAGATGCCAACAAATAATTATTTATATTAACATTAGCATCATGTTTTGCAATTAATAGATTTAAGTCGAAATTATTATTTTTATTTTATAATCGTAAAAAAATAAAATTTAATAATGTAAAAAAAAGGAAGTAAGCGAAAATAATTAATTTAAATCGATCGTATAGTTACTTGTCTTTTTAAATAACTTAATCTTTAATTTAGTTTGTCGTCAAGAACAAATATTACTCA
>NC_029792.2:102013435-102032974 GCF_000816755.2 Arachis ipaensis | reverse complement strand
CAAAAAACCATATTAAGCCACATGCAGAAAAGTTTAACCAAAATACGCCAAACAGAAATTTGTTTCAGCAATAAGCCAAGAGGCATTTTTATATAAATCGAACCAACAAGGTTCGAACTCTATTAGTAAGTAATTCGAACCACATTGGTTCGAACTACTACAAAAAAAATGTGAATAATTCGAACCGGTCAAGTTCGAACCAGGAGAGCATGTAATTCGAACCGGTTGAGTTCGAATTATGTGGAGATTAGTCTAGTGTAATAAATCGAACCAGGTTGGTTCGAATTATGAAGGAGTGCATTAGGAGTAATTCGAACCGGCCCGGTTCGAATTACATGGAATCGATTTCAAAGCATAATTCGAACCAACCTGGTTCGAATTATGAAGGAGTGCATTAGGAGTAATTCGAACCGGCCCGGTTCGAATTACATGGAATCGATTTCAAAGCATAATTCGAACCAACCTGGTTCGAATTATGAAGGAGTGCATTAGGAGTAATTCGAACCGGCCCGGTTCGAATTACATGGAATCGATTTCAAAGCATAATTCGAACCAACCTGGTTCGAATTATGAAGGAGTGCATTAGGAGTAATTCGAACCGGCCCGGTTCGAATTACATGGAATCGATTTCAAAGCATAATTCGAACCAACCTGGTTCGAATTATGAAGGAGTGCATTAGGAGTAATTCGAACCGGCCCGGTTCGAATTACATGGAATCGATTTCAAAGCATAATTCGAACCAACCTGGTTCGAATTATGAAGGAGTGCATTAGGAGTAATTCGAACCGGCCCGGTTCGAATTACATGGAATCGATTTCAAAGCATAATTCGAACCAACCTGGTTCGAATTATGAAGGAGTGCATTAGGAGTAATTCGAACCGGCCCGGTTCGAATTACATGGAATCGATTTCAAAGCATAATTCGAACCAACCTGGTTCGAATTATGAAGGAGTGCAATTCGAACCAGCTTGGTTCGAATGGTGCGCTAGGGCACCCTGTTGGATTCGGAGCTAGAGATGCGGAAGAGAATGCTGGTCTCACAGAGTTCCAAGTTGGTCAGCAATTCCAGGATAAAGATGAGGCCCTGTTAAGTGTGAAGACTTACAGCATCCGGCGAGGGGGACAGTACAAGGTGGTGGAGTCCGATCACCGCCGGTATGTGGGCAAGTGTTCCGAGTTCGGGAATGGTTGCACATGGTTGATTCGGCTAAGTCTCCGGAAGCGCAAGGGCATTTGGGAGGTCAAACGGTACAATGGCCCTCACACTTGCCTAGCCACATCCATATCAAGTGATCACAGAAGTCTGGATCATTCTGTGATTTCGGCGTTCATTATGCCAATGGTTAGGGCTGACGCATCGGTTAGCATCAAGGTGCTCCTGAACGCCACGACAGCTGTAAGTCATATTGAAAAAGAATAGGCCCAGCATAGTACCTCGACGCCAAAGGCCAGCTGAAGGCCTCATATCCTGTAGGCCTAAACTGAGGAAACCGCCAAAAGATCCAAGACTGCAGTAGCTGGAGCGGGCCCGCTAACTTCACAACATGTCTGTTTGCCACCCTGCACATGCACCGGTACAACCAGGCCAGTGCTGCCGAACCCCAGCTATACGTACCCAGCTCCTCCAGCCTCGCTACATATGGAAGCCATCTAATGTGAATCCGGTTGCCAGACTTGTCCGCAAACAGCTGCGTGCCCAGCAACATCATGATGTACGCCCGGACATATCGGCGAACAGTGTCATCATCTGCATCCTCAGGGCACTCACCAAAGGTCTCCTGAAACCAGGTGCAGTTCACTGCATACTTCTGAACCTGACTGGGAGGAGGTATAACTCCTAGCAACTCCTGGAACCAGACCCAGGGTGGACGGCCGCCATCGATGTATATATGAAACTCTGACAGGCACCCGCTCACGTAACGGCCATCGACTGGCAAACCCAGCTGGTATGCCACGTCCTGGAGTGTGATCGTGCACTCTCCGAACGGCATATGAAATGTGTGCGTCTCGGGACGCCATCTCTCCACGAATGCACTGACGAGCGCCTCGTCTAGCCGGAACCACCGGTCGTTCAGCCTTGCAAGATGGTATAGCCCTGCCATCTGCAAGTATGGAACGTATCTGTCATCAAGACGCATGCCCTGCTGCCGCCTCATGCTCCTAATGCATCGCTCGGGCTGCGCATGAAAAGAAACGCATACTGAGATATATAACTACACAGGTTTTACAGTCAACCGGTTCACATAAACCGGTTTACAGTTAACCGGTTCACATAAACCGGTTAAAAGTAAACCGGTTTACATAAACGGGTTTACATAAAACGGTTTCCATAATCCGGTTTACATTAACCATTTCGCTAAATTAAACAGCATAACATCACATGAAAGATAACTAACTGGAAAACAAACCCTAAACCACACAACTAAACCGCTAGCATATACCACAATTAACGAGAGCCATTAACAAGAAAGAAATTCAATAAACCGGCTTACTTAAACCACCTAGCATTAAACAACTACCCTAAACCACATATAAAAACCGCTTGCAAAAACCGCTAACAAAAACCGCTAACATAAACCACCAACATAAACCACTACCAAAAACCACTGACTTAAACCACTAACAAAAACCACTACCCTAAACCACCACCCTAAACCACTAACATAAACCACTAACTAATACCACTAGCTTAAACCACTATCATAAACCACCTATATAATCCCCTCACCTAAACCACCTACATAAACCACTAACATAAAGTACCGTCTAACCAGGATACAAAACCACTAAAGCACAACTAACGCTTGAATCAAAAATATTTCCGTACTAACCTCGTCGTTGATGACCCCGGCTATATGAGCGACTCCGTCCAACCGATATAACTGTGCCGGATCGTCCCCCATCAGCAGAGTAGTCCGTTCAGGTCTTCCTCGGAGAGAATCTGGGTCGTTTTCTCTGAGATTTTGTGGGGTAGGGGTGAAGGTATAATGGTTCGAATGAGGGTGATTCGAACTCCTTATATAGTCGAATCACACCTAATTCGAACCAGCCTGGTTCGAATTATGAAGGAGTGCATTAGGAGTAATTCGAACCGGCCCGGTTCGAATTACATGGAATCGATTTCAAAGCATAATTCGAACCAACCTGGTTCGAATTATGTATGAGAGAAGTTCGAACCATAGTGGTTCGAATTATGTATGGGAGGAGTTCGAACCTTATTGGTTCGAATTATTCAAAAACGTACAACACTAAATCGAACCATGTTGGTTCGAATTATGAAGGAGTGCAATTCGAACCAGCTTGGTTCGAATTATATTAAAATACACTTTGGCTCATTGCTGAAAGGAAATTGGATTTGGCGCATTTTGGTTACAAGATTCTTGCTTTGGCTCATTATGGTTTTTTGCCCTAGTTATTATTTTTATTTAAAAGTCTACGAAGTTGAATTTATATTTTGACTAATGCGCGCAAGAGGAACGCAAAAAATCTTTTTAAATAGGCAAGTTAAATTTAATATTTATTATTGATTATTTAATATTTATACATATATAGATTTTCACATTATTTAAATTTATATTATATATATGGAATTTAATTAATTAATTTATTTTTAAATCTAGAGACACCCAGTAAACTTTTTGTTTTGATATTGGAGTGACAATAGTATTTTTTAAAATATAAATAGTTGAAGTGTTATTCTCAAATGTAAAACCGTTTAATTAGAGAAGTAAAAATTGGACGTTTCATCATTTTAAAAAAAAAAAGTATAGGTAGACAATGAAAATACTAAATAATGTGAATAATTGATATATTGGATTTTTTTTTTAACCAAAGATAGGAGACTCGAACCCGTAACCTCTTAATTGAGTATGGAAAGACTATGCCATTTGAGTTATAACTCATTGACTGATATATTGGATGTTCATTTTACTAGGCGTGCGAATAATTATTCTAATATTAAGATTTAGGTGAATAATTTAAAAGTGTAGTATATTTTGATTTGACTGGTGATTATTTATATTATTCAAAAAAATTATAACCCTTTTAAAAAAAATAAAAAATTACAATATTTTACTTCCATAAAAAAAAAAACGCCGCACGCAGCATGCTCCAATTATATAGGATTTCCGTGGTAAAACAAAAACACAAAAAAGGCGTTTGTCCATGACCAAGTGAACAACCCCACAAGTCGACAACCAGAGTTCCCCACTAATCACATTTTTTTTACGACTAAGCAGCTCCACCCCAAGATGCCATCATCGTCATTATAATACTTAATAGTTAATACTATACTTCTTCTAAGACCAATTCAAAAAATTCACAAATCTTCTGGATCCGCGATCTTTCTCCTTTTCCTTCTTTCTCTTCTATTCGAACCGGTAATACTCTTCTTCTTCCATTTCCAAACCCTAGTAATTACCTTCTCTACAATTCCATTCTGCACTCTTACCTTTGCTATTTGCCTTTGGTAATTGATTCCGTCGTTCTCTGTCATTCCTTTCGCGATTCGTCGTCGTTCCGATTTGTTCAGCTCAACCACCGCGTTTTTTCATCATCGGTTTTATTTTTTATTTTTTTATTTTCTTATGATTTTGTTGTGATTTGGTAACGATGAGGAGGTGAACCTACAGGTTGCTGTGTTGATTCAGAATGGCGTTCTTCAGAAGCGTTTCTGCGCTTTCTAGGCTACGATCTCGCGTGGTAACTCTCAAGAAAAATGCCAACTTCTTTTTCCTTTGGTGTTTTTCCTTTTAGAAATATAACTTTCCCTTTTAAATGGAATCTCTGTTGTTTTTTTTCTTTCTTTATCTTTTCTCTCTTTGCGCACGCCATTTTACTTTTCTCTGTAATGATTATCTAATTTTATTTTTATGATCACAGGGTCAACAACCTACCCTTGCCAATTCAGTTAGATGGCTTCAAATTCAGACATCCACTGCCACTGTATGCTCTCCCTCACTTCCTGTTTATATTTGGTGTTTTATGAAATGTATACAATAAGCCTTTATCGCGTGTATTTTTTTCCTCTGTGAATGGAATTACTGCTATATTTCCTAGCATTGTTATATTGGTAAGTTGGTCTTTGGGGGGGGGAGGGGGATTTTGATACTAATCGTGATATTTTCTGGAACTTTGTTATCATTATTAATGTTGTTGATAACTTAACCATTTATTTTCCTATCTTTCAGGATCTACGTTCTGAGTTGAAGGAGCTAATTCCAGAATATCAGGTTCGTTCTGTTATTTTAAGCTTTGGCAGTGATACCTGTTTATGTTGGATAAACTGATTTAGAAAGGGTAATCAAAGATAGCAGTGGCTAGCTTACATTATAACCTTTTGGTGTGGTCCTTGCTTTGATCCTGCGTAATGTGGATGCATTGCACCAGGCTGATGTATAAATGGTCCTGCTCTATCAGGGATTAATGTGATTTGGGTTGTGTCATAAGTTTTTTTTTTGTCTCATTGTATGGGCTGGTGTAATCTTGGTTTTAATGTTAATTGTTTGATTTTAATGGGTGTTAGTGTATGTAAGTTGAAGCCTTGTTTGTGCTGCAATGGCAAATACATGTTAGTTGTAGCTGTTTTCGCAAGTGCACAAGATATTTTTAAGTCTGAAGCTCTTGGTAAATGTCTTTCCTGATTCGTAGTTTTCTTTGATGATTGGTTGTTGCCCAATATCTCCTGATCTTCATTGTTTGTTTTATTTGCTCTAAGCTTGCAGTATATCTAGTTATGATTTAATCTATACATAAAATCTGGTTTCAGGAGCGTGTTAAGAAGCTGAGGAAAGAGCATGCAAATGTTGAATTGGGAAAAATCACTGTTGATATGGTAAATTATGTTTGCTTTATAATACATAGTGTCAAGTTACAGTAAATGTTATATTCTGATCTCTTACCTCTTGTTTATAAGCTCACAATGTGACTGATTCGTTGGATCATCCTTTGTCATGTTTAAAAGGTACTTGGTGGAATGAGAGGAATGACGGCTTTGGTATGGCTAGGTTCAGCTGTCGATCCAGATGAGGTACATATCTAAAATACCCATTCTTCACTCTTATACTTGCGTTTTTTGGAGGGAGGTGGATTTTACCGCTAACGACTATTGATAAGTTGATAGTATCTTAGGTTTAGGATCCGTTAGTTTTCTTTATTAAGTTAAATTAATTTCTGAGGACAACACATTATGTCTTACAGGGAATTCGCTTTAGGGGCATGACAATTCCTGACTGCCAGAAAAAACTTCCTGGTGCATGTCCTGGTGGGGAGCCATTGCCTGAGGGCATACTCTGGCTTCTATTGACAGGAAAGGTATGCATTAGATTCATTCAAACATATTGGATTATTTATTTTGGATGCAGACATATCTCTATTACACTACATAAGATTATACGTGACAATATTTTTGATATGTTCTCTTTATATGAATTTTGTTATATTTGATTCATTGTGTCGCAGATACCTAATAAGGAGCAAGTAGATTCATTATCCCAGGAATTGCGAAGTCGTGCAACTATCCCAGGTCAGATTCCTTTGAGGTCACAACTTGATTTTAATTATTTATGAAGCACTGTGTTCTTCCTCATCATACAATAAACTGACACCAAGTAGATTGACATGCTTTTGTAAAGGTAGTGTATGTCCCTCAAGCTAGAGTTGAGTAGGTTTGATATCCTGGATAGATAGTGCTTAATAGGTTAATGACTGTGTATGACATGTTTGGATTCTGTTATTAACTTTTTTTTTTTAATAAAAAGAAAAAGTATTATTCTATTTGAACTTCATATGAATCTAGGATCACTATTCTATACCCATTTATCATGAATGTGAGAGGAACTGAGCTTTCTGATGCGCTGTTGACTAGTTAGGAGTTAGTATAAAAATAGATGGTAAAGAGTAGAGGGGAAATCAATCTAGGAATGGAGTGAGTCACTGAATTTCCTCTCTGTCATAATCATTGAAATAATGAAATGACACCGATTCTCATCAATTTCTGAATCATTTCTATTAATATGGTCCATGTCTGTGAAAAATGCACATCCTTGTCTAAGCACTTGTTAACTTGGAAGATATGGACTTGCCTTGTTGCATTATGTCCGTGGCAAACTTCAGGCTTGCTCTTGCTCAAATGTCATGACTTATGAGTGGCATGTCCATAGAAATTTTAAACATAGTTTTTACTTGGTTGTTCCTAATATATGAATGAGTTAATGATCATGTTTTGTCTGAAAATTGTGGATTCATTTTTTTTTCCCAACTGCAGATTATGCTTTTAAGGCTATTGATGCTTTGCCTGTTTCTGCTCATCCAATGACTCAGTTTACTACTGGTGTCATGGCCTTGCAGGTTGAGTATCAGATTCTTTCTTCAACTTCTAATTTATACAGTCTTCCTAGCTTTTCTTCTGTAATTAAATTGTTTACAGTGGGTTTTATTTTGCTTTTACCAACAAGATTAGATGATCTTGATTTCTCCATAGATGACTTTTAATTTAAAGTGATTAGGAAGTAAACTAGGTTGTGTTTGGTACTTCTGTTTAAAAACTAGTTTTGGCAAAATTAATGTTGGAATTGTAGCCCACATTAAAGTGAGAACTTCTTTCTGTGGACAAAACCATGGTTTTCTGTGGCAGAATTATGTTTAAGCTGAGAATGAAACCCCAAAACCAAACATGATCACAATAAAAGTAAAATCATATTTGAACTCTTAAAACCCCCCGTTTTGGCAACCTCAATACCACATTCACTCTTTGATTCTTGAATTTGTGATATGTTATCCTTTGTTGATTTATTTTTTTATATCTGTTTGCAAATAAAATGATAATATTGATAACAAAGAAGTCTATATAGTAATATTAATCATAGTGACAATGGATAAACTGTTATCTCATATTCAACTGACCATCATAAGCCATAACTGGCTAAGGAAATTGCTCAATAAGTGCATTGAACATGTGCTTATCTCTGGTCCAATCTCACCATAGGTTCCTATGTATCCGAAAAATATGAAATGAAGATAACATATTTAGTTAATGTTTGTTTCAGTTTATTTTGTCAGACAATTAGTGTTTTCACTGAAAAGAATATTTTTCATATATTTGGATAAAATTTTAAAATAATCAGTTTTTTCAAATAAAAATATATTCAATTTTTGGCTATTTTGTAGGCTAATAGTAACTTCTCAGAAAAATCAGTTTTCATCTTTTTAATTATATATAAGATTTTAATTTAATTGTAGAATCACTTTTTTCAGAAGCTAAAAACAAACACCCTTGTTTACAACATGTTGCTGAGGATCACTATAAACTTAACTCACTGCTGAATATGTACACTTTTAATATTCTTGCTGAAGCAAGCAAGAGTGAACTTACTGTCAATTCATTTAACTTCCAGGTTGAGAGTGAATTTCAGAAGGCATACGAGAGTGGGATAGCTAAGGCAAGGTATGGTTCTAATTTCTTAATGGCGTTTGCATTATTTACTTGTGTAAGTTACTATAGCCTTTTTTTTGTTTCGATATAGGTACTGGGAACCAACGTATGAGGATACATTGAATTTAATTGCTCGTTTGCCTGGAATTGCTGCTTATATTTATAGGAGGTATGTAAAATACTAAAATTGTAAAGGATATCCTCATCCAAGTTACTGTGGGGGATACATTGCAGGATCATTGATCCTAAGTATTTGACATCTTCTATCATCCTCTTACCATTTGGATTACTTTCTCACCTTATAAAGGAAATACAAGGATGGAAAAATCATACCATTGGATGATTCTTTGGATTATGGTGCAAACTATGCTCACATGTTAGGATTTGACGATCCAGAAATGCTGGAGTTTATGAGGCTGTATATTTCCATTCATAGGTTCGTATTCCATGGGTTCCTTGGTTTCATTTGAGTTACCACCCTGGCTTTACTGTTGAGTTTCATGATGCATTTGGTTTGCAGTGATCATGAAGGTGGTAATGTTAGTTCTCATACAGCCCACCTAGTGAGTTACTTCCCTTAATTAAAGTCTTGCCCAATAATGTTGAACTTCTGTATATATTACTTATGTTGCTATTTTTTTAATGTATGGTGTTGTTTGATCCCTTCAGGTAGCCAGTCCACTATCAGATCCTTACCTTGCATTTGCGGCTGCTTTGAATGGTTTAGCTGGGCCACTCCATGGGTTGGCTAATCAGGTATATTTTGTTAATCGTCATAGTTCATCCTTCTGCTAAGAAGTCTGTTTGCCTATAGTATTCACTCCAACCCAACATTACAGATTTTAATGGTTTGAGTATAGGCTTAGTTTTCAGAATGACACTCGTGTTTTCTACTTTATAGTAGCTAATCCCACTTACTAGGACAAGGATCGCTTGCTTGCTTCTTGATAAAATAAAACTGTTCTGCATTACAACTTACAAGTATGTGCTGTATTGATATGTTCTGTCTGCCAGATACTGGTCTAGTAGGAATGCTGCTTTCTTAAAGAATGATAATAGTAAGAAAAAAGCCTGCCTTGTATTCTTGAAAGGGGTTTAAGTTGTTTACCATTGTGAGAGCATTGTATTTGCCATCTTATTACCTTATGGAATATAAATATTATTAAAGCTTACACAAAAGACAAAACTAGGTAGTGTCATAGTATGTGATTAATGTTCATAGTTTTTCTCATTTATTATTTTTAGTTTAATTCTCTAAGTCCGTTTTATTATGTTGTTACAGGAGGTTCTGCGATGGATCCGATCAATAGTTGCGGAGTTTGGCACTCCAAACATTAGTACAGAGCAACTGAGCGAGTACATTCATAAAACATTGAATAGTGGCCAGGTGACGTGGTAACTTGTATTATGGGAAGCGAAATAGTGTTTTTGAAAGCCATTTTCCTTTAGATTTGGCATTTTGGTGAATAAATTATATGGTAAAACTTCGTGCAATTAATATTGTTTTAACCTTTACTCTTCTTTTCCTTTCAACTAAAAGAATTTGATAGGTAGAGCTGCGGATAAGAAATCCATTTAGATTTTCATATCTAGCGTTATTGACTCTTGTTCTCTTGATCCCTTGTATTTGTCTTACAAAACAAGTGTTTCCTAACAGGAAGTTTCTGTAAAATATTTGAAAAGAACTAGGGGACAATTTTTTATACTTCCAAAATAAAGGTTGTTTTCGTAACTAGAGTAAGTGCAATGAGAAGTATTGGAAATTTGTTAATAGGTATTGGCTATTCTTTTTTGGATCGCCAGGTTATTCCTGGATACGGACATGGTGTTTTGCGCAAAACAGATCCAAGATACACATGCCAGAGGGAGTTTGCTTTGAAGCATTTGCCAAATGATCCATATTTCCAGCTGGTAATTGTTTATTTCCTAATATCAATATTATTCTATTGCTTTGGAGAACTTTCCCGTTTTAGTAATATAATATTACTCACCTTAAAGAGGGGAGTGGGATAGAAGGTTCATAGGATGCTATAGTGCTATATTAGGGGAAGCACCACCTTATGCGTATATATATGTGAGAAAACATAGGAAGTGGATAACGGGGACTAGGGGAGTTAATGAGCGAACAAATGTTGTAACTAACCTTCCAAATGGCAAGTTAGGGGGGAGGGGGTGGGATTCTCATGATTGAGGCGAGGGAGGAGGATATTTAGGGTGCAGGAGATGGTGAGGGAATCATTTAAACTGTTGGAATAGGAGAATCAACTCTCTGGAAAGCTTGATACTATCACAGTTTCTTTCATTTTTCTCTCAAATTTTATAGTTTAGGAGGCCACACTGGTTTTGATTTAAATCTCAGTTTCGGCTACTGTTTCGTCTCTTTTCCCCATTTAGATACCATTTGTTACATCTAGTTTCATCAAAATCTAATTTGACTGTCACTGTTTCAGGTGTCAAAAATAAAAGAGGTTGTGCCTCCTATTCTCACCAAGTTAGGCAAGGTAATGTTGTGTTTGTTATCTTTTGATAAACATTCTGATACAAGGTGGTCTATGCTTAATGACTTACGGTAGTCAATGGTCTATTGGTAATCAATAAGCATTCCCATAGAATAATGAATTTAAAGTGCTTTGTTGACCTTTTGGAAACTTCTAATTCAATGGCATCACTCCGCCATTCTTGGTAAATTTCATTTCTAAAGTTTCTTAGTTCAAAAGAAAGAGGTAATATATATTTAAATGATGGAGAGCTGTAGCAACCATGCAGTTCTGTTTTTGTTCCATTCTATTTACTTTGCTTATTTCTTGCCCCACACGATTGATCCTTGAATCTGGATACACTGGTTCACGTTTTAGTTTTGTTCTGTCTGTGTTCTATTTATACTTTTTCTTATATATATATATTGAATAAACTATGATTTTCGCAGTTTAATTGATGAACCATATATAGCTGTACTCTTTGCTATCTTGCTATTAAGGTAATTTTTCCTTTTATAGTGATTAAATTTGAGATATTCTATGGTGGTAGGTTAAAAACCCATGGCCTAATGTTGATGCTCACAGTGGAGTGCTACTGAACTACTATGGTCTTACCGAGGAAAAGTACGTTGTTACTTCTCTTGCATATTTCACTTGTGATGATTTTCATTTTGCAATAATGGTGAATCTGATGATCTGCTGAATATTTTCGGCAGCTATTATACTGTTCTCTTTGGCGTGTCGCGAGCTGTCCTCCACTCAGTTGCTGTCGCAAACCCGTCGTCGATGCTCCCTTTACCGCCACTCCCTTTTGTTTATGTAAACCCTAACTCCTTCGGCGCCGCTCCCTTCTGTTCTCATTCCGTTCTTTTATTTCTTTTCCTATTTCACACTTTCAGTCATCAATTTTCATAGAATGCTATAGTGCTATATTAGGGTAACCACCACATTATGTGTATATATATGTGAGAAAACATAGGAAGTGGATAACAGGGACTAGGGGAGTTAATGAGCCAACAAATGTTGTAACTAACCTTCCAAATGGCAAGTTAGGGGGGAGGGGGTGGGATTCTCATGATTGAGGCGAGGGAGGAGGATATTTAGGGTGCAGGAGATGGTGAGGGAATCATTTAATCTGTTGGAATAGGAGAATCAACTCTCTGGAAAGCTTGATACTATCACAGTATCTTTCATTTTTCTCAAATTTTATAGTTTAGGAGGCCACACTGGTTTTAATTTAAATCTTAGTTTCTGCTACTGTTTTGTCTCTTTTCCCCATTTAGATACCATTTGTTATATTTAGTTTCGTCAAAATCTAATTTGACTGTCACTATTTCAGGTGTAAAAAATAGAAGAGGTTGTGCCTCCTATTCTCACCAAGTTAGGCAAGGTAATGTTGTGTTTGTTATCTTTTGATAAACATTCTGATACAAGGTGGTCTATGCTTAATGACTTACGGTAGTCAATGGTCTATTGGTAATCAATAAGCATTCCCATAGAATAATGAATTTAAAGTGCTTTGTTAACCTTTTGGAAACTTTTAATTCAATGGCATCACTCCACCATTCTTGGTAATTTCATTTCTAAAGTTTCTTAGTTTAAAAGAAAGAGGTAATATAGATTTAAATGATGGAGAGCTGTAGCAACCATGCAGTTCTGTTTTTGTTCCATTGTATTTACTTTGCTTATTTCTTGCCCCACACGATCGATCCTTGAATCTGGATAACACTGGTTCACATTTTAGTTTTGTTCTGTCTGGGTTCTATTTATGCTTTTTCTTATATATATATTGAATAAACTATGATTTTCGCAGTTTAATTGATGAACCATATATAGCTGTACTCTTTGCTATCTTGCTATTAAGGTAATTTTTCCTTTTATAGTGATTAAATTTGAGATATTCTATGGTGGTAGGTTAAAAACCCATGGCCTAATGTTGATGTGGAGTGCTGAGTGCTACTGAACTACTATGGTCTTACCGAGGAAAAGTACGTTGTTACTTCTCTTGCATATTTCACTTGTGATGATTTTCAATAATGGTTAAAAAAAAAGAGAAAAAAGAGGAATATTCATTAGCTGGGCACAAGTCCCTGAGTTGTTTCATAAGTTTTTTGGTTTAGGTAAATGGTGTTCTATCACCCACGCAGTTGTCTCGCCACGTTTGAGCTGCATAAATTAGATTTCTCAGAATAAACAGCTCTTGGAATGCCACTCGAAAGGCCCAAAAGTGTTACATTGGAGAAACTAGAGCAATTGTGTGCCAAATAATCATATGGTAAAATCTGGGTACAATTTAAAAAAAAAAAAAGAGGAATATTCATTAGCTGGGCACAAGTCCCTGAGTTGTTTCATAAGTTTTTTGGTTTAGGTAAATGGTGTTCTATCACCCACGCAGTTGTCTCGCCACGTTTGAGCTGCATAAATTAGATTTCAGGGAGCATTCAGAATAAAGGAATTACTATTGTTTTGGGGTTATCTCCTTTCATAAATTTCAAAATGGGATTAAACCCTTCGGCTAGTGATCAATAACAAGTATTTACTTCGAGGAGTTAGATTTGAAACAGCATCATTCTGTGCTTTCTTTGGCTCTATTATAAATAAAGAGTATACATTACAAGATACCACAAAATATATTAAAAAAAAAAAAGGGATGCTTTAGCCTTTTAGGCCCCAAATGTGAAATGTGAAAATGAAACGATTGTAATAATTTTTGTAATTAGTTAAAAAATTGAAAATATGGTTTGATGGATTTTGTAATTCACCCAAAAATGTGCAAATATGATCCTAAAGTTGTGAAAAAATATATTAAAAAGCTTGCTTAATTCTAATAGGCAGTTCTAATTTTATAATCACAGGTAATATATTATCGTACAATGCTACTGTTCCGTGAATTATGTGAGACTGGCATGATTTGGCCTAAGGTCCACTCCTTAGATGTCTTTTTTAGTAAGGTGAAGTCTGAGTGAGAATGGGGATGGTATCTGTAAGGGAGAAATTTTGATATGGTATCTGTAAGGGAGAAATTTTGATATTTAAGTTGGTTGAGAAAAATCTGTGTGTGATGAGGTATTTATATAATAGGAATGATGACTTAATTATCACTTTGGAACTTTCCTACTTAGAGTGATGGGTAGTTATTTTCTATTGTTTAGGAAGGAGTTGTTATCTCATATTTCGAATAGTGGGCGAGTTTGTAGACATGCACATTAGTGTAGTTGAGAGGACTTTCTTATCGTGCAAGTCGAAACGAGTTTGGACTTAGGGATCCAAGCTTTAGTCAAATTGAATAACCTTAGTAAGATATGTTTCCTAAATTCTTTGAATTGGGCTTTTTAGTACTGGCATTAGCTGTGGGTCAGGGTATGAATAATACCGAGTCGTGTAGTTGGTACTCAAATCTTATTATTTTGCTACTACTTCAAGTCGGTTTTTCGATGAGATTTATTAGAAGAAGTCGGTTATCTTGGCGTGATTTTGATTGATGTAACATTTCATATTTTTGTAATCGTTTGCACACTTTTTTATTTTCCTTGGTAATTGTGCAGCATTTAAAGCATGATGATTTTATCTCTTTGTCCTTATAACTATATTAGCTTCTTCATACAAATTCTCCTTCTCCGTACAAAAATTTTTCACATTTCACTGAAACTGCTTTCCTCTAAGTTTCTTTCCTTCTTTTGTCAGAGTGACTTCATTTTCATCACTTCCCTTTCCACCGTATTCTTTTGCTTCCAAGAAATTTTTTTTATCATTGCTTTGGTGCTTCCAAAATTTTTTGGGTGTTTATTTTGCTTCTCTTGTCTTTCCAGCATTTCAGGTGGGTTCTTTTTCTCATTTTTTCTCATTTGCTATGGTTGAATTTTTTTTATCTGTTTTTTTATTTTGACAAAATGTTCAAGAAAAGGAATTTTTTTAGAATGATTTAGAGATTCTTAGTATTGCTTTCTTGTTGAATGTTACTACTTCACTTGAACTTGTGTTTGTGGGACATTTTTTGCTCCCAAAAAATACTGTTATCACTACTGATGAGTGCGTCATTTGCGTTTCTAGACATTGATGTGGCTTTAGTCATTAAAAATGACTTAGATTGGTTGTGTTTGCTATGGTGACGATACCGAGTTGATTGATGTTGCAACCGACTTCTTTCTCTTCATAAGTAGTTACTTTATTTTGTAGGTATACGACCTTTATGTCTCGTTCTGTAGTTCAAATAATGCCTTCTAATATTCCAAAAGATTTAGATTGGGTAGATAGTATTATATTAGGGGCTATCTCAGTGGTGGATAAAGAGACTCTAAAAAATTTTCGACTTAAGTATCCAATTTGTAAAAAATTAGAGGATGATGAGAATTATGTCCTAGTAGTCCCTGACCCTGAAGAAAGAATTTGTTATGCTCGAGTCAATAAGTCGAGTCCCTATTTTTTCTTCACGTATGAGTATCTTTTCCTTAGGTTGGGTGTGAGAATCATTTTATCGACTTCGAACAAGATGTCCTTTTGACATGCCGAGTTTCTCCTACTTAGTTGCATCCAGATTCTTGGGAGTTTTATGAAGATCTACCAACTAGTTAGCCATGTGCTCGACCTTCTCCTGTCTCAAAATTTTCTTTTATCTGTTTCAATTGACTAAACCTTTTAGCTCAAGAAAGCAATAATAAACCTCTTTCCGAGCTATTTAGGGTAGAAAAGTGTTTTCTATTTTTTAAGAGTCTTTCTACGACTTCAAAAATTATTACTTCAAAGTCCAACCTTGGAATTTGCAGTGCCTTCCATAGCAGTCGTTTGGATTTATGTTGTCGCTCTAACTTGATTCCAGTTGTTCTAAACGAATTTGATAACCATGACCTAATACCATGATTTTTGTTGCTTCTATGTTTCCCGACCCTTTAGGATTATGGATCTGAGAGCCTAGCTTTCGTCTTCTTAAGTCGCTTCTATCTCTGTCTTCAGTAATACACTTACCCTTCTCTGAATGTTGGGGTGTAAAAAGTGTTTGATCATTGTTTTGGAGCTTCCTACTATGGGATTTCAATTCAGATGCAGTATGTCCGTCTTTTGGATGAGCTTCCACCATGGTTTGGTATTGACTTTCAAGTCTCTAACAACAATGCTAATGTTCCATGCATTATCTACTAGACGTAAGATCCAGAATCCTTCTGATGAGGGTTTCGACGTCTTTTTCAATGAGGCAAATCTGTCTGAAGTCTTTGAGTGAGATTGGAGAGTAGTACTTGCAAGAGACTCTGATACTTAAGTTAGCAAGAGTTTAGGCAGACTCAATGAATTAGGATTGATAAATAACTGTGTGTGATGGGGTATTTATACAGCAGAGATGATGACTTGACTGTCACTCTGGAAGTCTCCCATCTATAATGGTGGGTAGTTATTACCTGATATTTAGGAGGAGTTAGGAGAAATTTTGATATGGTATCTGTAAGGGAGAAATTTTGATATGGTATCTGTAAGGGAGAAATTTTGATATGGTATCTGTAAGGGAGAAATTTTGATATTTAAGTTGGTTGAGAAAAATCTGTGTGTGATGAGGTATTTATATAATAGGAATGATGACTTAATTATCACTTTGGAACTTTCCTACTTAGAGTGATGGGTAGTTATTTTCTATTGTTTAGGAAGGAGTTGTTATCTCATATTTCGAATAGTGGGCGAGTTTGTAGACATGCACATTAGTGTAGTTGAGAGGACTTTCTTATCGTGCAAGTCGAAACGAGTTTGGACTTAGGGATCCAAGCTTTAGTCAAATTGAATAACCTTAGTAAGATATGTTTCCTAAATTCTTTGAATTGGGCTTTTTAGTACTGGCATTAGCTGTGGGTCAGGGTATGAATAATACCGAGTCGTGTAGTTGGTACTCAAATCTTATTATTTTGCTACTACTTCAAGTCGGTTTTTCGATGAGATTTATTAGAAGAAGTCGGTTATCTTGGCGTGATTTTGATTGATGTAACATTTCATATTTTTGTAATCGTTTGCACACTTTTTTATTTTCCTTGGTAATTGTGCAGCATTTAAAGCATGATGATTTTATCTCTTTGTCCTTATAACTATATTAGCTTCTTCATACAAATTCTCCTTCTCCGTACAAAAATTTTTCACATTTCACTGAAACTGCTTTCCTCTAAGTTTCTTTCCTTCTTTTGTCAGAGTGACTTCATTTTCATCACTTCCCTTTCCACCGTATTCTTTTGCTTCCAAGAAATTTTTTTTATCATTGCTTTGGTGCTTCCAAAATTTTTTGGGTGTTTATTTTGCTTCTCTTGTCTTTCCAGCATTTCAGGTGGGTTCTTTTTCTCATTTTTTCTCATTTGCTATGGTTGAATTTTTTTTATCTGTTTTTTTATTTTGACAAAATGTTCAAGAAAAGGAATTTTTTTAGAATGATTTAGAGATTCTTAGTATTGCTTTCTTGTTGAATGTTACTACTTCACTTGAACTTGTGTTTGTGGGACATTTTTTGCTCCCAAAAAATACTGTTATCACTACTGATGAGTGCGTCATTTGCGTTTCTAGACATTGATGTGGCTTTAGTCATTAAAAATGACTTAGATTGGTTGTGTTTGCTATGGTGACGATACCGAGTTGATTGATGTTGCAACCGACTTCTTTCTCTTCATAAGTAGTTACTTTATTTTGTAGGTATACGACCTTTATGTCTCGTTCTGTAGTTCAAATAATGCCTTCTAATATTCCAAAAGATTTAGATTGGGTAGATAGTATTATATTAGGGGCTATCTCAGTGGTGGATAAAGAGACTCTAAAAAATTTTCGACTTAAGTATCCAATTTGTAAAAAATTAGAGGATGATGAGAATTATGTCCTAGTAGTCCCTGACCCTGAAGAAAGAATTTGTTATGCTCGAGTCAATAAGTCGAGTCCCTATTTTTTCTTCACGTATGAGTATCTTTTCCTTAGGTTGGGTGTGAGAATCATTTTATCGACTTCGAACAAGATGTCCTTTTGACATGCCGAGTTTCTCCTACTTAGTTGCATCCAGATTCTTGGGAGTTTTATGAAGATCTACCAACTAGTTAGCCATGTGCTCGACCTTCTCCTGTCTCAAAATTTTCTTTTATCTGTTTCAATTGACTAAACCTTTTAGCTCAAGAAAGCAATAATAAACCTCTTTCCGAGCTATTTAGGGTAGAAAAGTGTTTTCTATTTTTTAAGAGTCTTTCTACGACTTCAAAAATTATTACTTCAAAGTCCAACCTTGGAATTTGCAGTGCCTTCCATAGCAGTCGTTTGGATTTATGTTGTCGCTCTAACTTGATTCCAGTTGTTCTAAACGAATTTGATAACCATGACCTAATACCATGATTTTTGTTGCTTCTATGTTTCCCGACCCTTTAGGATTATGGATCTGAGAGCCTAGCTTTCGTCTTCTTAAGTCGCTTCTATCTCTGTCTTCAGTAATACACTTACCCTTCTCTGAATGTTGGGGTGTAAAAAGTGTTTGATCATTGTTTTGGAGCTTCCTACTATGGGATTTCAATTCAGATGCAGTATGTCCGTCTTTTGGATGAGCTTCCACCATGGTTTGGTATTGACTTTCAAGTCTCTAACAACAATGCTAATGTTCCATGCATTATCTACTAGACGTAAGATCCAGAATCCTTCTGATGAGGGTTTCGACGTCTTTTTCAATTCTGTCTGAAGGTCTGAAGTCTTTGAGTGAGATTGGAGAGTAGTACTTGCAAGAGACTCTGATACTTAAGTTAGCAAGAGTTTAGGCAGACTTAGGATTGAAGGATTGATAAATAACTGTGTGTGATGGGGTATTTATACAGCAGAGATGATGACTTGACTGTCACTCTGGAAGTCTCCCATCTATAATGGTGGGTAGTTTTAGTCAAATCGAAAAAATTTTAGTAAAATGGGTCTCCTAGACTCTTTCACTATTTTTGATGGGCCTTTTTGGTCATGACGTTAGCCGACCGCCAAAGTATGAACAACTGGTAATAGTTAAAAATATATTACAAAAGAATGTGCAACTTTAAAACCACGCACGTGAATTCTAATCAAATAAAAAATGAGTTAACAGGCAAATTCGTCCTTGAAAAATTACTCATTTTTTAAATTAGTCCTCACATGATTTTTTTAATCATATTTGTCCTTGAAAGATAAAACATAAGTCAAATTTATCCTTCCGTTAGTTAGATGATGACGTGTCACGTTAAGTGCCACGTGACTTGATGAAGCGGTAGGTTAATGCCACGTGTCACATGATGATTGGTTGACGTGTCAGGTCAGTGACACCTAGCACGCCACGTGTCACTTGACATATAAAAATGTTATTTATAATCAAAATAGACATAAGTCATTTTCATCCCTAAAATTTTAAAAATTAATCAAATTAGTCCTTATATAATTTTTTTTTTATTTTTTCTTCATAATCTTAAATTTGAAATATTTTTTGGTACTACTAATTTTAATAGAAATGTAATTGACAAACAAAACATTAGTAATTGTATCTTTTCTTCTTAAAAACTTTTTTCAATAAAATTATCTCTCTCCTTTAGTTCTTCTCAAAATCTCTCTTATTCTTTTCTATTCTAAAACATTTTTCTTAGGGCAAAAAACACATTTAAACCAAGGGAAAAATTTTATTAGA
>NC_029792.2:101992928-101994123 GCF_000816755.2 Arachis ipaensis | reverse complement strand
ATAAGAAAATTCAACACCTTTATTAAAATAAGAAACTTAGAAAAGAAGATAAGAACAAGTTATAAAAACAAAATTAAAATGGAATAAATGAGAATAAGAAAATGCAATAAAAGAAAATGGAAGAAAAGAAAAAAATAATTTTTTATAGTTTTTTATTATTTTTATTATTTTTAAAATTTTAAGGATGAAAATAATTTTTGTCTGGACTTTCAAGGACTATTTTGATTATAAATAACTTTTTTACATGTCAATTAATTATCTTGTGACACGTGACATTAACTTACAACGTCATCATTTAACTAACGGAAGAACCAATTTGACTTATGTTTTATCTTGTAAGGACTAATATGACTAAAAAAATTCTTTGAGGATTAATTTAAAAAATAGCTAATCTTTTAGGGACAAATTTAACTATTAATCCAATCTAAAATCGTTGTAAAATAATAAATAAAACAATAAATGTAGAAATAAAATAGATGGAGTGAAAGAACTTTATTAATTCTCTAATATGTATACATAATATCTCATTATAATTGAGATTTTATCTCACACTCTTAATAATATAACTGCTATTATATATATATATATACACACACGTTTGTGTTGTGCGTATTTGGTCTTTCATAAAATGCCTATTTATAGACATACAAGAGCATATTCTTGAAAGGAAAAGTATAGGGTACTAACATATTATCTGTCAACTTCTGCCAACTTTTATTTATAATTGTGTTTTATGGAAGTGTGTTCGTGGATGTGTCTAATAATTAATATATTTTAAATACATATATAAAGAGACACATCCAAAAAATATATCTATAAAGACACTTCTATTAAACATAGTTATAAAAAAGATATTTTTATTAGATACATCTATAAACACACTTCCATAAAACACAATTATAAATAAGAGTTAGCAGAAGTTGACAGATATGCTGTTGGTAACGTAGCGGAACCGTTCTTGAAAAAACCATGCTTGAGTTTGATGATTTAATTTCCAAGATCAACCCCCTGTGATTTTGATACATAGTTTAATTTCCAAGATTGACCAAATTTATTATGTGCACCAGCAAGGACATTTACTTTCATAACAAAAATTCATTTAACGACTTTTTAAAGCTGGCTAAAATTGAAAGCTACTATTAAATAAAGACTTTGCTAATTAATGTTTAAATGGTACATTTTTAAAAGTAAAAAA
>NC_029792.2:101992280-101992713 GCF_000816755.2 Arachis ipaensis | reverse complement strand
CTAAATTTATTAAATACTCCATGCATTATATTTATAGTTATAAAAATTAGATCAGATCAACTGATTTGATCAGAAAATCAATAAACTGAATTTTAAATTAGTTTGGTCTAATATTTTGAGTAATTATAAAAAAATAGTCAAAATAAAACTGAATGGATCAATACTGATGCAAATCGGAATTGAGCCGCTAGTCAATCGGTGATCAATTCGCGCGCTGATAACGTCATACTGATATCGAGGCTCGAGCTGTTAAATTTAACAAAAATAAACTCTAGTTTGGTTTAAACTTAGGACCTCTAGCACATGCAATAACTTGGTAATCACTAGGTCAAGTTATTTTTCCTTACATTTAACTTTTTTTTAATATATAATATATATAAATTTAATTATATTTTTAAAATTATATTTATTAGTTATAATTTAAATAATTTAA
>NC_029792.2:101938779-101986873 GCF_000816755.2 Arachis ipaensis | reverse complement strand
GCATTAAGCTAACTACTTTATAACCAATTTAATAAATTTAATATTGATTATTTATATTAAAATTTTTATATTAATTTAAATATATAGTAAATTTTCATAATAATTTTTAAAATTTAAACAATTATTTAATGTGGTTCTCAAAATTCTAACTTCATTATAATAATCATTTAGATTAAGTTCCAGACACCATAGTAATCCCTAAGCTCATTCTAGCTGAAAATAAGAATTCCTCCATTTCCAAATCTTACAATTCATCCATGTAACTTTGCAATTCATAAAAAAAACTAGAGTTCTTCCTTACCTTCCCCCAATTTAGTTCTTTCTCCAACTATAATTCCGTCCACAACCTCCTCCTTTTCGTCACCACTGTTATTACTGGAGGCCTTCACCTCGTCACCTTTGTCTACGCATCCTTTCTCGTCATCGTCATGGTTGCGGCGATAGATTTTAGGCAGAAAAGTACCATCTTTAAGGTTTGGGAATAGGATCTAGTGCAGTAATTTGTGTTGTTTTTTGGCGGACTCCATTGAAAAAGCCAGGTTTCGATTCCGAATTTTATTTTTTATGATCTTTTGGTTTTGGAAAATAAAACTCTTAACTCTTCTTGCTTGTAATAGAAGAAACGAACAACTAACTCAATTTTGAGTCGGATGTTTTTTTGTCTCAAAATTTTGACTATATAAAACCCTACAACAGCACTATTGATGAAGAGAAGAAGAAGAAAGAGAAAAAAATTGGAAGTAGAAAAGACGAATCGAGTGATAATCCAAATGGCTTCGTTTTTTCCAAATTGAATTCCAAACCAAAATAACAACGGTTTGACACCTCTAGCATAATAACGTAATACTAAGTCCATGCGCCAATAGCCGACTCATTACGAAAAGATACCTAAAATTACTATGATGTTTTTTTTTTTTTAATATCAAAAATAGGAGATTCGAACCCACAACCTCTTAATTGAGTATGAAGAGACTATGCCATTTGAACTATTACTTATTAACAAAATTACTATGATGTTAGAACTATATTTAAAAGGCTACAATAATAAAATTAAAATTTCAAAGACCGCATTAAATAATTATATAAATTTGAGGACTATTATAAAAATTTACTCATCAAACCACTAACCAAATGATCCATTGTCTGAATCGATTATCCATTCGGCTTTGGTACCTACAGTCTTACCTCACGATTAGAGTAACATTAAACTTTTATTAGGGCATTAAAAAGAAAAGATCTTGGAAACAAGAGGTCCTGATTTGTTTTAGACTTGAGAGAGAAATGGCCTCTTTGACACTCTCAGTCTCCGCTGCTACAGCTACAACACAGTCACAGCTCACACTACTCCGATTCCACCGACGGTTTCCTTCAACGCATTCCATTCCTCTTCTCAAACTCACTCCCCTGATTACTCCCTCATCTTCCTTCGGGTTCGAAATTTCTTCTTCTAATTTCGATGCTTTTTTCCCCGTGTATTTGCTTATATTTACTATTTTATAGTTTCTAGTTTTGTTTCCGGGTTTCGAATTTCGCACTAACTTCTACTGACAATTTTGAGTTCATTTTTCAAATTTCACAATTTTTGCCGCAGTACATTTGACACCCCACATACCGCTGTTTATGGTGTGCTGAACTTGATGTAGCTTTCATTAGTTTCTTTTCAAATCGTGCTCATAACAACTCTGATTTTGATTTTTTTTTTTCCCATTCCTTCCTTGAAAGAATACCTGTATCTAATTTTGCATACTACAATTTCACCCTTTTGGACAAATTTGGATCCAGGAAGTTCGTTTTCAAAAATACCACGTAAACACCAAAATTAATTGAGTCACCAATCAGCCACATACATATAGTGGTATACATATCCTAACATCGTTCCGTGTTTGATTTTTAGAGTTGAAATGTTTGAATAATTCTGTTGAAATATTTGATTACTTATTGGTTTGATTGTTAATTTTAAAGTATTCGCTTAGAGAAATGCTCAAGGGCAAGCAGAATTTATTGTTTTTGACTATCATTTTTAGTCATTAATCGAATTAGTTAATCTAGTTATTTAATAACATTTATTTTAGCCCATACTTTTAAATAATGATAGCTAACCGCTGACCAAAAACAATAAATTCTGCTGGCCTCTATGGTTTTTGAAATGTTTTGGATTCTTTTATGGTTTGATTGCTTTAATAGCAATGCGCCAATGCATGATTATATGTATTGAAAAGTTTGGTTATTGACTTTGTATTCATCGAAACATTTCAATGTTAATTGGTTTCACCACTAAAATGTAAAATGTTTTAGATTAATTATCGTAAATTTGATTGTTACCTTTGGGATGTTTGATTATAACTATTGAAATGTTTGGTGGCTCAATTTTTTGGATATGTAAATTCTGTGTGTTGTGCATGGTTAAGGAAGTGGGTGGTGTTAGACATGAATGTGGGGACAGTTTTTTCTGAACTATGAAGTGAAGAAAACGGACTGTCCGATTTCTTTATTAAAAAAATTAAAAACACAAATTGGATGGTCCGATTTGTGTGGGGGAAAAATCGGAGGGTCCGATTTGTACTTTTAAATTATTTTTTATTTTGAAAATAAAAATCGGATGGTCTGATTTTAAAATTAAAATTTTTTTAGTTGTCTAAAACACAAATCGGACGGTTCGATTTGTGTACTGCAAATTTTTTTAAATTTTTAAACACAAATCGGAGGGCTCTTGACACCACAACTGCGTAAAGCACCCATACATTCCATAACTGTGTCCTACACCACTTCCTCTTCCATATCTAAATTAAAAAGTGCAATGTTTGGTGCGTGGGAGTATGCGGATTCAATAACTTTTTTTGGTGAAAATGGGGAGTGTTGAAGAGATGCAGTCACTCTGCATTTTTATGTTGATGGAGTTCAATTAGGAACCAATTATCTTTCGAGGTAATGTCTACATT
Organism: Arachis ipaensis; assembly: GCF_000816755.2. Classification (NCBI taxonomy): domain Eukaryota; kingdom Viridiplantae; phylum Streptophyta; class Magnoliopsida; order Fabales; family Fabaceae; genus Arachis; species Arachis ipaensis. The sequence continues at coordinate 101,983,934 of NC_029792.2, read as the reverse complement.
AGTTATTCTCAGAATGACTTTCAGAAATGAACAAATTGATTCTGAATTTACAAATAGTGAATCTTTTTCGTTTTTAATTCAATTATTAACAGTGCTGCCATAGAGCATTAAAGTGTCGGCGTGCGTCCTCAACAGTGAGCTGACATCGCTAAGACTTCAGTATGATCAAATGTGTCCTAAATTGGTTAAGTAGACTCATTATGGTTAATTGGTTTTATATTGGTGGAGACTAAAATGAGTCCAATTAACTAATTTGGAACACCTATTTAACCATATTGAAATCTTAGTCACATCAACCTTACTGTCGGGGATTTAACACTCCATGTGAATGTTAATGACAGTTGAATTAGAGATGAAAGAGATTTATGAATTGTAAATTTAGGACTAATTTGGTCATTTTAAAAAATCGGGACTTTTTTTATGAGCACTTAGATTTGAGAATTTCTGAGATCAAACTGGGTATGACCTCATTATTTTTCAATCAATATCGAGATAATTTTTTGATTTTTTTCTCTTTACATTTTAAACTTTAAATTTATTTTAAATTCTAAATATTAAATCATACATTCTAAATTCTAAATCCTCTGAAAAAATGACAATTCAAAAAATAATGACTAATTAAAAATTGGTTCTCTATATAACTCATGCATTTGTGTGTTCATCTATCATCACATTTCCAACTATAAGTAAAAAACAAGGGAAAAGTTGTGATGTTTGCTATTACAATTGCTCTCTCTCATTCTAGCAATTCAACATAAACATTTCCACTTACGACTTGCGTCCTTAATTGTATCCAGGTGCAAAGGCTTCAAAACAAGATTGCAAATAAATCAAAGGCCATTGACTATTTGTGCAACAAACCCCAACTCTAGTGGTAAACAACTACCCAATGAAGGGTCAAATTCAAATTCAAAAGAAACAAGCAATGCTGGTCAGGGACCTCCTCTCCTTACTATTTTGGCTGGGCTCTTTGTTTTTTTCATCGTTTGCTGGGTCATTGGGTCTATTATAATGTGGCTCGTAAGTTTGATTGTTAATTTATCTCCCAAATAATTCTGTGTATTGCATTTTATTGACGCTTTGTTTAACTTACGCAATTGCAATTAGTTCGTATCAATTTCTTTCGTTGTGTTTGAGTGGTGATGACAATGCAAATAGAACTAAAAGGAGGATAAAGGAACAAAGAACAGAAGGAATAGATAACAGGAAGCAGGTTCTTAGGAATTTTAAATAACAAGAACAATGTGAGTTCTAAGAGTTCAGAGGTCTGAGGACTTATTGTCAGCTTAGATTAAGGTAGGGATATTTATATGCTTTTCTAACATGATATATTAGGGGACTCAATTTTCCAAATCTCTACCTTGAGATTGAATTCCTTATATGTATTTCTGAGAAATGTTTAGTGTCAATATTTGTTACCTAGTTATTGTTGACCTGGAAAGCAACTGAGAAGAATGTAATTAACTAACCAGAATATAGCAAAATAACTAAGTTGGACACAATTATGAACAACTACAAAAATTAGAGGGCTGTGTACGTGTATAATGGGTACAATACATTGCATAGTCTCTTTAATATTTGTAGTTAACTACTATATTCTAAGTTAAAACTAATAACATACAAATTACTAACTTTGATTTAAAATGAATATAAAAAATATGTTAACCCATATTAAAGAAAATCATAAATTAATTTTGATGATATATAATAAAAAAATGATAGTATTACTTCTATTTTTGAAAATGAGAGTAGTAATCTCTATTTCCTATATAATATTATAGAAATGAACAGAAGTATCCCTAAACAGGTTAACACATAATTTATGATTACTTAATCATCATAATTTAAAATTATTATTTACCTTAATATAAGAAAAACTAAGTATGGGATAAATTAAGTATCACATACGAACATTTCGACGCAAAATATGGGATTTTACCTCTCGCATTAGATATCTCATTATAGTCAAGACTAAGAATGTAGAGATTGCAGAATTAAGTTTTAAAATGGTTTTCGAAGTTGCACTCAAGTGTCATAATGGTTCCTAAAGTTATCAGTTGTATTCCGGGACCCAAAGTTGTTCTTCAAGCACTTTCCATCCATGAGGCGCCATCGAAAAGCTGATCTGGACTAGTTTCATTTGCAAACTCTAAACAATGCAGTATTTGCTTTGGTATGTAATTGTTGTGAAACGACGTCGTTTCATTTACAAAGTTAATCCAACATATTCTCTCGCTCTCAAAACACAAACACTCCACCTGCAACCACCCAACCAGCCAGCACCTCACCAACAAGAACTAATCCACCTAACCCCATGCAAGGTGCAACAAAGGGGACTATTTCAAGGCCTGCAAACTTCATGAGATTTATGTCTACTTCTGGATTCAAGCCACCCAGAACCAAAGAAATAATGACTTAGGGCTCCGTTTGGTTAATGTCCATGTCCATCAGAGACATGGACACGGTGGTACGTGTACACCGTTTGTTTGCTGAGACATAAAATTTTAAAAGACACGGTTACACATAGATGCACATAAAAGACATGTATTTAGTGTATCTCTTTCAAGCTGTGACACTAAGACACAATCCATGAGACACAGATTTTTTCAATTCTATCCCTAATTATTTTTTAAAATTCCAACCATTGTCCTTTATCTTTAACACTTGAGTTGTTTTAGTTTGGGGATAAAATGGACTTTTGAATTAAATACATGTGTTTTGTGTATTATCACCAAACATGTTATAAAATTTGTGTATCTTTATATTCATGTGTATTTGTATCTTTGTGTCTATGTCTCTATTTTTTTGAGACAACAACCAAACACTGCCTAGATTATTATGTATAGGGACAATTAGTGTCTCCGCGCTTTGTTTAGACTATTTTCTTTATATGCTTTCTTAATTAGAATCCTACTCTTGGGCTCTATGGGGTTTATATTTTGACAACCTTGACATACTTGGTGACCAATGTTTTGGTTCTGGAAGCTTTTTTTTGGATGTGTTTTTTTATATTATGAATATGAATTATAACTTTCTTCAGTTGACTTGTATTTGATTTGGTTTTATTTTATCCCATAATATGCAAGTAAGAGTAATGTAAAACAATGTCCATTTCCGTTTCTTTGTATACCAAAAACATTTACAGGAACAGAATGTGCTTATGCACGTCTCATTTCTTTTTAGCAAGATACAATTGCTCGAATTGTCTATCCCACTTTAAAAACAAAATAACTACAATAACCAACATGCATACAAACAACAGAACCCCACCCAATTTTAGAATCTTAACTTCAGACTCGAGGCTTCCAAGCTTCTAGGCAATCTTCATCTTCTATTTTTCATTGTCAATCAAAGGACCTATTATGCCATTAATTGTTGACATTTTTTTCCTGAATTTTATCTGCCCACAGAAACGGCCCACACCATCTCTTAAATACCGTCTATACCCACATTCAAGAAAGATTGGAAGTCAATGTGACAACTTTATATCCAGAAACACAACAAATAAGAACAACTAGTTACATTATAGTTTGAGCAACCAAAGAAGGGCCTTCCTAGGTTAGTATATGTTCTTGACCATCACAGAACCGATTGCAACCCACACCCACACCAATATGAAAAACACGACTGATGGTTCTCCTAGCAACGCTTCCATTGGAGCATAGGTTGTTCGAGCTCCCAACCACATTACTCGCGCTACTCATCATCATTTCAATTTGGAGATCAAGTAGATAATCAAGCAAAACACATAACGAGAAATTTTGGATATGTTGAAGCTAATTTGGGGATTAGGGTTTTTAAATTTGGTTCAAGGACCAAAGTACCATAAAAAAGTTTCTAGAGCCAGGTCAGCTATCCAGTGTCTTCCCAGCGTGTCAGAAATTAGTTCAGATCAACTTTCTGATGGCGTCTCGTGGACGAAGAGTGCTTGAAGGACAACTTTGGGTTCTGGAGTATAACTTGAGGGATGAATATGAGTAACTGTTAATTTCAAAAACCACTATCAGGCTCGAGTGCAACTTCGGGACCACTTTGAGACTTAACACGAGATTACACATCAGTGTTGGTGTAAAATAAGAGACACATTGCAACATTATACATTTATTTAATTACTTATAGCAAGGACTTGTACGACAATGTTACGATATACCAATATGGCGTTTCTACTTCCATAATCAAATTAGTTTATGGGTGATTGAAATAGATCCAACCAATTCAAGTGCCTGGGTCTTACATTGAATAGCTTTTTTTTCCTTAGTTAAGACTGATCTAAGCGTGAAGAGATTATTATTATGGAAAAGTCTAGGGGGCCAGCAACTTTGTTAAATTTTAGCCAGCATGTAACCAGCAAAGAAAAGTGAGCCATTTGATGAAATCTCAAACCAATCTCACACCATTAAAACCATCATTGATGGCTATTTAATGGCTACAAATCACAAAAGTTACTGGTCTCCTATCATTCCTCTATTATTATTATGCAGTGGATTGACTGCAATGATTAGTGAAATTTTATGGAAGATGATCCAAAACGTAATGTCCAAGTCGACCCGTGCGGAAAAGATTAAGCAACTTCCCAGCAACCTTGACATGAGCATCTTCTCCACATTCAGCTGAAACATGGAAGGCTTCTTGCAATGCAGCAAACTGCCTAGCAATAAGTGCTCCCATTTCATCTTCATAGCTTATGTTTCCATCAAAAGATGAAACTGTTTCAAAAAGGGTTCGCCGAACATGGCACACTATGTCATCCTACTCAAGCACACCAAGAAAAAGTTAAAATAAGTAGATAATTAAAATAAAAGAAAGGAGACTGCTCAGTTCTTCAAATACACACTTTTTTGTGTGTCTGAGGAAGGAAAGGGGAGAGGAGGGGAGTAGGGTTGGGTTTAAGTAACAATATAAATAAGAGGCTTTAACTTTTATATTTTCATTTTACAAAATATAATTACCAAAGATTAAGATCAATTGCAGGGGAATAAAACAATATCTGGAGTATAATTCATTCATATTTATGATATACTAAGGAATGAAGCAACAAAATGTACATGCCACTTTGTCATCCAAACCAAGATTTGAATCTTGCGACTTCCAAGGTAATCTGAAAATACTATAGCTGAGTCATTGGTAGGAGTCCAAAGAGCATATATGCAAACTTCATAAGAAATGTAAACAATTCTTTGACTCCATTGATTAACAAGTTTGTATAGTTATACTGAGAACCGTTTATTAGTGTTCGACTTTTTGATTGTCCTTTCATTCTTCCGCTTCCAGAATCCAAATCTTATTGTTTTAATGAGAATGTAACAATGACTATATTTTAACTATACAATTGAAAGTCAACTACACGAAGAGTCGAGTTACCAATGCAGTAAGCTAGTAAGTTAAATACCTGCGTGTGATCAGTTGGAATTTGCTTTTTCTTCTTTCCTTCAAACTCAGAAAAAGTCAAACACCCTTTTGGAATGCCGTGGTATATTCCGACAGTATTATCACTTGATAATTTTACCCATTTCTTGTATTCCTCACTAGAGTTGAGAATAGCCAGAAAATATTCAGCAATTTCTTTTCTACTGACCAAACAATCTCCGATTGTTCCTGCATAAGGAATTAAAACAAAGGCATGATTTCTATCAACAAAATGTAGATATTATCCAAAAGTTTGAACTACAAAAGCTAAACTAAAACAGAAATAGTATATTGCTTTTCATGAGGATAGCTGTTTTTGTGGTACGTTTGCTTCACTTTTACGAGTTTGCTTGTTAGTGAAGGAAGGAATTTGGTATGAAAACAATTCTGCACTTTCTTAATGAAGGAAGATAACTTGAAGCATAGAAGATGAAGAAATATTGTGGCATGAGAACATTTGAAAAATGAAATCGTTAACTGCACCAAGAAAGGCAGAATGGTCTTATGGTCCAATCTTTAAGAATAAACTTTAATAGTTGCCAACTCAACTAGTTTTGGATCTGATAGTTAAGTTCATTAAGTTTCTATATGCCTGTAGTATCTAAACATTTATTTAAAGGAATTTAGAGTGTGTTTGGAATATAAAAGAAAGGGAAATTATTTGAATTAAGATAAGCTCAATTGAATTGATTTGATTTGACTAATAAATCAAATCATGTTTGGAATAATTATGAAAAGAATGGGTTTGCAATTGCCTTGATTTCCAAATCAATTATTACGTTTAAAAAGATCTTAAATTTGATTCTCTTTGCAAGGTCATCAATTGGAGCATTGTGTTTGGGTTGGTAAAAGTTTTTTTTATTAGTACTAAGGGTTGGTAAAAGTTTAAAGGACGAAATAGTCTTTTCAAATATTTATAACTCAAATAAATCCAAATCATATTATATCCTATCTAACAAGGGAAGAAGATCAAAACTTTGACTACTATCGAAGGATTCGAGACTTCAAGGTAAAAAAGGCTCTAAAACAGATGAAAAATAGCAGGACAGTAGGACTTGATAATATTCCAATTGAGGTTTGGAAGGGCATTGGAGGAAAAGGTATCAACTGGTTAACCAAACTTTTTAATGAGATTTTAAGGTCAAAGAAAATGCATGATGAGTGGAGAAAGAGCACCTTAGTACTTATCTACAAGAATAAGGGGGATATAGAAAGTTGCGGAAACTATAGAGGGATCAAGCTCATGAGTCATACCATGAAGTTATGGGGAAGGGTGATAGAACGGAGGTTGAGAAAAGAGACACAAGTAACAGAGAACCAATTTGGATTTATGCCAGGCAGATCTACCACTGAAGCGATATACCTATTAAGAAGGATGATGGAGAAGTATCGTAGTAATAAAAGGGATCTACATATAGTGTTTATTGATTTGAAAAAAAGCGTATGATAGGGTGCCAAGAGAGGTTTTATGGAAGGTTTTAAAAAAGAAGAGAGATGTATGATGGGGTCACAACTAGTGTGAAAACTCAAGGTGGTGTGACAGAGGAATTTTCTATTGGTATAGGATTACACCAGGGATCATCCTTAAGTCCATACCTTTTCACATTAGTCTTGGAAGTACTCACAGAGCATATCCAAGAGCTTGTGCCATGGTGCATGCTTTTTGCCGATGATATCATCCTTATAGGAGAGTCAAGGGAGGACCCAAATAAGAAGTTGGACTTTTGGAAAGAAGCTCTGAAAGTGTATGGTCTGCGCATAAGCCGTAGCAAGACGGAATATATGGAATGTAAGTTCAGTTTTAGAAGGGAAAACCCTAATATAGAAGTGAAGATTGGAGAAAACATCTTACGAAAAGTTAAAAGTTTTAAGTATCTTGGGTGCATCATACAGGATAATGGAGAGATTGAACAAGATGTAAATAATAAGATCCAAGTAGGTTGGTCAAAATGGCGGAGTGCATCTGGTTTTATATGCAACAAAAAACTGCCTATAAAACTTAAAGGTAAATTCTATCGCACCGCTATAAGACCGACTATGCTTTATGGTACGGAGTGTTGGGCGGCCGAAGGGGAGCACAGGCATAAGCTAAGTGTGACAAAGATGAAGATGTTGAGATGGATGAGTGGTCATACGCGATTAGATAAAATAAGAAACGAAGATATACAGGAGAGAGTTGGAGTAGCATCCATTGTGAAAAAGATGGTTGAATCGCGTCTTAAGTGGTTTGGACATGTGAGAAGAAGATCGATAAAACACCCAGTCAGGAGGGTGGATGAGATGGAAGATGGACCAGAGGCGAGAAGCAGAGGAAAACCTAAGAAGACCATCCATGAGGTGGTCAAACGAAATTTACATGTAAACAGTCTCTCTGTAGACATGATACATGATAGAGTACAATAGCGTCGTTTGATTCATGTAACCGACTCCACCTAGTGGGACAAGACTTTGTTGTTGTTGTTGTTGTTGTTGTATAAGATATGAAAAGTATAGGATTCGACTAATAAATTCTTTCTTATTTTGTTAAATTCCAAATACATTATTTGATTTCTAAATCAATTCTTCTCTAGGTTTGTTGGATTCCAAACACACTCAATAATGCAAATTCAATATAGACTATATGGTCTTCTTTCTTAATAGCAGAAGAGATTTTGTTATGGCCCACGCGTACGCGTGGCCCCTATTTCAGTAAAACTGAATTTTTGTGTTTTTAACCTTAATTTCAAATTTTTAAACCTCTATTTTCATTCTTTTAACCTTAAAGCATAGTAGTAACTCTAGTAATAAGATGAAGTTAGAAAATGGGGTAGTTTGGAGGTGAAGTAAGACTGAAAATTGATGAATTATCTATGGAAATGTAAATACTTGGAGTGCATATGGTGTTGACTTTAATGAAAATGATTATGCAATGATTACAAGTATTATGAATGCTTTTGGATTATGCATTCAATTATTTGAGATACGAGTTTCCTTAGGTAAAGTACCGTGGCTTGCCACCACGTGTTCCAGGTTGAGACTCAATACTCTATTGACCCTACGTCGTAAGGGTGACTGGGCACATATAAATTTCCGGGAATGGTACCCCATTGTGTGTGTGTGTGTGTGTGAAAAAGCTATGCATAGACTCTCGAGGATGCGCGACAGGAGGACAGTCCAGGGTTTAGCAGCCGGACTTGTCGGGTTGGCTTGATAACCGACAGATGAGGCTCATCAGCCATAGGACAGGCATACATCATGTGCATATTGTTTGCTTGTTTGCTATGCATTAATTGGGAGTGCCTAATTAATTATAATATGTTAACTGTTATACTTGCTATTTGTATTACTTGTATTCTATCTGTGTTTGCTTTTGTTTGATTATCTGTCTATGCAAATTCACTGGAAATGGAGGAATGGAGGAAAGCTGGAAAGACTAAGGTTAAGTTCAAGTTAAGCTTAGATATCCTTAGTAGACCACCTGTTTATGGTTTCTATATTAATACTTTAACCTTTAATATCTGAGTGTCGGCGTTCTAGGATTGCCTCTGGCATTCCCAAGATCTTATATCTTATGTGCATGACACATTTCCCATGCTGAGAACCCCCAGTTCTCACCCCATACTATGTTGTTGTTTTTCAGATGCAAGTCGAGAGGCACTTCAGTAGGCGTCTGGAGCTCTACAGCGAAGTGGTTTCTGGGTTATTATTTTGGGTGTATATTTGTATATAATCTTATGTATTTAACTCTCCGACAACTTACTTTATTTTGGTACCTCTTAGAGGTTTTATGGAGAACTAGGATTTTTAAACATGTATCTTTGGGTTAAAGGTTGTATATTTTGTATGTGAATATTCTCCGGCCAACCTTAGCTTCGTAGACTGAGTCGGAGGCTTGTTATCTTATATTCTTGACCTCCTAATCCTGTTTTCTGTTTAGTTGTGCTTATAAACTTTAGTTTTCTTCGCACACAAGTAATCCTTAATTCTGAGTATTATGCTTTTTATTTTGTGATTTTGCTTTATCTGTTTTTCAAGACTTACTGTATCCTTTTCGATATTATTATGTATATATTTTATTTTAGAGGTCGTAATACCACACCACCTCTGTTTTACGGTTTAAGCGTAAAGTTTTGTGTGGTAGGATGTTACATTATGGTAGACCAGAATGAAAGTACAGTTATGAGGAGGAAGATATATTATCCAAAATATATAAATTCTACTTAACTTCCCAGAGTAAAACACTCAAAATAGTCATTGAAAGATCACATGTGCATTCAATTTTGTCCTCAAAAATTCAGATGCCTCAAATTGATCCTAAAAGATACAACCATGAGTCAAATTAACCCTTCCATTAGTATGATGATGACATGTGGCATAAATAATTATGTGACACGTTATCATCTAATAGAAGACGGATTTGATTCATTGTTGTATCTTTACTAATTTGAATCCTCTGATGTTTCGAAGACCAAATTGACACATCTGATCTTTCAGAAATCATTTTAACCATTAACCAAGTGATGTTCGTTTAATAAACACAACACAGCAAACACAAGAAAAGGATAAAAATACTTTTAACACACCTGTTAAAATTAGTTTTGATAGTACTTCAACGTCAGGAACATCAGGAGATAAAACAGATGGTGTGTCTAAGACAAAAATATTGGGATGACTACCAATCTGAATGGAAAGCAAAGTTTTAGCAGAGAGAAAAGCATGAAAAGATGCAATTAAGACAAAATTTGCAACAAGTTCTTGATTAACTTGTCATTGGCTCAAAAAGTTAGGACATATAAACAATTTTCTTGGTTTTAGCATCTTAAGGGTATGCACACCTCAAAAAATAAGATTATGAAAATAAAAACTATATATATATATATATATATGCTTTATTTGAGTCTTTGCTAGATAACAATTAAAAACAAAATTGGATGCAAATTTTGTTCCTACTAGTTCCTGAAAATAAGGTAGGAATAACTATGCGTCATTAATTGCTTTTCGTTTATCTGTTTTTGCTTTTGTGAGGATCACTTGTCCCCCAAACCTCATGTCATTCTTCTGAGCCTTACTATATTCTTTTTATCAAAGCTAAACAGCAAAACTTTGTCAAAAACTTTTAAAAGAACAGAGAGCAAGCTAGAAGGTAGCATTAGACACAGGGTTTGAACAATCTTTTTTGTTTCACCTATAAAAGAATAAATTTATTTGGGAAGTCAACAAATAGAAGTACGAAATATTGGACGAAAGAAAACTATTTTGGAGTTTTACAAATATGTAATTCTACAAAAATATTAAAATATTATACAAACTGCAGGGATAAAACACAGCTAACCTTAAAACTTTTTATGTCTTTAGTCTCCCCAGGTTCTGGACTCACAGTTGCATGCCTCAACTTTCCTTTTTCTATAAAGTGAATTTTTCCATAGAGAATAAATTTTACAAGATAGAACTCATCAAACTGACAAAATACACATCAACTTGTGCTTTTCAAAAGTTGAGCATGTCAACTACTCTACATCAAAATTGTAAGAAAATTTTAAATTTAAATACCTGCTGCACTAATTCTCCCCACTTGATGCAAGGAATTGGCAAGAGCTGACTTTCCAACATTTGGAATTCCAATTAACATCACTGTTGCAGTATAATTAGCATGACTAGTTCCCCTCAATTCTCTCACTTGCCGCTGTATAAGGCCCAAAAGCTTTACAAAGGAAAAAGTCCAATTAGTAATTCATGAACAACTAGAAAATCGGTATCAATAAAATAAGAAGATCAATATAGATGTATCAAAATTATACTCTATTTAGCACATTTCATGGTTGTCATATTTCTATTGTAGAATATGCACAAGATCTTTTTCCCTTTTCTTTTGTATATTTTGAGTTTTCATGAAAGAATATTTTGTAAGTGCAGGAGAAACCAAAGATAACAAAGCAGGACATGCTATACTGCCTGCCAACAAGATGAGGTTGGGAGCAACCTTTAGTGAACATATAGAGAATGAAGGAGAAGATTTCAGCAAATTCAAGATGATTTCACCTTATGTAACTTTCTATGATATCACCATTCAAATTGGTGAGTAAACTATATCTAACGGTTGATATATCCACTAACAAGAAAGTGGAACGAATTCATATTCCCTACAAAATCAGTAGCAAACCATCAGATGTTTCCATAGAGAATGCTGAGTTCTTAAGAATCCTAAATTACCTTTCTCCATCTATGCTTGAGGCTCAGAAAATAGGTGCTGATTGGTCATATTTTGATCTTGAACTGGAGGTATTGACAGCCATTTATGGGTTAGCAAGGAAATAGGCCGAGGAATTGAACATTTGGCAGCAGGAGCGGTGGGCTTTGTAAAGGATAGTTATATAAACAGGATTTGATCGTGTGGAAAGTGCTTTATTTCAAATGCATTTATTCAAATATAGAATGTTCTCTACTAGGCTGCATTTGAGACAAGGATAGGGTGGAACTTGACACTGAGACAGACACACAAGTATTCTTCCTTCTAATATGTGCATTGAGAAAGTGTATTTCAGTCCCTCCATGTGTTTTACTGTTTCTGTCTCTCTGACTCAGTGCTACCAAACATCTTTGCATACCTCTGTGTCCATGTATTTGTGTCTCTAAGACACTTATCAAATGGAGCCCTAGAGAACATATTCTAGAATTGAATTTACAAGAGAACACACATGAAGACTCAAGACGCCAAATTCTTTTTATAATCATATGAATCACTGCACATCAATTGAGAATCTCATTTTCACAATTCCACTCACTACAATATGCATCTTTTGCCACATGTGAAACAATAACAATAACAATAACAATAATAATAATAATAATTACTAGTCATGAAGGTTGCGATAAAATAAAATTGTACTTTAAAAAAGGAGTTCAGAATAGCAACAACACAGAAAACAATTTCAGAATCTCAAACTGACTTCTCCTAAGGAGCAAAAGTTATTTGCTAGACTGAAAAAAATCAAAATACTGTGCTACAAACAAAACCATTGATGCATCATGCCACATGTACATGTACACATTCAGTATAGTTTACCTCTTTGATGCTCTCCTTGTTATGAGCGTCGACTCCACATGATATGCAATTTGTTCTCCTAAAATAATCAGTCCATGCCTATTCACAAATGGATTACAAGAAAAATTTATGAAATAAATACACAATCAGAAGCTAAAACACTTCAAATGTCACTTGTTACCAGCATAAACAACCAGAATCCTTTTATCCCACTTGGTGGAGCCAAATGAATCGAATAACATCATTATTCATAAAATAACCTTGGTCGGTAAACAAGTCCTTTAGTATAGGTTCTTCTTAATGATTTTGTTTATATTTTTCTTAGTTTCCTTGTACTGCTAACTATTGGAACACCCTCTATTTTATCTAATCTTCTTACCAAGGCTTTTGCAATTTTTCTCACATGACCAAACCACTTAAAACTCTAGTTTCAATAATATTTCCTACTATAACTTTCTCTCTGATGCCTAATTTCACTCACTACAATGTGTGATTGTAGATTGAATAAGGTAACCTCAATCATCCTTTGTTAGATTAGTCCATTAATTAATTAGTAGAAGGTAACTATAGGTTATTCAGTTAGTTTAACTTCAAAGCTTCTATATATGAGCTAACAACTTCATTGTGTAAACGCAACTTTTCTCATTAATTTCAAGTCTTCCCCCTTCTCTACCAAGAATTTCAACAACTAGAGGAAAGCTCACATTGAAGAATACTTACAGTCTTTAGATCTTATTAATTTAGCAACCAATGGAACATACTTGGTGAATATTTTACTTTTAACTATACATGCCTTCTAATTAAAAGTCAGAATCAATACTATCCAGTGTCATGTATTATAATATTACAATATTATTGTGAAAGTGGTGTAGCATTCTTAGTGTATTTGGAAAGTGTCTTCATTTCAGAAACCAAAATGCCCAGAAAACAGAAAAACCAAAAAGGGTGAGGATTACATACTTGCGAACCAGATCGACCAGCAAGATCCGCTTTGTTCAGTGCTATAATTTGCCTAGAGGAGCATAGGTTGTTTCTTAATAACTCACATTCTGAAGACAAAGGAATCTGAAATTAGAGGGATGAAGAAAAAAGTAAGTTTAAAATAAGGGAAAGAAACAAAAGATAGAAGCTGAAACACGATTTACAGAGGACTGAAACAGCACAAAAGTTTGCGGTGGCATGCTACCCTTGCATCTCTGACTTCAACAATGAGATCCACCAATGGTAACCTTTCAACAAGTGCACGAGAAGCAGCAGCCATCAGAGAGGTGTACCATGGTGCTTGTGCTCTTTTTGTCCTTCCAATTTTCTCCTTTACAGCTGTGCCTACTTGTCTCGCAAAATGTGTTGCTGTTGCTGCCATACCAGATGTTGAACATGGCCATGCACTACATGCAGAAATTTATGACTGTTTTTCAAAACATGGAAATTAGCAATCAGGAATACCCATCTTGTCAATTAGTTTAACTAAGTAGTGAATAAAACAAGGCTTTTTATATCATATAGGTTGGTCATTCAATAGCCAAGCATAACTGTGATGCCCGGCAAATATAAAGTTTGGCACCAATAAGTACTCTTCACTAATTTTCTTTGACATCTAAGCTCATAAACTTCATGTTTGCAACACTAAGCAAGGGCCGCAAGAAAAGCTATAGAAATTGATATTAAAAAACAGATATAATAAAATTGATTATCAAATATGTAGCTGTCTCTTACAATATAGTAAAATATTCATCAAAAGAAAATTACTTTTAGAATCATATGTTGGGTAAACTACCAAAACTGTATTCAATTTTTGAACATGCTGACAAAAATACCTTATGATGTTAAATATAGACATATTCTCAAAAAGTGTTTTAAAGATTGAATTTTAATGTGGTTTTTTGCAAACATGATTATAAAAATGAAACATTTTTATTCTCAAAACAGAATCACGAGTTTTGGAAATAATATGACAAAAATTATGTGCTCTCCTTAAGAATTCAGAGAGAACAGACAATTGGATCAGAATCTCTCAATGTGATATTATTGGTTGGGCATGAATGAGTTGTGATTGCAGAATATATAGGGCTTATATATTCTGTAATCACAACTCATTCACACACAATATAGTTGGAGGTACAGCAGTCACTACAGTTACAGCTGTCACTGACTACCAGGCAGTTACCTACTGCTCTTAGTGTCTATACACCTATACTCTATAACTCCTCATTCTGATTGATCTATGTTATCTGGAAAATTTTGTCCCTGACTGATTGAATGTGAAGAGATGTATGTGAGTCTAAGACTGACACATACAGATCAATTAGATAAAACTTGTCAATTAATCCTTCATAGAGATTAATCAGAAAAACATGCCTAATCACCAAGTTTGATTTACTTTAAGTAAACCAAATTTTTAAAGATCCAGCATAAAGAACAAGGAATGGAATGGAGCAATTCAAATTCATGTATCAAATAATATCACCCAATCTTTGAGTATAACTAATAAACTCTATACGCATGGTGCCATGGTTGGCAAACTATGCTCCTCTTGTCAGGTCGAGGAACAAACAGCAATACAATCATTATTTTCCATCAAAATAAAACAAATCATGAGAAAAGTATAATTCTTAAGTTTATAGATCAATGTAACATTTTGAGTTTGAATTATCT
Source organism: Arachis ipaensis (assembly GCF_000816755.2). Classification (NCBI taxonomy): domain Eukaryota; kingdom Viridiplantae; phylum Streptophyta; class Magnoliopsida; order Fabales; family Fabaceae; genus Arachis; species Arachis ipaensis. The sequence goes on along the minus strand of NC_029792.2, from coordinate 101,968,852 downwards.
TGTTGCTAGAAAGCGGTAGCCGATGCTAGAAATGAAGGATTCTTGTAACGGGTTTCACATCTATCTCCATCTTAAAATGACAAAGTAATCTTAATCTCAGGACCAAAAAGGAGATCATTCACGAAAACCTTGACAAGAAGTGCAAGTGCCATATTCCCACCCAGTGTGCCTTACCTGTCAGTCATGAACACATCTTGATATCTCATGCATTGCTACTTGCCTGGAGTTAGTACATAGTGAAAGAGGCAACATCTCTAAAACAATTAATCTTTTCATATTATGAAACATTCATCAAGCATTCATCGGGAAAATTGCAACACTAGTCCAAGATTTTCCTCCTTCATTAAGATAACCCCGTATCAATGTGCTCATCCTTCTACAAGAACATCATTTCGGATGAAACACATGTAGCCAAATGTCATCATTCTGAATACACAACCCAACTACTTCCAGTTGTTGCCTTCACTCCCTGCTCCTTCATCAGCATTCTAATTTTCTCAGCTTCCTAATGTCATCATTCTGAATACACAACCCAACTACTTCCAGTTGTTGCCTTCACTCCCTGCTCCTTCATCAGCATTCTAATTTTCTCAGCTTCCTCCTGTCTCCCAACACTAGCATACATTTTTGCCAACAGCACATAATTGGCAGGATTATCAGGCTCAATCTCTGACAAAGCTCTAGCCGCAATCTCTGCCAATTCCAGATCACCAAAGTTCCGACAAGCCCCAAGAAGGGCACCCCATGCTTTGGCAGTGACTTTCACTGGCATCTCTTGTATAACTTGATATGCTTCATGTAACCTGCCTGCCCTGCTCAGAACATCAACTAAACACGAATAATGATCACTATTTGGTTCAACACCAAAATCTTTGTACATCCTAGTAAAATAATACAAGGCTTCATCAGCTAATCCAGCATGGCTACAAGCTTTCAAAACCCCAAGAAAAGTAATCCCATCAGGCTGCACTTTTGCAAATTCCATTTGCTTGAAGATTTCTAAAGCATCCCTTGCCCGCCCATGGAGAGCATATGCAGATATCAAGCTGCTCCATGCAACTAAATCCCTTTCCTTCATTCTCCAAAACACATCATGCGAATGCATAAGGCAACCACTTCGGCCATACGCCTCAACTAGACCACTACTCAACTGGGGATGGGAGTCGATGTCATTCCTTATTGCATAACCATGAATCTCCTTAATCAAATTCAAAGCTGCTACCCCAACAGCAGCAGGAAGCAGAGCAAGAAGGGTTATCAAGTGTGGCTTCAATCCAAGTTCAATCATCTTTCTATAGAATGCTATAGCCTTGAATGACCCATCATCCAGTCTTGCCATACCAGCTATAATTGAATTGAAAGTTGATTCATTAGGCATGATATCCATGGCTTGGAACAGCTGTAAAGCATTACCCACTTCATGAGAATGTGAATAGAGCGATATCATTGCATTCCACACAACTACATTTCTACTGGGAATTTCATCAAACAGCTGGCGTGCAGAAGAAACAGAGACGCATTTCCCGTACAAATCCACAAGCGCGCTGGCAACAAACTGGTTCGAAAGAAAGGAGGCTTTGGAGACATGAGCATGGATTGAAGTGCCAAGTTGGGGGCGATTCAGGGCAGTGCAGGATTTGAGTATGAGGGAGAAGACATGGGCATCAAGGGTCAAGGCAAGAGATGAATGCATGTGTCGGAAAACAGCAAGCGCTTCTTCATGACGACCACCGCTTATGTGGGAGGATATGTGCTTGGTGAATGAAAGCAAGCGTGTAAGGTTGGTAGAGTAAGATCCCATGATCAGTTGACTAAGACATCCACCCTGTAATTCCTTTGGGTTATTAATTAATTAAGCCATGCCTATGGTAATAACCTTTCTAAGCGTGGGAAATGGATTCAACCCAAAGGGCTCTCCAATGCTCGTTTCTCTCCTATGGCCATTAGGATATCTAGCTCGTTTTTTGAATGTGTTTTATACTTTTATGTAATATTTGTTCTAATGAAACGTTCGATAACATTACCAAAGGAGAGTTTCATTTCTAGTTGAAGGTGAAAGTCAAATAAAGTTAAGTCCGAGAAGAAACAGCAAGAAGTAAGAGAAAAGAAGACACTCACAGATTGAAGACACAGCTTTGTGCGCGGCTCTCGGCTGATTTCGGTAATTCGGTGGACGTTACAAAACTCCCTTTTCTTTAAATAAAGAAGAAAAAAAAAAAAAAATAGAACTTGCTTTTGTGGGTGTGGTTTTTAGAATGGTTGTGACTTTATGTTGAATTTATTTGATTGACGTTAATATTTGTTGAATTGATGAGTCTAGGAGTGTGGCAGAGAATCGGATATAGCAGAGACAAAAATCTCTGCTCAATGTCCTCTATTGGAAACACGGAATTTTGGACTTTCTTAAATTTGAATAGTTATGGGGCTTCCACAGTTTCACGGTACTATGGAGGGGTGTTATTAGTTCGATCTTTATAAAGTACCAATTAATCGGTTTGCTATTTGTGTAACAATTGAATTGAATCTAACTGAATTAAAGCGGCTTGATTCGGTCAGTTTTTTTTATTTTTAAATTCTAGCTAATAAAAAATTAATTTTAATAAAATAATATTTAAAATAATTAATAAACTGAAATAACATTATATTACATTCAAATTCAATACAATTTTAACTCATTCCAACAACTAAACATAAAACAAACATATTTGTTAAGTCTAAAATTTTCATTTCAATGCATTACTAAGTCACTTTTTCGGTTTGGTTTCTATCGAGTCAATCGAAAATCAAACCGAACCGATCGGTTTAATTCGGAAAACGATGAGAAAAAATTGATTCCACACAAACTCACCGGCAAGTGTACCGAGTCGCATCAAGTAGTAAAACTCACAAAAGTGAGGTCGATCCTACAGGGATTGATGGATCAAGAAATTTTAGTTGGGTGATGAATTTAGTTAAGCAGACAGTTGATGATTTGAGTGGAATTTGATTAACAGAAAGTAAATTGCAAGAAAGCTAGAGTGCAGAATGTAAATTGACAGAAAGGTAAATTGCAGAAAGCTTAAATGGTTGAAACTTAAAGTGCAAGAAATTAAAAGAGCTGAAACTTAAATTGCAAGAAAGGTAAATAACTGAATCTTAAAGTGCAATAAATTTAAATTGCAGAATCTAAATTGCTAGGAAACTTAAATTGCATGAATAATAAAGGAATTTGGGTGTTGGGAATCAAAACAGAATGTAAACTGCAGAAAATCAAAGTAAATGATTCATTAGGGTTTGGAGATATCCTAATCCTTCATGAATCAATTGGTCTCAACTCCTTTCTCAATCATATGAGTAGATCTATGGCGGATTGAAATTGATTGGATCCCAATTTCTTGGCAATCCAATCTCTCTAATCACAATCAATCTTGCCAATTCCTTGATCTAATTGTCATGAGAAGAGTTAGAGCACATTCTTTTATCTATAAGCCACACAAATTCTCAAAACATCAATTCCTCCCGAATGGTGTTAGTTAGGAGAATTGTGAAGGATAGAGCTCCAATTCAAATGTAGGTGATTCCCCTTCCGAGGCTCACACCCACATTCAATTGAATTAAACCTCCATCTGGAGTGAATAATTCACAATCAAAACAGAAGATATCCTATAGCTACCCAAGCAGATTGAGAAGAAGAAGAATTTCATTGATTCATTGGAATTACAATATATCTCCTCTCCCTAATGAAATTGGGAGTTAGTTCATCATTGATCTAATACAAAACAGAAAACAGAAGAATTGCAGAAAAGAAAAATACAGAGAATGCAGATTCCCCAATTGGGGTCTCTGCCTCACTGGCCTTCCAGATCTGTAGCCAGCCTGCTTTTTTCAAATCAAATTCTCTTCTATTTATATACTTTCCAATTCAGTCTTCCAGTACTTGGATTGGGCTTTTCTGGTCTTTGTTGAGGTAAGTCAGAATGGGTTTTCAGCTGGTAAGGTGGTGATGCTTCCCAGGAGAACGTAGCGCTTTCAAAGAGAACGGAGCGCTCAGGCATCGACGCGTACGCATCTCCCACGCGTGCACGTCATTCTTCATTTTTGCACTACCGATGCGCACACGTCACCTACGCATGCGCGTCGCTTCTCTCTGTAGCCCATGTCACGCGTATGCACCTCTTACGCGTACGCGTCCCTTGTAGCGCTCTCCAAATGAGCGTAGCGCTCTTGGAAACAATGCTCCCTACGCGTACGCGTCAACTACGCGTACGCGTGGATTGCAAAACATCACTTCCACGTTGTAGCTTCATTCATGCGTGCGCGTGCTTGTTCCCAAAATGTCACATCCACGCGTACGCGTCATGCACGCGTACGCGTCGATGGCTAAACTTCAAATTCAAATTTTTAATGTGTTGCAGGCGCTCATTTAGAGAACATAGCGCTCTTTTGTTTAACGAGCGCTGAACATACCCACGCGTACGCGTCATGCGTGTGTACGCGTGGGTCTTCCAAAATTCTGGCCCTACGCATAAGCGTTCTGTATGCGTGCGCGTCGCTAAAGAGCGTAGCGTTCTTCAATTGAGCGTAGCGTTCCTCTACCTTGCTTCTTTCTCTGTTTTTTCCTTGCATCTTTTCATCTGTCATTAATCAAACATTCAATCAACGCCTTGCTAAAATCATAAGATTTTGCATCATTCATAATAATCAAATAAATCTTGCATAAATCTCATGATAATGCATAAAATCAACAATGTTTGATTAAATCAAGGCAATCATGAAATTCCTATTCAAACCCTTACTTATTGCCTAAGAAATGCATGAAAACTAAGTAAAAATGACTGAAAAAGGCTTGTGAAACTAGCCTAAGATGACTTGTCATCACAACACCAAACTTAATCTTGCTTGTCCCCAAGAAAGCACTAAAACATAAGGAGATTGAATGAAAACAGAGAGAGGTATAAACCCTTTATTGGAGGACATTCAATACTGGTTAATGGGGTTTTCATGCATGGTGCCTTAGTAATTTTTATTCTGTGGGTAAGCTATCAACACTCCTTTGGATCCTTACTTGAATTACAAAAAAAAATGAGACTTGTTATTGCTTGGTCCTTAGTTTTTCTGGCTTTTTCTTTTGATTGAGCTTTATTGCTTGCTGAGGCTAAATGTTGTGTTAAGGCAGCTCTTTAGAGTAAGCTTTCAGCCAACATTCCCGCCCCAGTTGGTTCAAGATGCTAGGTGTTGAAATACCCCTAAGGGCTTACTTGCTCAAGCCTCTCCTTAGCACACACACATCACATGCATTTAGCTTGTTTTGTTCTTTGGGAATTGATGCCCAGCACCTCTTTGGGTTGCTAAATGCTTTGTCTCAAAGTAGCTCTTGATGGTGGACTTTCGGTTGATAATCTCGGGTTAGTTAACCCAAGTTGTTGGGTGATGAAGCACCCCTTAGAACCTAGTTATCCAAGCTTATCTTTGTACAAGAACATCACAGACATATATTCAAATCTCAAGCCATTGGTGCCCAGCCTTGTTTATTTCTTTTTATTTTATTTTTCTTGCATTTTCTTTCTTTTATTATGGACCTCTTTCATTTGTCAAGTCTCATGGAATGTAACTTAAGTTCATATCTCAAAGTTATGCCACACTTTAGCCTTATTCATAAATCAACTAATGAACCATCACATACCACCACATAATCTTATTCTGTCTCATATGAAACCAGACCTTTACTCTTTCTCTGTTTCAAAATGATTTTTCTTTTATTCAAGCAAAAGGGACAAAACATACATTCAAGCAAGATGAAAGTGAAGCAAACACTTAGACTAGCACACTTATTGACAATTAAAAAGACAGTAAACAAATAGAATGCATACAACTTAAACTAATCAACAAGGGTACATTTAGACTTCCAACTAAAGTATTTCAAATCAGAGGGAATTAAATAACAATACAACCTCTTGGTGGTGTTTTCTAGCTCTTCCTTTGTCCTCATCATCCATAGCTTTGTCTTCTTCTTTGTGTCCTTGGATGATGGTGCAAAATTTTTCCAAGAGATTGGTTGAACTCCTGCAAAGTTATTGGAAGTTGCTTGTTCCCCAAGCACTTGGAAAACAGTTAGCATGCATGTATGCTTGTGATTCTCTAAACTTAAGTTGGTGTAGGAACACCAAACTTAGTTCCTTGCCTACTTCTATATGCAACAGAGTTAATACATGCATGAAACCTCAAGTACTTTTATTAAGAAAGTAAACTATGAACTGAAAAAACAAACTAGGAACTAGAAACTAAACAACTGTTGAGTAGTTTCTCTGATTGTTTGGAGCTGTTAACTAGTCATGCTGAGGGTGCAATGTGTTCTTAATGAAATCTGTGGTGGAACACCAAACTTAGAATTACACATTCACCCTTAAATTTCTTTGGTGTGCAACACCAAACTTAGCTCCTTGCAATGCAGAGAAATCTACTAAACTTTCTTATTGAAATCGTAAAGGAAAAGAAAACTACCTTTGGTTGGGTTGCCTCCCAACAAGCGTTTCTTTAGTGTCACTAGCTTGACATCTTGTCCTTTGATCATGGAGGCTGAAAATCATAGTGCCTTAGCTTTTCTCCTCTTACTGTGAACTTCCTTCCGGTCTCCTCTTTGATGATCTCTAGGTGTTCAAGTGAAAGGATCCGGTTCACAATGTAGTACTCAGACAATTGTGGAGACACCTTCATTGGTTGGGTGTTTAACATCACTTTATCCCATGGTGAGAAGCCTTTAGTGGGGATCTTCTTGTTTCTCCACCCTCTTGGCCTCTTCTTCTTTTCTTTCTCATGAGATAATTCATGCCTTGGTGGTTCTTTATCTAGATGCTTCTTGTTAAGGATTTCATCTGGGGGTTTTGGGTCTAGTTCCTCCTTGACTTCTTTGGTTTGTTGCACCATTTCTACTTCTTTCAAGCATGGGTTTAGAAGCCTTGGAGTTAACTCCTTAAATGCCCCCTTTAAGCTATGATCTCTGGCCTTATCCTTCATGCCTTCTTCTTCTTGAATGGGCTCATGTAGGGTCTTGAAGACATGAAATGCTAGGTGCTCATCATGCACTCTTAGCAACAATTCTCCTTTTTCAACATCTATCAATGCTCTGCCCGTAGCTAGGAAAGGCCTCCCCAGCATGATGGGAGTGTTAGGGTCCTCTTCCATATCTAGGATGACAAAGTCAGCTGGGAGAAAGAATTTTCCCACTTTTACCAGCACATTCTCCACAACTCCCAGTGTAACACTCCTACTTTCTCGGGAACATGCTCGACCTCGTCCGCGAGTGGCCATTGGGTTTCCTGTCTACACCAAACAGTCGATATCAAGGTGATCAGTCTCAATATCAAAAGCCTAGTGTTTCAATTATCCCCAAACAGGCACTCACAAGCAAGCATGCTATGAAACGACAGTTCTAAGACTTATACATACATACATACATACATACATACATACATACATACATACATACATACATACATACATATATATAAAGAATAGTATAATCTAGAAGCCCGATGAAAAATATAGCTTAAAGCAGGATTTCAAAAGTGCAAAACGTACTAACGAAGCTACTCGTTTAAGCCACAAGAAACAGAGATAAGATAACATAGATAAGTATATAATAATCATAAGAAACTAGCCACGGCTCGTGGAGTTTAAGCCGGCTAGCCATATACAGATGACCAGAAACTGAAGTTTTAAAAGAGCCTATACAAGTTTTGTTCTTTTAAATACATGCCTCTAGGCAAAACAAAATACAATAGTGAGAGATATACAAAATAACCCAAAATGACTCAAAAGAAGTATCCGGATCCTCCGCTTTTGTCACCAACCGGACAACTCACCGAGGTGGGTTGCAACCTGCATCTGAAAAATACAACAGAATTATGGTATGAGAATCGGAGATTCTCAGTATGGTAACAGTGTCCAGTGATGTAGGATATAAGACCCCGGGACGCCAAAGGCAATCCTAAGCTCCATATCCATCACAAGAATTCGAGCTTAAAGCATTCTAAACCAAATAAGCATAATTATATAAAACTTTAACATAAATAAACCGGGTACTACATCTTAGGGGAGTTTCTAATCTAAACCAACACCGCTGTCCCAAAACCTTCACTAGCCTACCCTCCATGCAATCCCATCGCCTCTGCCTTCTGAACCTCCTCAATCCCAGTAGAAAGCACAATTATATACAATGCAAGTAAAACACAAGTAGGAGCATAATAAGCAATTAATTTAAGTAGCGATTAGGCATGTTATACAAATAGGCAAACAACCTCAAGTCGGCAAAGTATACAAACAGATAGAAAATGCACATGATGAATGCCTGTCCTACTGGATGTGATATCACATTGTCGGTTCAACTTCCAATCCGACACATCTCCATGGAGATGTTGCCCTTCGGAATCATGGTGTGGGAACCCCTGAGATATAGTGCTCGGATCACTATCCAGGGTTTTACGCCTGTACGCTCTGATGATTCGAAGGGATGCGAGCGGGATCTATTGCCACCGGCCTCACATCTAAGCGCAAGCGGGACGAACCACCGTCCTTATGCCGCCGTCGCTACCTCGACAGGCGGGATCCAACCTCGGCCCCTTCCGGGTGCATAGCGTCTCATAATCTTAATGAAAAGTAGTGCAGTGGTTTTCAAAAACATTTTTAATACAGGATGGATCCATCACTTCATTCAGAGCCCTCGACTCTTTTCAACCACTGTTCATTCACATTCTAGTTCCAAACTCAACATTTCCTTAATCCTCATCTCATTCATCAACCATTCACCACATAACATTTAACCACCTTCAGTACGCCAGAAACATAGGCTTCTGTTTTCTAAATTTTCCAAATAATATCGTCTAAGACTGACGATCAGATTCCTACCGGTAAAGAAATTCATAAAAAAAAATCACATTGTAGGTATATTTTCCAAACCAACAGAAGATCCTTTCGTACAAAAGTTTGGTTGTCACAAGTAACAAAACCCAATAAAATTTATAACTGAAGTATTTAAACCTTGGGTCGTCTCTCAAGGAATTGCAGGGATGTGTGATTTATTATTGGTTATGGAAGATTATCTTTTTGGGGTTTTTGAATAATGAACAGGAAAAGTAAATTGCAAGAATTAAAGTAATAACTAATAAAGCTCTTAGCAAGGTATGAGAACTGAAAATTCTATCCTAGTTATCTTTATCAATTGTGATGAGAATTATTCATTACAACCACTTAGTTAACCCTTACTAAATAAAAGAAAGTCAAGTGGACTAATCAATTTGATTCCTCAAGTCCTAGTCAACTCCTATGGAAAGACTAGCTTTAGAGGGATCCAAATCAATTAGCAAATTCCAATTTTCAATCAACAAAGGAGTTTGATAACTCAAGTGTCACCAATTACTCAATTCAAACTAAGAATGTAAAAAGTTAAATTAAAATCATAAATCTGAAATACCGCAAATTGCATTAAATATAAAATCAAATCTAACATTGAAAGGTTCATAAACCAAATTGGATAAAAAGAGAATCAACAAGAAAAATAGAATAAACTAGTAAGCTAGAACAAATAAAAGTAGAAGAGAAATTAAATTAAAGGAACATTGAACCTAGAATTGAGAAGAAGTAATCTTAAAACTAAGAGAAATCCTAAATCCTAAAACCTAGAGAGAGAGGAGAGAACCTCTCTCTCTAGAAAACTACATCTAAACCTAAAATTATGTGAATTGAATGATTGATTGATGAATGAATGCATTTCCCCACTTTATAGCCTCTAATATGTGTTTTCTGAGCCGAAAACAGCCTAGAAATCGCTCCCAGCGATTTCTGATACGTCCAGCGCGCGGCAAAGTCACGCGTACGCGTCGTCCACGCGTACACGTGGATTGAATTTTCTCCAGGTCACGCGTGCGTGTCACCTATCTTCGAGGCAGCTATGGCAAATTATATATCTTTGCAAAGCCCCGGATGTTAGCTTTCCAATGCAACTAGAACCGCCTCATTTGGACCTCTGTAGCTCAAGTTATGGTCAATTGAGTGCGAAGAGGTCAGGCTGGACAGTTTAGCAATTCCTTCAACTTCTTGTATTCTTTCCACTTTTGCATGCTTCCTTTCCATCCTCTAATCCATTCCTGCCCTATAAACCCTGAAATCACTTAACACACATATCAAGGCATCGAATGGTATAAAGGAGAATTAATTTTTGGTAATTTAAAGGCTTGGGAAGCAAGTTTCGAATTATAGAACAAAATTAGGAAGGAAAATGTAAAACCATGCAATTTATATGAATAAGTGAGTAAAGAGTTGATAAAATTCACTTAATTAAGTACAAGATAAACCATAAAATAGTGGTTTATCAAAGACCCCTTAAAATCCTTTCCCATTTTCAAGTATCCAAAAATATGCCCAAAATGCTTTAAAAGGTGTTATAGAAGCTTACAACCTTGTTGGGGAGGTAGAATAGTTGAAAAGAAAGCAAAATTTGAGAAACAGGACGTGTGCGTCCGCACACATCAGAAATCATAAAATTCTGCAACTTAGCAAAATTTCAGATTTTTAACACCAACTTTGAATGATCATAACTTCCTCTACAAAATTTCAAAATTTACAAACTTTATATCAATTTAAAGGGTTTTCAAAGATCTTCAATTCCAAATAGATATCATCAAATTTTGAAAACCGAGGCAAAAGTTATGATCAAGCAAAGTTCACCAAAAATTCATTTAAGCAGGATTTCAAAAGCGCAAAACGTACTAACGAAGCTACTCGTTTAAGCCACAAGAAACAGAGATAAGATAACATAGATAAGTATATAATAATCATAAGAAACTAGCCACGGCTCGTGGAGTTTAAGCCGGCTAGCCATATACAGATGACCAGAAATTGAAGTTTTAAAAGAGCATATACAAGTTTTGTTCTCTCAAATACATGCCTCTAGGCAAAACAAAATACAATAGTGAGAGATATACACAATAACCTAAAATGACTCAAAAGAAGTATCCAGATCCTCCGCTTCTGTCACCAACCAGACAACTGACCGAAGTGGGATGCAACTTGCATCTGAAAAACACAACAGAATTATGGTATGAGAACTGGAGGTTCTCAGTATGGTAACAGTGCCCAGTGATGTAGGATATAAGACCCCGGGACGCTAAAGGCAATCCTAAGCTCCATATCCATCACAAGAATTCGAGCTTAAAGCATTCTAAACCAAATAAGCATAATTATATAAAACCTTAACATAAATAAACCGGGTACTACATCTTATGGGAGTTTCTAATCTAAACCAACACCACTATCCCACAGCCTTCACCAGCCTACCCTCCATGCGATCCCATCGCCTCCGCCTTCCGAACCTCCTCAATCCCAGTAGAAAACACAATTATATACAATGCAAGTAAAACTCAAGTAGGAGCATAATAAGCAATTAATTCAAGTAGCAATTAGGTATGTTATACAAATAGGCAAACAACCTCAAGTCGGCAAAGCATACAAATAGATAGAAAATGCACATGATGAATACCTGTCCTACTGGCTGTGATATCACATTGTCGGTTCAACTGCCAACCCGACACATCTTCATAGAGATGTTGCCCTTCGGAATCATGGTGTGGGAACCCCCGAGATATAGTGCTCAGATTACTATCCAGGGTTTTGCGCCTGTACGCTCTGATGATCCGAAGGGATGCGAGCGGGATCTATTGCCACCGGCCTCACATCTAAGCGCAAGCGGGATGAACCACCGCCGTTACGCCGCCGCCACTACCTCGACAGGCGGGATCCAACCTCGGCTCCTTCCGGGCGCATAATGTCTCATAAACTCAATGAAAAGTAGTGCAATGGTTTTCAAAAATATTTTTAATACAAGATGGATCCATCACTTCATTCAGAGCCCTCGAGTCTTTTTAACCACTGTTCATTCACATTTCAGTTCCGAACTCAACAGTTCTTTAATCCTCATCTCATTCATCAACCATTCACCACATAATATTAAATCACCTTCAATACGCCAGAAACATAGGCCTCCATTTTCTAAATTTTTCAAATAATATTGTCTAAGACCCCTTAAAATCCTTTCCAATTTTCAAGTATCCAAATATATGCCCAAAAGGCTTAAAAAGGTGTTATAGAAGCTTACAACCTTGTTAGGGAGGTAGAATAGTTGAAAACAAAGAAAAATTTGAGAAACAGGGCGTGTGCGTCCACACAGGGGTGTGCGTGCGCACGCGCAGGAGATTTTAAAAGTGTGCGTGTGCACAGGGGTGTGTGCGTACGCACAGATACTAAGATCCATAAGGTCTGTTTGCTCGCACAGGGTGTACTAGCGCCCCCAACAGACTCCCCTTCCCAACTTGTGCGTGCGCATAGGGGTGTGTGCGTTCGCACAGGTCGTAATTCTCCATTGAATTGTGCGCGCACCAGCTGTGCTAGCGTTGCAACCAGTAGGCACTTCCCTGCCTGTGCGTGCGCACAAATGTGTGCGTCCGCACAGAGTAAAATTTTTGCAGGGTTGTGCACGCGCACAAGGCTGTGCATGCGCACACATCAGAAATAATAAAATTCTGCAGCTTAGCAAAATTTCAGATTTTTAACACCAACTTTAAATGATCATAACTTCTTCTACAAAATTCCAAATTTTACAAAATTTATATTAATTTAAAGGGTTTTCAAAGATCTTCAATTCCAAACAAATCTCATCAAAATTTGAAAACTGAGACAAAAGTTATGATCAAGCAAAGTTCACCAAAAATTCATTTTTACCAAAAGTTCCCAAATGACCAATTTTTCCAACCTTCATATCTCAAACCAACCAAAACAATACCAAAGCATTCCAAACTCCCTTTTTCATCAAAATTTACCTTTTGGATCATATCACACCAATCATACCACAATTTCCTTCACATTTCATTACTTCCAACCTCAATTATCACATATACAACATATTCACCAATCATCATTATCTCACTACCAATTCTCATCATCAACTCAACCATGCTTCCTATTCATAATTAACAATACTCATTCATCTAAATCCATTATATTTCAAATTCATCATTTAATCACAACAACACATCAACTCATTATACCTTATCAACACAAACAATCATCAACAACATACAATTTCCAAACCTATCCTATAGGTCACTAGCCTAAGTGTCTATGGATATTATATACTACATAGAGAAAATCGAAACCATACCTAGGCCGATTCCCAATATGCCCTTAACTCAAAATTGAGCACCAAAAGAGCTTTCAACCAAAATCCAACCACCAATGCAACTCTAACAAGCACCAACAATCTCCGAACTCACAATAATCAAGCTATATACATATAAATCACCACAAATCAACCTAGGGTTGCATTTAAACATAAAAACACAAGGGTTTAGTAGCTCTTACCTTTTTCAACAGATTTAATAGCAACAATCCAATGCTAAGCAAGGATTAGAGCAAATCTAAACATCCAAAATCACAAAAACTCATTTAACCCAAAGCCCTAATTACCCGAAATTTTGGAGAGAAGAACTGAGAAGATTTCGTGGTTACCTTACTACTTTCTTGGGTGAGTTTTGTAGAGCTCTTCACAAGGAACGCGTAGTTGCAAACGGTGCAGGGATCGGAGCTCTGTAGCTCAAGATATCGCAAAAAGAAGATTGAAGTGAATAGTGTTTTCTTCTTCCTCTTCTCCCCTTTCTCTTTTTTGGTGTGTGTGTCTGTGTGTTTAATGGTGGTGTGGCTGCATGGGTTCATTAAATGAACCCTTATATATGTTAGGCTTTGGCCCAACTTGGGCCCGGTGTAACCCGTTAGAGTTTTTAGCCTGTTTGGCCTAACTTCGGGCCAAACCTTTAAAATTAACGCTCGGTTTTCAACTTCTAACGTTTTTCTAAGGTTTTTGACGGTTTTTTGCAGAAAGCACATTTTCTGGCTCAGAAAGACCCACTGAGTCCAAAAATCACCTTTAAATCCTCAGATTCTCACTCTAACTTTTCAAAATCTACTTTGGGCAATTAACCACTTAATTAACTAGTTGATTAGTTACGGTTCTTACATTCTCCCCACCAAATAAGAAATTTTGCCCTCAAAATTTGAATTACCTTAGAAAAGCTCAGGATAATCCTTTCGCATCTCAGATTCCAATTCCCACGTATGCTCCTCAATTCCTGCTTGCTTCCAAGAAACTTTGACCAACGCAACTTCCTTTCTTCGCAGCTTCTTCATGCTAGTGACATCGATCCTCACTGGCGTTACTTAGAAGGTTTAGTTTTTCCTCAACTCAACTGACTCAGACTCCAACACATGAGCCACATCCGATGTGTACTTACAGAGTTGTGACACATAGAATATGTCATGCAAGTTAGACAGATGATGTGGCAAAGCAACTTGATACGCCACCGGCCCGAATTGCCTTAAAATCTCAAACGGTCCTATATACCTCGGATTCAACTTCTTGGTCTTGATTGCTCTTCCAATCCCAGTTGTCGGTGTAAGCCTTAGGAACACATGTTCTCCCACTTCAAATTTCAACGGCTTCCTTCTCTGGTCCATAAAACTCTTCTGTCGACTTTGAGCAGTTAGAATCCTTGCACGAATCTTCTTAATGTTCTCAGTAGTCTCCGCTATCAAATTAAGACCCAAAACACTTGCTCCACCAAATTCATACCAACAAAGTGGAGATTGGCACTTCCATCCATACAAGGCCTCATACAGAGCCATCCCAATGCTCACATAAAAGCTATTATTGTACACAAACTCCTCCAATGGCATGTAACGGTCCCAACTTCCGGGTTGATCCAGAACATATGCTCCCAGCATATCCTCCAACGTCGGATTAGTCCTTTCCGACTGCCCATCAGTTTGCAGATGATATGCGGTACTGAGACATAGTTTTATACCGAAAGCTCTTTGGAAAGCTCCCCAAAACCTTGATGTGAATCGGGGATCACAGTCTGATACTATGCACGACGGAACACCATGCAATATTACTATCTCCTTTATATACAACCTTGCTAACTCTTTCATAGAACAGTTTACTCGAATAGGCAGAAAATGAGCAGATTTGGTTAAGCGATCCATGATCACCCAAACCGCATCAAATCCTGACCTAGTCTTCAGTAAACTGGTCACAAAATCCATTGCGATTCCTCCCCACTTCCACTGAGGAATTCCAAGAGATTGTAGCATCTCCGACGGTTTCTGATGCTCTACGTTCACCTTCTGACACATCAAACACTTGGACACCGTTGAAGCTACATAACCTTTCATCCCAGACCACCAGAACATCTTCTTTAAGTCTTAAAACATCTTCGTGCTTCCTGGATGAAAAGAAAACCCACTGATGTGAGCCTCTGACAAAAGTCTTGCCTTAAACTCCCAATATCCGGTATACAAATCCTCCCTTTATATCTCCACAACCCTTTCTTATCCTTAGTGAATTCTTCATGCCTCTTATCACCAACTGGTTGGAATAATTGATGAAACTTCTGCTCATCTTGCTGAGCCCTTTGTATCTCTGATTTAAACGTGCTTGAGATTTGTAACTGGTTCAAATAAGCTCTTCCGGCAACTTCACCAATGTCTAGCTTAAGATCCACTAGCTCTTCTCCCTTGATTCTCATCCAAGCTATTGTCAAGGACTTCCGACTCAAAGCGTCTGCTACCACATTTGCCTTTCCAGGGTGATAACTCAACTCGAAATCATAATCTTTAAGCAATTCCATCCACCTTCTCTGGCGCATATTAAGCTCTTTCTGATCGAAGATGTACTTGAGAGTCTTATGATCAGAAAAGATGCTAAACTTTACTTCGTACAAGTGGTGCCTCCAAATCTTTAATGCAAACACAATCGCCGCTAATTCCAAATCATGAGTTGGGTAATTCACCTCATGCGGTCTTAGCTGACGCGATGGTAAGCCACCACATTCCGATGTTGCATCAACACGCAACCGAAACCCTTCAGTGACGCATCACAATACACTTCGAATGGTTCATGCGGTTCCAGCAAGATTTAAAATAGGTGCTGAAGTTAACTTCTGCTTCAAAGTCTGAAAACTCTCTCACCTTCTGCTACGTTACTTTGATTATCGTCGTTAAGAATATGAAGATTTTTCCTTAAACCAAATACCGATTTGTAGTATTTTTTAAAACCTTTAAAACAAGTTCAATCTAAATGAGTCCATTGTTAAAACCTTATTAAAAGAGTCGAAAACATTTAATTTGTAAATCAATCATCTCGAAGCATGATTTTCCTAAATTCATTAAAACCCTGAAATCAAAACCTTTCCATTTGAATCCCGTTTGGATAAGTTAAATTTTAAAAACCAAAATCGCAAGTTAACAAAATCTTAGGACTCACCTTCCCTTTTAAATCGTATCATTTGATCGAAAGTTCCAATCCTAGTTTCAAAACCAAATTATTTAAACCAAAGCTCCAAACCAGATTTGAAAATCATTTTAAACCTTAAAACTGCAAAAATCATAGTTTAAAAACCGCAAAGGCGTCAGTCGGTATTTTCGTTGCCTGATAAACCCCGATTTCGTGGTTTATTTTGTACTTATTTTGGGGGATTTATTTACCTTTTCCCATATTTATTCAATGAAATAGCATGGTTTTGTAATACTCCTTTGAATTGTGCTTAAATGTGAAAACATGCTTTTTAGGCCCTAAAATTGGTGATTTTAATTCACTTTAATTCCATTCGATGCCTTGATATGTTTGTTGAGTGATTTTAGGTTCATAAGGCAAGTATTGGATGGAAGAAGTGAGGAGAAAAGCATGCAAAGTGGGAGAACACATGAAGAAATGAAGGAACCGAAAAGCTGTCAAGCCCGACCTCTTCGCACTCAATCGACCATAACTTGAGCTACAGAGGTCCAAATGAGACGGTTCCAGTTGCGTTGGAAAGCTAACATCCGGGGCTTCAAAATGATATAAAATTTTCCATATGTTACTTCGCGCTCAGGGGCACACACGCGCCATGTACGCGTGCGCGCCGATTCTGCCGTGGCCCACTAAGGTGAAATCGACCCCAGCGATTTCTGAAGCACTTTGGGCCCAACCCAACTCATTTATGAAGCTATTTCATACAGAATTCAAGCTTGGAAAAAAGGGTGGAGCAATTGTTTGTAGCATTAGCATCATGTAGTTTAGTTTCTAGAGAGAGAAGCTCTCTCTTCTCTCTAGAATTAGGTTAGGTTAATTTTCATCTTAGATCTAGATTTAATTCATGCTTTGATTTACTTTTCCTTTACAATTTCTTGTCCCTCTACTCTTCCTCTCTCTAATTTTGTATTTTATTCTAGTAATTGCTTACTTTTTTGTTGATGCACTTTTGTTCTTCCATTTTCCTTTAATGCAATTTATGATTCATGTTCTTTTATTCTTGAATTGCTTTATTGTTGTTTATTTTCCTTGCAATTGAGTAGTGTAGATTTACTTTCCTTGCTATTTTACCATGCTTTCTTTTTATACCCAAAGTTGATTAGGACTTTTGGAATATTGTTTCCATTGACGCTAATCTTTTGCTAATTAAATTAGTGAGTTGATTAGGACTTTTAGATTGAGATTAGCTAGTCTTGTTAGACTTTCTTCCATCGAAGATAATATGATACCTTCTTCCAATGTTGGAGATGACGTAATAAGATAAATTCTTGTTATTATTGTGGTATGATTGATTAATCTTGTTTGACTTTCTTCCTATTTGTTGGAGTTGACTAAATAAGATGAATTAATCATTGCATGACTAGGATAGAAAGCCTATGATCTCAATCTTTGCCATGAATGTCTCTCTCTTTATTAATTGCTCTCTTTATTTTTCTTGTCATTTATTTTATTGCCCCTTTAATCAACCAAACCCCCCTTACATCCTTCATAGCCAATAATTGACCACTTCATTGCAATTCCTTGTGAGACGACCCGGAGTCCAAAATACTCCGGTTATTTCTTATTTGGGGTTTGTTCTTTGTGACAACCAAAATTTTTGCATGAAAGGATTCTTGATTGGTTTGGAAACTATACTTTACAATGAGATTTCATTCATTTGAGGAAATTCTAAACTGTCAAGAGTTCGTTCATCAAAATGGTGCCGTTGCCGGGGAGTTGCAATGGTGTTATGTTATCGGTTATTGTATATATGTGAATATTGTGAATAGCTTGATTTTTGGATTGCTTGTTAGTTTTTGCTAGTTTTAGGATTTTGTTTCATTATTTCTTGTTAGCTTTTGTTTCTTATTTTCACTTTTCACTATGAATTCTCACTTTGGCTATGAGTGTGATTACAATTATGTTGTAGAAAATGGGAACTTCAATGAGGATGTGTATCAAGGATGGGATAATCAAGGGTGGGAGGAGCCATATGCATATGATCAATCCTCATGGCAATAACCTCCACCAATGCACTATGAAGAGGAGCCATTCTATGATGCATACCAATCCAATGGTTATGGTGAATCTCCTTGTGACTTTCAAGAACCACCACCATACACCTATGAGCCATATCCCCAACATAACCCTCAACCATACTCACAAGCCCCTTCTTACCAACCATCTTTATATGACCCTAATCCATATCCATCCTACCAACAATCATATGAGCCATATGAACCACACACAGAGCCACCACCACTCCAACATCAACATTTTCAAGAGCCACCCCCTTCATATTATTACCAAGATGAACCACCTCCAATACATGAAAACTTTCAACCACAAGATGAGCTCTACCTTCCACCACAACTCTACCTAAAAGAACCACCTTCCGACTATAATACCTTTCCCCCAAACAATAAACCCTCTCTTCCACCATCACCTTCCGATGAAGCCTCTATGCTAGAATTAAGGGATCTTGAATCTCATATCTTAAGGCAACACGAGGAGGATGAAAATAATTTTGAGGAGTTAAGAGCAAAAATGGCTATCATGGTAGAAGCCATTGGCAACATAGTCTCATCCCGCCTAAGCCTATGTGATCAAGGCACTTCCATTGTAGAATATGGAGAAGCAACGAAGGAGCTTAGTGAGGGAGTGAACTTGAAGCTCCAAGGTGAAGAAGAGGAGTTAAAGCAAGAAATACAACAAGAGGAGGAGGTAGAGATTATTGAACAAGAGGAAGAAGTGGTTGAAGATTTAGGAGATGCGGAACCACCTTGGGAGTCTAGGATTGAAGAAAACCCCTCCAAGATGATTGAATTTGATGCTAAGGAGGAATGTGCACAACCTCCAAGGCATATCCCTTATGAAGAATCGAATGGGATAGAGCAAGAATTGAGTCCCCTTGGTGATGAAGATCAAGCATCAAGTCTTAGTGGTGAAGAATCCTTTGAGCATGAAGAACCTTCTCTCGATGAAATGGAAAGCAATGTGGAGGTAAATGTCTCTCGTCCTCCCATTTATGATTTGAGTAAGGGAAAAGAGTTAGATAAAATTGTTGAACAAAGGATTGAGATTAAGAGATCTTGTGAAGAGGTGAAGATCCTTAGAAAAAGGAGGATGGAAATTGAATATGCCTTGTCAAGACCCTTGGAATCACCTTTGCCTAGGTTGCCATCTACACCTTTATTTGAGTGGATGAAACTCATTTCTATTATCTTTATTATCCCACTCGAATATGGCTTGCTTGAAACGGATGGTCAACTTAGGATGCTTTGTGGGATGAAGCGTAAAAGAAAAATGTTTTGTGGTTGGCGTTGTAAATCAAGGCTCATTATGGTTGAAGCTTCAAAGAGCAAAGGTTGGACTAATGCTCAATTGGATGGGTCTAGGAGAATAGATTGGTGCTCCTATGAGAATTCATCTCTCTTGCCACCCGGAGGAAATCACCATGATCAACTCAAGGACGGGTGTGAAAACAAAGTGTGGGATCCCGGATCGCACAAGGAAGATCAACTTTAGGAGCCTATGGTTTGTGAAGAACTCCATCAAAGCTTGGAGTTATTAACTTTGAATGATGAAGCACGATGGAAGTCCAAGCATTGGTGGATGTTCAAGGATGGATTCAAGCACAAGCCACCTTGATGAAGAGCTCCCCATAAGTCCAACTTAAGGACAATAAACAAAAGTGCTAGGTGGGAGACACCCCACCATGGTAATATCCTTTCATTTTTCTCTTTTGTAAATATTGGTAGAATAGGTTTGATCTCATGTTTTGTTTTGTTTGTTGAGTTTATTTGGTAGTATAATATGTTAAATAAGGTTTTAAGGTGTTTGGGTAGCTGTTTGGAATGCTTGGTTTGGTGCAAGAACTTGGAAAAATTTTGAAAAACAGAGCACCAACCCGCGCGTGCGCGCACCTGGCGCGTACGTGCGCCTCAAGCATTTTCAACCATCCACGTGGACGCGCCATGTACGCGTACGCGTGGATTCAGTTTTTCCACCCCTCCATACATTCACCCGAGAGTTGTGCCTGAAGTGTGCCAACTTTGTGCCCCAGGGAACGCGAACACGTACCTTGCGCGTCCGCGTCGACTCTCTGCCTTGCCATGCACGCGTACGGGCACTGCACGCGTACGCGTCGCTTCCATTTTTCATCAACCCACGCTTACGCGCACATGACGCGCACGCGTGGATTGCCCTGTTTCACTCACCCTCTTTTCTTCTCCTCTTTCCATTTCTTTCCTTCTTCTCTTTTCTTCCACTCTTAAAACATCATCCGACACTACCAAACATCATATAACACCATTTTTTTTAGTTAGTTAGTTAGTTAGTTTAATTTTTGTTTTCCATTATAAGTGTTGGATTATTAATCTTGTTTACTGTTTACTGCTGCTGCTTATTAATAGGATGTTAGTTTAACATCATTGTTATTATTGTGGTATGATTGATTAATCTTGTTTGACTTTCTTCCTATTTGTTGGAGTTGACTAAATAAGATGAATTAATCATTGCATGACTAGGATAGAAAGCCTATGATCTCAATCTTTGCCATGAATGTCTCTCTCTTTATTAATTGCTCTCTTTATTTTTCTTGTCATTTATTTTATTGCCCCTTTAATCAACCAAACCCCCCTTACATCCTTCATAGCCAATAATTGACCACTTCATTGCAATTCCTTATGAGACGACCCAGAGTCCAAAATACTCCGGTTATTTCTTATTTGGGGTTTGTTTTTTGTGACAACCAAAATTTTTGCATGAAAGGATTCTTGATTGTGAACCGCACCCATCACCCATACAGGGTACCGACAAGACTTCTAGTCATGCCTGGTAACCATTTCGGCACGTCCACTCTAATCGTTCGTCATCACAAGTCCGAAATCCTCGGGTACTGCCACTAGGATCCTTCTTTTCCCATGGTTTACTCTCAACATGACTCTAAGCCCTTGAACTCCTAACGGCGACTTTGCAGAGATAGAACTAGGCTACCCTCATATGCAAGCAATTTAATACTCAAAGCATACGCTTACCTCTCATCGGAAGGTTCGACCCCGGCGTATCACGTGCATCCACGATACCCACACGGCTAGACTGTTGATTCTAACCCTCATCTCGATTCCTCCTATGGCAACAATACTTAGATATATGTCCAGGTTTCCCACATGCATAGCATCGACCATTTCCTTTCGCCTGATGAAACTGGGCTTTGTTGTCCCTTCTGCAGTTTCCTTGCCCTTGCAGATACTGAAGAGTATGTCCATCTTTCTTGAAGTTCTGTCTCCTTGGTCCGAAGTAATCATCGCGGTCCCTACTAGTGTTTCCTCCATGAGTGTCCCTTGACGAGGCTACCATCTTTGCATATTCTTCAACAACCCTCGCATTGTCCACCAATTCAGAGAATCTCCTAGTCTCTAATGGAGCTACAGCACTCCTGATATCTTCCCTCAGCCCTACTTCATATTTAACGCATTTCCAGCCTTCATAGGACTCAGGGGAACCCTTACTTATACTCGAGAACTTACAAAGTTCCTCAAACTTGCTGGTGTATTCAGCTATAGTCATGGACCTTGCTTCAGCTGCAAGAACTCCAACTCTCTGGCCTCCTTTATCGACTCAAAAAAGTACTTCTTGTAGAAGGCTTCCTCGAATAACACCCAGGTAATGCTCACGTTCCGTTGGTGTAGTAGTCGACGCTCTCCTTGCCACCATTGCTGAGTGATAAACCACTATTTTATGATTTATCTTGTGCTCAATTGAGTGGTTTTTATCAAGTCTTTGCTCACTTATTCATATAATTTGCATGGTTTTACAATTCCTTCCTTAGTCTGTGATATATGTGAAAACATGTTTCCTAGACCTTAAAATTGCGAATTTTAATTATCCTTTATTACCATTCGGTGCCGTGATTTGTGTGTTAAGTATTTTCAGGCTTTATAGCGCAGGAATGGCTTAGAGGGTGGAAAAGAAACATGCAAAATTGGAAGGAATGCGAGAAAATGAAATTTTGAGAAACTGACAGTGACGCGCACGCATGGACGATGCGCACGCGTGCCTAACGCAAAACACGAGCGATGCGTACGCGTGACTGACGCGTACGCGTGACAAGGAATTTTGCCAAATGACGCGCACACATGACTGACGTGTACGCGTGACAGACGCCACGTGCAGAAAGTTGTAGGAAGCGCTAGGGGCGATCTCTGGGCTCCTTTTTGACCCAATTCCAAGCCCGAGAACACAGAATAGAGGCTGCAGAATGGGAGAATCACTGATTCATTCAGGAATTCATTCATTATTCACAATTTTTAGGTTTTAGATGTAGTTTTCTAGAGAGAGAGGTTCTCTCCTCTCTCTAGGTCTTCGGTTTTAGGATTTCTCTTAGTTTTAGGATTACTTCTTCTCCATTCCAGGTTCAATGTTCCTTTAATTTAATTTCTCTTCTATTTTTATTTATTCTATTACTTTAGTTTGTTTATTTTTCTAATTTGGTTTATGAACTCCATGTTAGATTTGATTTCTTTATTTAATGCAATTTGAGGTATTTCAGATTTATGGTTGCTGGTGCATGAAATCACAATCACACTTTTGCAATTCCGTACAACTAACCAGCAAGTACACTGGATCGTCCAAGTAATACTTTACGTGAGTAAGGGTCGATCCCACAGAGATTGTCGGCTTGAAGCAAACTATGGTTATTTTGTAAAACTTAGTCAGGATGTCAATAATAATTCTCAGTTTTAATTGGATTGAGTAAAAGAACATGGATTAAATAATACTTGTTGTGCAATAATGGAGAATAGGTTGAGGTTTTGGAGATGCTCTGTCTTCTGAGTCTCTGCTTTCCTACTGTCTTCTTCTTCACGCACGCAAGGCTCCTTCCATGGCAAGCTGTATGTTGGTGAATCACCGTTGTCAATGGCTACCAGCCGTCCTCTCAGTGAAAATGGTCCAGCTACGGGTTTTGTAGGGCTAATCATCTGTCAGTTCTCACTAGTGTTGGAATAAGATCCATTGATCCTTTTGCACACTGTCACTGTGCCCAACATTTGTGAGTTTAAAGCTCGTCACAGTCATCCCTTCCCGGATCCTACTCGAAATACCACAGACAAGGTTTAGACTTTCTAGATCTCAAGAATGCTGCCAATTGATTCTAGCTTATACCACGAAGACTCTGATCTCACAGAATTGAATGCTCTGTTGTCAGGAGATGCAATCAAACGTGTGAACCAGGAACCCAAGAGATACACACTCAATCTAAGGTAGAACGGAGGTGGTTGTCAGGCACGCGTTCATAGGTTGAGAATAGTGATGAGTGTCATGGATCATCACATTCATCATGTTGAAGTGCAAGTGAATATCTTAGAATAGAAACAAGCGTGATTGAATGAAAAACAGTAGTAATTGCATTAATTCATCGAGACACAGCAGAGCTCCTCACCCCCAACCATGGGGTTTAGAGACTCATGCCGTAGAAGATACAAGTTTTGATGTAAAATGTCATGAGGTACATAGTAAGTCTCTAAAAGTAGTTTTTATACTAAACTAGTGACCTAGGTTTACAGAAAATGAGTAAACTAAGATAGAAAGTGCAGAAATCCACTTCTGGGACCCACTTGGTGTGTGTTTGGGCTGAGCATTGAAGCTTTCACGTGCATAGGCTGCTCCTGGCATTTAACTCCAGCTTTTGTGCCAGTTTGGGCGTTTAACTCCACCTTTTATGTCAGTTCTGGCGTTTAACGCCAGAATAGGGTAGAAACTTGGTGTTAAATGCCAGTTTGCGTGATCTCAGCTTGAGTAAAGTATGAACTATTATATATTGCTGGAAAGCCCAGGATGTCTACTTTCTAACGCAATTGAGAGCGCGCCAATTGGGCTTCTATAGCTCCAGAAAATCCATTTCGAGTACAGGGAGGTCAGAATCCAACAGCATCTGCAGTCCTTTTTCAGCCTCTGAATCAGATTTTTGCTCAGGTCCTTCAATTTCAGCCAGAAAATACCTGAAATTACAGAAAAATACGCAAACTCATAGTAAAGTCTATAAATGTAAATTTTGCATAAATACTAATAAAAATATAATAAAATGTGAATAAAATATACTAAAAACTACCTAAAAACAATGCCAAAAAGCGTATAAATTATCCGCTCATCACAACACCAAACTTAAATTGTTGCTTGTCCCCAAGCAACTGAAAACACAATAGGATAAAAAGAAGAGAATATACTATAAATCCCACAATATCAATGAAGCTTAGTTCTAATCAGATGAGCGGGGCTTGTAGCTTTTTGCTTCTGAACAGTTTTGGTATCTCACTTTTTCCTTTGAAGTTCAGAATAATTGGCATCTATAGGAACTCAGAATTAAAATAGTGTTATTGATTCTCTTAGTTTAGTATGTTGATTCTTGAACACAGCTACTCTATGAGTCTTGGCCGTGGCCCTAAGCACTTTGTTTTCCAGTATTACCACCGGATACATAAATGCCACAGACACATAACTGGGTGAACCTTTTCAGATTGTGACTTAGCTTTGCTGAAGTCCCCAGTTAGAGGTGTCCAGAGTTTTTAAGCACACTCTTTTTGCTTTGGATCACGACTTTAACCACTCAGTCTCAAGCTTTTCACTTGTACCTTCATGCCACAAGCACATGGTTAGGGACAACTTGATTTAGCCGCTTAGGCCTGGATTTTATTTCCTTGGGCCCTCCTATCCATTAATGCTCAAAGCCTTGGATCCTTTTTACCCTTGCCTTTTGGTTTTAAGGGCTATTGGCTTTTTCTGCTTGCTTTTTCTTTTTTTCTTTTTTTTTCTCTCGCAAGCTTTGTTATTCACTGCTTTTTCTTGCTTCAAGAATCAATTTTATGATTTTTCAGATTATCAATAACATTTCTCTTTTTCATCATTCTTTCAAGAGCCAACAAATTTAACATTCATAAACTCCACTATAAAAAATATGCACTGTTCAAGCATTCATTCAGAAAACAAAAAGACCACATACCACATCAATATAATTAAACTAATTTCAAGATAAAAATTGAAATTCATGTACTTCTTGTTCTTTTGTAATTAGGAACATTTTTCATTTAAGAAAGGTGAAGGATTTATGGGACATTCATAACTCTAAGGCATAGACACTAGACAGTAATGATCATGTAGTAAAGACACAAAACATAGTCAAACATAAAGCTCAAAACCGAAAACAAAAAAACAAATAGACAAGGAGATTAAGGAACGGGTCCACCTTAGTAAGGGTGGCGTCTTCTTCCTTTTGAAGAACCAATGGTGCTCTTGAGCTCCTCTATGTCTCTTCCTTGCCTTTGTTGCTTGTCCCTCATGGCTCTTTGATCTACAGTCAAATGCTCTACCACTAAACTATGGACCCTTGAGATGAACCTCTCCATCTCTCATGACTCGGGTGGAAGCAACTGCCTTCCTTTTCCTCTTTCTAGAGGTTTCTCTGGCCTTAGGTGCCATAAATGGTTATGGAAAAACAAAAAGCAACGCTTTTTTCCACACCAAACTTAAAAGGTTTGCTCGTCCTCGAGCAAAAGAAGAAAGAAGGGTGTAGAAGGAGAAGTGGAGGAGATGGAGGTGTGTGAATGGGTGGGTTTTGGGAGGGAAATGGTTTAAATTTGAATGGTGAGGCAGGTGGGGATCCTGGGGAAGAGAGAATGAGTTGAGGTTGGTGGGGATTCTGTGAGGTCCACAGATCTTGAGGGGTCAAGGACTTCTCATCCCTGCTCCATTTAGGTGTGCAAAACACTGTTAGAGTGCAATTCTGGCGTTAAACGCCAGGTTGCAGCCTGTTTCTGGCATTTAACGCCAACTTTTCTTCCCTTTCTTGCATTTAACGCCAACTTGGTGCTCTATTCTGGTGTTAAACGCCAGCTTATTACTTCTTTCTAGCATTAAACGCCCAGAATAGTGCCAGACTGGACGTTTAACGCCCATTCTGCTACTCTTACTGGCTTTTAAATGCCAGTAAGTCTGTCCTCCAGGGTGTGCTATTTTTGATGCTGTTTTTTATTCTGCTTTAATTTTGTAGCTGTTTTTATGACTCCACATGATCATCAACCTAAAGAAAACATAAAATAACAATGGAAAATAAAATGAAAAAGTAATTAACATCGATAAATAAGATTGGGTTACCTCCCAATAAGTGCTGTTTTACTGTCAATAGCTTGACATTACTGAGCCTTATAGTTTGCAATGTCTGCAAACCACGGAGCTTTCTGAATAGCAAACAATTGCTCATCCAGAAAGATTTCAGAGACCTCAGTAGGAGGGAGGGACGCTCCTGCTACTGGTTCTACCCAGGACAGGTGATCAACTACTTGATTCTCTGTCCCTTTTCTGTCTCTTATTTCTATATCAAACTCTTGCAAAAGCAACACCCATCTTATGAGTCTGGGGTTTGAATCCTGCTTTGTGAGGAGATATTTTAGAGTAGCATGGTCAGTGTACACAATCACTTTTGATCCTACTAAGTAAGATCTAAACTTATTAATAGCATAAACCACTGCAAGCAATTCCTTTTCTGTGGTTGTGTAATTTTTCTGCGCATCATTTAAAACACGGCTAGCATAGTAAATGACGTGCAGAAGCTTGTTATACCTCTGTCCCAATACTGCACCAATAGCATGGTCACTGGCATCACACATTAATTCGAATGGTAATGTCCAGTCTGGTGCAGAAATGACAGATGCTGTGACCAACTTAGCCTTCAGAGTCTCAAAGGCCTGCAAACACCCTGTGTCAAAGACAAATGGTGTGTCAGCAACTAGCAGATTACTCAGAGGTTTTGCGATTTTTGAAAAATCCTTTATAAACCTCCTGTAGAATCCTGCATGCCCCAGAAAGCTTCTGATTGCTTTAACATTGGTGGGTGGTGGTAATTTTTCAATCACCTCTACCTTAGCTTAATCCACCTTTATTCCTTTGTTCAAAATTTTGTGCCCAAGGACAATTCCTTCAGTCACCATAAAGTGACATTTTTCCCAATTTAAAACCAGGTTAGTCTCTTGGCATCTCTTCAGAACAAGTGCTAGATGGTTAAGACAGGAGCTAAATGAGTCTCCAAATACTGAGAAGTCATACATGAAGACTTCTAGAAATTTCTCTACCATATCAAAGAAGATAGAGAGCATGCACCTCTGAAAGGTTGCAGGTGCATTGCACAGACCAAAAGGCATTCTTCTGTATGCAAATACTCCAGATGGACATGTGAATGCTGTTTTCTCTTGGTACTGAGGAGCTACTGCAATTTGGTTGTAACCTGAATAGCCATCCAAAAAGTAATAGTATTCATGACCTGCTAGTCTCTCTAGCATCTGGTCTATGAATGGTAAAGGAAAATGATCCTTTATGGTGGCTGTATTGAGCCTTCTGTAGTCAATACACATACGCCACCCTGTAACTGTTCTTGTGGGAACCAGTTCGTTTTTCTCATTATGAATCACTGTCATGCCTTATTTCTTTTGGACGACTTGGACAGGGCTCACCCAGGGGCTATCAGAAATAGGATAAATAATCCCAACCTCTAGTAACTTAGTGACCTCCTTCTGCACCACCTCCTTCATGGATGGATTCAGCCGCCTCTGTGGTTGAACCACTGGCTTAGCATCATCCTCCAATAGGATCTTGTGCATGCATCTAGCTGGGCTTATGCCCTTAAGGTCACTTATGGACCACCCAAGAGCTGTTTTGTGTGTCCTCAGCACCTGAATTAGTGCTTCCTCTTCCTGTGGCTCTAATGCAGAGCTTATGATTACCAGAAAAGTGTCATCTTCTCTCAGAAATGCATATTTCAGGGATGGTGGTAGAGGTTTGAGCTCGGGTTTAGGAGGCTTCTCCTCTTCCTGAGGAGTTTTCAGAGGTTCTTTTGTTTTCTCTGGTTCCTCCAAATCAGGATGAACATCTTTAAAAATGCCCTCTAGCTCTGATTTGAGACTCTCAGTCATATTAACCTCTTCCACCAGAGAGTCAATAATATCAACGCTCATGCAGTCGTTTGGGGTGTCTGGATGCTGCATAGCTTCGACAACATTCAACTTAAACTCATCCTCATTGACTCTCAGGGTTAATTTCCCTTTTTGGACGTCAATGTGGGTTCGTCTAGTTGCTAGGAAAGGTCTTCCTAGAATGAGAGTTGCACTCTTGTGCTCCTCCATTTCCAGCACTACAAAGTTAGTGGAAAAGGCAAATGGCCCAACTGTGACAATCATATCCTCAATTATGCCTGATGGGTATTTAATGGAGCCATCAGCAAGTTGAAGACAGATCCGGGTTGGTTTGACCTCTTCAGTCAAGCCAAGCTTTCTGATAGTGGATACAGGGATTAGGTTGATACTTGCCCCAAGATCACAGAGCTGTCTTGGTACAAGTACCCTCTAATGTGCATGGTATCATAAAGCTCCCAGGATCCTTAAACTTTTCTGGTAAGCTCTTTAAAATGACTGCACTGCACTCTTCAGTGAGAAGACTTTTTCAGTTTCCCTCCAATCCTTCTTATGACTTAAGATCTCTTTCATGAACTTAGCATAAGAGGGTATTTGCTCAAGTGCCTTTGCAAACGGAATCTTGATTTCAAGAGTCCTGAGATAGTCTGCAAAACGGGCAAATTGTTTATCCTGTTTTGCTTGGCGGAGTTTCTGAGGATAAGGCATCTTGGCTTTGTATTCTTCAACCTTAGTTGCTGCAGGTTTATTCCCTACAGAGGTGGTTGGAGAAGCCTTCTTAGAGGGGTTACCATCAGCACTTGCAGGTGTCTGATCCCTCATTGGCGTTTGATCGCCATGCTTGGGGCTGGATGGGCATTTAACGCCAGATTCCCTCCCCTTTCTGGCGTTTGAACACCAGAACTGGACATGGACTGGGCATTTAACGCCAGTTTTTCACCCTTTTCTGGCGTTTGAACGCCAGAACTGGGCATCCACTGGGCGTTTAACGCCAGTTTTTTACCCTTTTCTGGCGTTTGAATGCCAGAGTTATTCCTCTCTGGGATCTTACTGTCCTCAGAGGGATTTTGGGTAGCAGATTGCTCATCTTCTGTCAGCTGTTCTTTTCTTGGCTTTCTGCTGCTTTGAGTTGAGGTATTTAATATTTTTCCACTTCTTAATTGAACTGCTTGACATTCTTCTGTTATCTGTTTTGATAACTGCTGTTTTGTCTGATTCAATTATGATTCCATATCCTTATTAGCATTTTTGGTTTCTTGTAGCATCTCCTTAAATTCTGCTAACTGCCTTGTTATAGAAGATAGTTGCTGATTGAGTTCAACAACTTGTTCCTGAGGACTAAAGTCAGTTGATACTGCCTTAGCTTCTTCTTTCATGGAGGACTCACTACTTATGTACAGATGCTTATTTCTAGCAACTATATCGATAAGCTCTTGAGCCTCTTCAATTATCTTTCTCATGTGTATAGATCCACCAGCTGAGTGATCTAGAGATATTTGAGCTTTCTCTGTAAGCCCATAGTAAAAGATGTCTAACTGAACCCACTCTAAAAACACTTCAGAGAGGCATTTCCTTAGCATCCCTTTGTACCTCTCCCAAGCATTGTAAAGGGATTCATTATCCTCTTGTTTAAAGCCTTAGATGTCCAGCCTTAGCTGTGTCATCCTTTTTGGAGGGAAATATTGATTCAGGAATTTGTCTGATAACTGTTTCCATGTTCTTATGCTTGCTGTAGGTTGGTTATTTAACCACCTCTTAGCTT
>NC_029792.2:101918326-101935634 GCF_000816755.2 Arachis ipaensis | reverse complement strand
ATCCTGATCCACTTCTTTATCACGTACTGTGTCAGCAATTTGTAAGAACTGTGCCAGAAACTCAGTAGGTTCTTCCTGTGGAAGATCGGAATACTGACAATTCTGCTGCACCATGATAATGAGCTGAGGATTTAGCTTAAAAATGCTTGCTTTGATGGGAGGTATACAGATGCTACTCCCATATGCAGTCGTAATGGGGTTAGCATATGACCCCAGAGTCCTTCTGGATTGTTCATTTCCACTTAGGTCCATGATGGAGAAAAGGGAATTGATGTGAATTGCAAATAAAATATATTTTAAAATTTTTATTTTATTTATTTAAAAACAAACCGAATAAATAAAAAGAAGAAATAAGATAAAATAAAATAATTAAAAATTAAAATATAAAATTTGAAAACTAAAAGAAAAAAGAAAAATAAATTCGAAAACTAAAATAATTACTTAATTAAGAAGATTTGAAAAACTTTGGATATGATTTTTGAAAGGGATTTTGAATTTTGAAATTCCAAAACTAAGATAAGATAAAATAAGAAGTTTTAAAATAAAAATATGAATTTTTAAAGGCAGAATTTGAAAATCAATTAAAATAAAGAGAAAAGATATTTTTGAATTTAATGAAGAAAGAGAAAAACAGTAAAAATGACACCAAACTTAAAATTTTTAGATCAAAACAAATATAACAAACAAGGAATCTTTGAATATCAAAATGTACACTAAGAGCAACTTTTGAAAAATTTTTATGAAAACGGAAACACAAAGGACACCAAACTTAAAAATTTTTATATTTTGAGTACTGATAATTCGAAAAAATGAAAGAAAAATAAAATCATGCAATTGACACCAAACTTAGAATATGAAACTAAACTCAAACAGAAGACTAAATTATGAAGTTATTGGTTTTGAAAATTTTTGAAAATAATTTAGAAAAATAAAATAAGGATTTTAAAATTTTAATAAAAAAAAACAATAATAGAAGACTCTAAACCAAAAAGAAAAAATTTTCCTAATCTAAGCAACAAAATAAACCGTCAGTTGTCCAAACTCGAACAATCCCCAGTAACGGCACCAAAAACTTGGTGCACGAAATCACAATCACACTTTTGCAATTCCGTACAACTAACCAGCAAGTGCACTGGGTCGTCCAAGTAATACCTTACGTGAGTAAGAGTCGATCCCATGGAGATTGTCGGCTTGAAGCAAACTATGGTTATTTTGTAAAACTTAGTTAGGATGTCAATAATAATTCTCAGTTTTAATTGGAATGAGTAAAAGAACATGGATTAAATAATACTTGTTGTGCAGTAATGGAGAATAGGTTGAGGTTTTGGAGATGCTCTGTCTTCTGAGTCTCTGCTTTCCTACTGTCTTCTTCTTCACACACGCAAGGCTCCTTCCATGGCAAGCTGTATGTTGGTGGATCACCATTGTCAATGGCTACCAGCCGTCCTCTCAGTGAAAATGGTCCAGCTACGGGTTTCGTAGGGCTAATCATCTGTCGGTTCTCACTAGTGTTGGAATAAGATCCATTGATCCTTTTGCACACTGTCACTGCGCCCAACATTTGTGAGTTTGAAGCTCGTCACAGTCATCCCTTCCCAGATCCTACTCAAAATACCACAGACAAGGTTTAGACTTTCTGGATCTCAAGAATGTTGCCAATTGATTATAGCTTATACCACGAAGACTCTGATTTCACAGAATTGAATGCTCTGTTGTTAGGAGATGCAATCAAACGTGTGAACCAAGAACCCAAGAGATACACACTCAATCTAAGGTAGAACGGAGGTGGTTGTCAGGCACGCGTTCATAGGTTGAGAATAGTGATGAGTGTCACGGATCATCACATTCATCATGTTGAAGTGCAAGTGAATATCTTAGAATAGAAACAAGCGTGATTGAATGAAAAACAGTAGTAATTGCATTAATTCATCGAGACACAGCAGAGCTCCTCACCCCCAACCATGGGGTTTAGAGACTCATGCCGTAGAAGATACAAGTTCTGATGTAAAATGTCATGAGGTACATAGTAAGTCTCTAAAAGTAGTTTTTATACTAAACTAGTGACCTAGGTTTACAGAAAATGAGTAAACTAAGATAGAAAGTGCAGAAATCCACTTTCGGGGCCCACTTGGTGTGTGTTTGGGCTGAGCATTGAAGCTTTCACGTGCATAGGCTGCTCCTGGCGTTTAACTCCAGCTTTTGTGCCAGTTTGGGCGTTTAACTCCAACTTTTATGCCAGTTCTGGCGTTTAACGCCAGAATAGGGTAGAAACTTGACGTTAAACGCCAGTTTTCGTGATCTCAACTTGAGCAAAGTATGGACTATTATATATTTCTGGAAAGCCCAAAATATCTACTTTCCAACGCAATTGAGAGCGTGCCAATTGGGCTTCTGTAGCTCCAGAAAATCCATTTCGAGTGCAGGGAGGTCAGAATCCAACAGCATCTGCAGTCCTTTTTTAGCCTCTGAATTAGATTTTTGCTCAGGTCCTTCAATTTCAGCCAGAAAATACCTGAAATTACAGAAAAACACGCAAACTCATAGTAAAGTCCAAAAATGTGAATTTTGCATAAATACTAATAAAAATATATTAAAAATTGAATAAAATATACTAAAAACTACCTAAAAACAATGCCAAAAAGCGTATAAATTATCCGCTCATCAGTTGCTTTCTTCAATTTATGTGATTGATGCTTTCAATATTTAGATTTCTCTCCTTTTGGTTTTGGTTGAGTAATTGGTGACACTTGAGTTATCAAACTCCTTTGTTGATTGATAATTGGAATTTGCTGGTTGATTTCGATCCCTCTAAAGCTAGTCTTTCCTTAGGAGTTGACTAGGACTTGAGGAATCAAATTGATTAGTCCACTTGACTTTCCTTTATTTAGTAAAGGTTAACTAAATGGGAGTAATGAACAATTTTCATCACTATTGATAAGGATAACTAGGATAGAACTTCCAATTCTTATACCTTACCAAGAGCTTTTATTAGTTATTACTTTAATTCTTGCAATTTACTTTTTCTTGTTCCTTATTCAAAAACCCCAAAAAGATAATTTTTCATAACTAATAATAAATACACCTCCCTGCAATCCCTTGAGAGACGACCCGAGGTTTAAATACTTCGGTTATCAATTTTATTAGGGGTTTGTTACTTGTGACAACCGAAACTTTTGTACGAAAGGATTCTTTGTCGGTCTAGAAGTTATACTTTCAACGAGAACTTATTTGTAAAATTCTTTACTAGCAAGAATCCGTTCGTTAAAATGGCGCCGTTGTCGGGGAATTGCAAACGTGTGCCTTATTATTGGTTATTGTAAATATTTGCTTTTTGCTTATTTATTTGTTTTTGTTTTTAATTTTTATTAGCCACTATGAATTCTCACCCCTGTCGCTTTGAGTTTGGATCCAATGTTGTTGTAAGGAATGGGCGCTATAATAAGAACATGCATCAAGGTTGGAATAATCAAGGATGGGCGAAGCCACAAGGATTTGATCAACCCTCTTGGCGATAATCCCCTCCAATGCGCTATAACCAACAACCATTCTATGATGCATACCAAGACAATAGTTATGGTGGACCTTTCCATGACAACCAACGTCCACCAAATTACTATGGTCAAGAGCCATTCCGAGGTGCGTGCCATGATGATAGATATGGTGGACCCCCTTGTAGTTACCAACAAGCCCCACCCTATGCTTATGAACCCCCTCCTCAACATAGCTCTGAACCACCACACTCACAAGCCTCCTACTACCAAACACCCTCACATGATCCTAACCATTATCCACCCAATCAACCACCCTATGAGCCATATGAACCATATATAGAACCACCCTAACCCCAATCCAATTACTCCCAAGAACCATCACTTCCATATGCACCACGTCCATATCCATCGACCCAAGAGACATATGATCCTAATCATGCAATCCGAGCAGAACAAGAATCACAGGATCGTTTCAAGGAAACAGTGGATCAATTTCACGCAACCCTTCATCAACTGGAGCAAGCGATAAATCAATTAGCTTCCCGACGTTCGGACATTCAAGGAACTCCCATGGCCTCATGTGGAGAATCTAATGAAGAACGTAGCATGAAGGAGATACTAGAAACTCCGGTGGACAGCAAGGAGCATGACGTTGTATTGGAACAAGTAAAGGAAGCTGGAATTATCGAAGAAGAAGAATTGGTTGAGGACTTAGGAGACGCTGAACCTCCATGGGAATCAATAGTTATAGAGAATTCCGCCAAGAAATTTGCAATTGACGCTAAGGAGGATAGTGCACAACCCCCAAGGCATGTATCTTATGAAGAATTGGACGGAACAAATCACGAAGCAAGTTTCCTTGGTAATGATGATCATGAATCAAGCTCTCCTAGTGATGAACTTGCATCCGAAATTGAACTCCTTGAGCTTAAAGAACCTTCCCCAAGTGAATACGAAGATGATGTGGAGGTAGACTTTTCTCAACCTCCAACTTATGACTTGAGTGATGGGGAAGAAGTCGAAGACTTCGATCAAGACGCAGTTGCAACTGAAGAGGTTTGCAAGGAGGTGGAAGAATTCACATAAGAGTACAAAGGAGTGGAGCTTGAAAGACCACTGAAAACACCTCTCCCAAGGCCATTACCACCCAATACAAACTTCAAGTGGGTAAAATTCTTAGCCTTTATCTTTACTTTCTGATGACATGTCAACATGTCATATTTTTCTATGCTTTTTCATACAAGAAATTGATGATTTGTGCTTAAATATTGAATGCTTTTGTGCTTAAATGGTATATTTCTTTGATCTTTTGATTTTATAAATTTTGTAGGAAATAAATAGAAAAAGAAGCAAAATAGCACAAAATCAGCTCAAAAAAAGAAAAAAAGAATTTTGGGGCACATTTTAAAGTTTGAGCATGTTTTGGAACCTTAGGCTACACTTTTAAAAGCGTAGCCCATGATCATAAAGCCGTCACATATGCATTAATACCTTATGCATAAATTTATCATTTATAACTAAGGCATGCATGCATTTAATTATTAATGCTTTATGCATGCATGAATTAATAACTAAAGCATGCATATGATTATTAATGCCGTATGCATACATGATTTAATAACTAGTGCATGCATTTAATTAGAATGAATTAAATGAATGAGCTTTACGGCATTACTAATCAAGCATGCATGTAATACATTATTAAAGCCAATGAATTAATGAATGAATGCTTTAACGATTTATGCATTAGCATTATTCATTAAAGGCATACATTGCTAATGCAATTGGCTTTATTAATTAAAATACAATGAATGCATGCATGAAGCACTAAATCATTAATGCCAAGTGAATGAATGCAATGAATAAATATGGCATTACTAAAGAGACCAATGAAAGAATGCATGTAACGTTAAAATGAAGCAACGTAGCGCTTACCAAAGCCAAGGAAGCAAAGCGCAACAAGGCACAGCGCTCAATTGAAGTGAGCGCTACGTTCACTTGTGGCAACGTTTTCGTGGCCTTCATGCAAGGAAAGGAAGGGCAGCACTCACAAAGTGGAGTAGCCAAGGCTCGAAGAGGGAAACCAAGGCAGCAAAGGAGCGCTACGTTCAAAGACCAAACTGAGCGCTACACTAAGAATTGCTAGGCCAGGGAAGGAAGCATACAAGGCAAGTGAATGCAACGCTCACTAACTCAACGGAGCGCTCCACTGGAGCATGGCTCCAACCCATTTTAAACCAAATGCACTCTGACTCAATTGAACCAAGCCAATCCAGATCCACTCTTCTTTAAATCCAAAGCAAGCAAAACCCATTGACATCACTCAAAGGCACAATGATTAGTTAGATTAGGAATTTCATTTAATTATAATTTATTTTTTATTTCAATTTCATTTTTGTAAAGCCTATATAAAGGCATCTGTTTTATTTTTTCAAGGAGGCTAGCTCTGCTATAGAGCATTAAGAGTAGGATAGAATAGAAAGCTTTCTTTGAAACACTTTTAATTTTCTGCACTCTTTACATTTCAAAAATCAATTCAGCTTTATGCAAATTTCCTTTCCTGAAATTCTGTTCTTCTGCACTTTCACAATTTAGTTTCCTTCGAGCTTGATTTACTCTTCTGCATTCTGCAACTTACATTTGAAATTGTTGAGATCCAAATTTACTTTTCTTGCAAATCTGCAATTCTGTTTTTCTGCAATTTTACAATCCAATTTACATGAGCTTGATTTTAATCTTCTGTTCTCATTGCTTTCTGTTCTCATTGCTCTCAATTTACTTTCTTACAATTTAATTCCTCTGCAACTGTTCTAAGATCTACTGCTTCATTTAATTTCTAGCACCCAACCCCCTTTACATTTTGCTGCAATTTACTTTTCTTGCTCTCTAAGCTTTTGTCCAATCTACATTCTACTTATTTACACTTGATGCAATTTACATTTCTTGTTCTTTAAGGTTTTGTCAATTTACTTCCTGCAAGTGATCTGCTGCAATTTTACTTTCCTTGTCATTTAAGCTTCATCTAATTTACATTCTACTCTTTACTTTCACTGCAATTTACTTTCTGCATTTTTAAATTCCTAGCAATTTCCTCTCTGTTGGTTACATTTCACTTAATTCACCAATGTTAGCTTGACTAAACTAATCACCCACTAAAGTTGCTCGATCCATCAATCCCTGTGGGATCGACCTTACTCTAAGTGAGTTTTACTACTTGATGCGACCCGGTACACTTGTCGGTGAGTTTTGGTGTGGAATCTAATTTCCACCCATTAAGTTTTTGGCGCCGTTGCCGGGGATTGATTTAGATCAACAATGATTAAGTGGGTGAGAAGTCTAGATTAAGCATTTTCTTTATTTTTGTTCTCTGTTTTAAGTTGATAGCAAGGTGTTTGAGTTATTGCCGCACTAAGAAATTCTTTCTCTGTGACATGAATTTCAATTTTCAATGGTGTTGTGTTTTACAAAATTTAAATGGAGTTCAACTCGTCTTGTGATCAAACAAATTTTATGGGATATTATCCACCATCACCAATCTCTAATGGTGGCTGGGAATATCACCAAGAGATCACAATTTCTGAGCACTCTAATCAATGGAGATATGCTTCAGAACCACAAGATGAGCAAGAGAATCATATGGGATACCAACCACCACCACAAAATGATTCATATCATTATCCTCATGGTGGATGGGAATATCAACAAGGAATAAGGGAGTATGAACAATCAAGTGAAATGAAATATTTTCCAGAGCCACAAAGTGACTCATACTGTTATGGCACGTACACAAATGATGGCTGGGAAGGGAAATGCAATGATTCACATTCTAATTATTCAAAGACATTATCACTTGATTATGCTGTCAGTACATACATGGAAGATTGTTCCTCCATACCACAAAATAATCCACACTGTGATGAATTCAATAATCACTCAAATTGTGGGTGGGAGGATCAAAACCAGAAAGCATTTGATAGTTCAAACTCCACTTGTCAAGAGCCATCCACAAACTTACCACCCACACAAACTTCCTTGAACCAAAGCCTCTCAAAACTTGAGACCATGCTTGAAAAATATGAGGAAAAGGCACAGATATCCTGGAATGAACAAGAGAACTTCTTCAAAAACATGAAAGTGCTGGTAGACCAAATGTTGAATGCAAGTGAGGAGGTAAAAGAGCAAAATGAAGAGGCTTCTGAACTAAGTGAAACCCCACCTCCTAATTTCTCATGTCAGAATTCTCCATCACTTGAATATACCTTAACACAAAACTCTTTCCAAGATCCATACAACTCATTTCACTACCAATAAAACTCATTTCATACCCCCTCAAAACAACTTCACCATAACACATCCATGTCTACAAAATCACTCTCAGCCTTCATCTCTTGAGCCAGTAGTTGAGGACCCCCTTCAAAAGTCTAGAAAATTATTGGAAAGACAAGAACAATTCCTGGAGGAACAACAACAATTCCAGACAGAACAAGAATTCCTCTTCAAGAAGATAGAGGGGCATTTAGAGCAGAGAAGGACTCAATTAGGATTACCAAGTGTTAAGGATGAAGAACAATCTGTGAGTGAAGAAGAGGAAGAAGAGGTCCCTGTATCAAGTAAAATTTCAATGGAAAATGAGGTGGTGGAGGTATTTGAACCTGAGATTCGAAGTCCACAAAAGCTACTTGAGGTGACAATGAAACATGAAGATTCTCTCCCAAAGGAATTAATGGAAAATCATGAAGAAGAAATGGAGGAAGACAATCAAGGAAGTCCATACTCAAGTGAGGCAGAAAGTTGCACAAAAGAAGGGATCATTGAACCACCAATTCAAAAGGCTTTTGATGAAGATAAAGCTCCAACAATCACAGAACCACCAAGTATTGAATTCAAAGAAGTGAAGGCAACTAACAAGAGCACCAATCCTGTCCCTGATCCAGCAAGCAAGCTCAATCAAGCCATTTACAAAAGGAAGCTTGCTGAGGAGAAGCCAAGACAAGGGATAGTAGCTGAGTCTTCTCCCCCCTTGAGGTCATTCCTCTTAACAAATTGGAAGAAGAGGAAGAAAGTGAAGAACAACATGTCAAGCTAATGACACTAAAAGAGCACTTGTTGGGAGGCAACCCAACCGTAGGTAACATCTCATTCCTTTGCTTTGTTTACTTTCTCTGTTTGTTTTGTTTATTTTCAATAAATTGGCATATGATTACATTCTAAGTTTGGTGTTGCCATACAACAATTTGTTTTCAACCCCTCTGGATGATTGCATCAATTATAATTGAAAGTGTCATACTAAGATTCAAAGTTTGGTGTGCCACTTATTTTTCTATGCAAGTCATTCAGCAACACCACTTGTCTGCATAATCATAATGCCTTTGCAGTATTATTTTTTCTTTTGATTTGACACTTTTTCATTCTACTTGCTTTAGTCATTTCCTTGTTCTCAATACTTTCATTTATGTTACTCCTTAACTTTTTTTGTTAAATACTTCACCAAGAAATCTTTATTCATGACAGACTCTTCCCTTGGTGATTGTATTTAACATACAACAGTTTCATTTTCTTAGTTTTATTTCAAATAAATTGACATAGGATTGCATTCTAAGTTTGGTGTTGCTATGCAACAAAATTTGCTTCCAATCCTTACTAGATACTTGCATCAATTCCAAGTGAAAGTGTCACACTAAGTTTGGTGTGCCACTTATCTTTTATGCCATGTATCATGCACACCCCCTTATGTTTACAATCACAATGTCTCTGTCTCTTGTGCCTTGATTGTTATCCTTAATTTTGCTTGCTTAAACACATGTACTACTAACATTTCATTGTGTGAGACACTCATGATCCATGTTAGTCCCATAGCCATTGTTCTAATTATTGCTTGAGGATGAGCAAGCATTCTGAGTTTGGCAAGGGAAATGGAAGAATTGAAGGAAAAGGATAACAATAGAGAAGATGAATTACAAGGTTGTAAAGTTCCTTTTCCTCTCATTTGTTTCCAGCACTTTAAATTGCATGATTGTCTTTATCTTCTCTGTATGCATGTGTGGTATGAATAAGCATAGCCTGAATTTTGATTGTAACATGTTGTTGTGCCACTATAACTACCAACTTGAGTTTTGTAAAGTTCAAAGTAGTAAAGTATCATGATCATAAACAAACAAGGCATTAAAGAAGAACTCAGCATGTGCATACAAGTATTGGAAGGCTAGTACGATTAATTGTTGCTCAATTGTATTAGATTTTATTTAATTGAAGTTTTCATCTAGGACATTTTGTGAAATCTTTGGAAATCATGAAAACCTTGAAGAAGCAAATGCAGTTAAGGCAAGAAAAGAAAAAGGGAAAGAATGAGCAAGCTAAAGGTTCTGAGTACCAATGACAATTTCGTTGTTAGGTACTTGTGGTGTTTATGTATCAGGCAAAAAGCTTGAAAACAAAACACTTAGAAGTCAAGGCTAGGCTCAAGTGCAAATGCACTCCCTCAAAGCTCAAGGCTCTGAGCATCAATGATTAGAGAGTTAAGAAAAGAAACAAATGAGCTTAAAGAAGTCCTCTAATTAAATGCTTGTGGTGCTTATGTGTCAAGTGGTAATACTTGAAAACAAAGCATTTAGAGTCGTAGCTTTGTTATCAACTCATGGGGCAAAGCACCCAAAAGGAGAAGCTAATAAGAAAATCAAAAGCTTGTTTCAAGGAAGAAATATAAGGAAAAGATTTCATAAATTGAGCTA
This sequence comes from Arachis ipaensis, assembly GCF_000816755.2. Taxonomy (NCBI): domain Eukaryota; kingdom Viridiplantae; phylum Streptophyta; class Magnoliopsida; order Fabales; family Fabaceae; genus Arachis; species Arachis ipaensis. The sequence continues at coordinate 101,925,415 of NC_029792.2, read as the reverse complement.
GATAGAAGCATCAATCATTTATATTTCTTTTGTGATTGTGGCATGCATGGAAAACTAGCCAACCATGAACATTGAGTTGCTATTCTTCTTACCTTGGATTGTCAATCTCTATTGCATGATTCTTTTCTTATGCGTATGCGAGTAGATCTATGCGTACGCATAATGGGCCCAGATGCACGTCCACGCGTACATGTGACCCACGCGTACGCGTGACATGAGGAACATACGTACGCGTACGAATGATGAGGGGATGCGTACACGAGCGCCCTTTCCATACGCCCACGTGTACGCGTGGCCCTTATTCTAACAAATATGGTTTTCTGAGTTTTAAACCTAATTTCAAACTTCTAAACCTCTATTTTCATTGTTCCAGTCATAAATAATAGTAATAAGCTTAGTAATTAAATGAAGTTAGAAAATGAGGATAACTTGGAGGTGAAGTAAAGCTGAAAAGGTGAGGAATTGAATATAAAATGTTATAAATAAGTATGTATAATACTTGGCTTAAGCAATCAAATGATCTAAGATACGAGATTCTCTGGGTAAAGTAGCGTGGCTTGCCACCACATGTACCAGGTCGAAACTCGATACTTTGTTGACCCTACGTCGTAAGGGTGACCGGGCACGTATAAATTCCCGGGAATGGTACCCCCATTAGGCAATTGATATTTATATATGAGAAAAAGCTATGCATAGACTCTTGGGGATGCGCGCCGAGGGACAGTTCAAGGGTTTAGCAAACCGAACTTGTCGGGTTGGCTTGATAACCGACAGATGAGACTCATCAGCCATAGGACCAGCATACATCATGTGCATATTTCTTGAATTACTTGTTTCTGCATTAACTGGGTGTGCCTGAATGTACTTGCTATGTTAAATGTATATTTGTTACCTGTAGTACTTGTAACATTCTTGTGCTTGCCTTTATCTGCTTATTTGTCTGTAATATATTGTCGGAGATGGAAGTATGGAGGAAAGGCGGTAAGACTTAGAGTTAAGATTAAGTTAAGTTAGACTTAGATACTCTTAGAAAACCACCTTTTATGGTTTCTATTTAATACTTTAAGCTTTATAATCTGAGTGTCAGCATTATAGGATTGCCTCTGGCATTCCCAGGACCTTATATCTCATATGCATGGAACCTTTACCATGCTGAGAACCTCTGGTTCTCACCCCATACTATGTTATTATTTTTCAAATGTAGGTCGAGAAGCACTTCGCTAGGCGTATGGACTTTTGAAGCGGAGTGGTTTTCGGGTTTCTTTTTTATGTACAGTTATGTATTTATGTACTTAGCTTTCTCTCCAATTGACTTGTTTCTTTTTATCCTCTTAGAGACTTATGGAGAGATAGGGTTTTGTTTATGTAAATTTGGGTTTTGGATATGTATATATATGTGTAAATATTCTCCGGCCAGCCTTGACTTCGTAGGCTGAGGTAGGAGCTTGGTATTTTGTATCTTTGGCCCTCTATTTCTGTTTTTCTTTATTTGTTACCTTATACTTGTTAGCTATAGCTTTCTTAGCGCGCAAGTTAACTCGTTTTCTGAGCGCTGCACTTTTATTTCGCGACTCCACCTGTTCTTCAAGGCTCCTAGTTTATTATACCCTTTCTGCTATTATATGTATATGTTTTATTTTAGAGGTCATAATACCACCACACCTCTGTTTTACAGCTACTTAAGCGTAAAGCTCTGTATAGTAGGGTGTTACAGAAGATGTCTCAACCTTAGCGAATGGAGATAAAATTTTCCAAGTAACTAATAAATTAATGAATAATAATCAGGTATATTACTTATTTTTTTTACAATACATTGTGCAGTGTTTGTCAGTTTCATTTCAAGCAACAAGGAATTCGAGGTTTAGAGAAATAGATCTTGCCATTGCGTTATATATTTTTTGTTTTAATTATGACCCAAAGTACTATACAATCTTCTTAATATATTTTTAGACGATATATGGTGATTTTTTAAAATATGACACAAAGTAATGATTTTGTTTTTGATAGGGAATATGTAATACCCTACCACACAGAGCCTTATGCTTAAGTCATTGACAAACCCCAATTTGACGGTTTGTTTTGCCTTGAATTTAGAACATTTTGATAACCTTTTGTCACATTTAGCCTAAGAATTAGCATGGTTTTGTTATCTCTTCCATGATTGTACTTAAGTGTAAAAACATACTTTTTAAGCCTTATTTTGGTGAATTCTAGTTTCTGTTTGATTTCATAAGATGCCTTGATGTGTTTGCTAGTAATTTCAGGGTTGAAATAGGCTAGGCATGGATCAAAGGAAGCAAGGAAGGAAGCATACAAGTGGAGAGAAGCATAAAAAGTCAAAGAAGCAAAGTCAGTCATGCACGCGCACGCGCACAAGGCGCTCGCGCGCACATTGCAGAATCAACCAGGGACGCGCACGCGTACCATGCGCGCACGCGCCGATGCTGGCACATGACCTCATTAATGCAACACGTGCCTGGCGATTTGAGAGGGTTTCTGAACCCATTTTTGGCGCCAAATTGCTAAGGGAAAGGAATAAAAGGATGAAGGATTAAGGAGAAGGCATCATCATCATCAATTTTCATCACTTTCATATTTTTCATACTTTAGATGTTAGTTACCAATTAGTTTAGCTTAGCTTTGTAGTTAGTTTCTAGAGAGAGAAGCTCTCTCTTCTCTCTAGGATTAGGATTAGGTTTAGGTTAATCTTTCTTCTTAGATCTAGGTTTAACTCATGCTTTGATTCACTTTCCATTTACCAATTCTTAATCCTCTCCTCTTCCTCTTTCTAGATGTGTGCTTTAATAATTGTAATTCTTCATTTTGTTTTGGATATATTGTTGTTCCTTTTTCAATAATGCAACTTGAGGTAATTCATGATAATTGTGATTTCCTTGATTGTTTTGTTAATTCTTTACATTCAATTGTAGTTAGAATTCATTCTTGATATATATATATAGCCAAAATGAATCCAAAAGACAGAATTACAGAACCTGTTTCTCCAAAATAACCTCTAAGAGTAGTTAATACAGTATATATATAAACAGTGGAGATAATAAGTATCTATGCAGTACAAATAACCAAAATAAATCCCAAAAGATAAAAATCTTTGCCAAATCAGAAGCTTTCAGCATGCCTCAGTGAGGAGCCTGATAAACCCCTATTTTATGATTCATCTTGTGCTCAATTAAGTGTTTTTATCAATTCTTCACCCACTTATTCATATGAATTGCATGGTTTTATAATTCCTTCCTTATTTTATGATATATGTGAAAACATGTTTCATATGATTTAAAAATATTAAATTTAATTATCTTTTATTACCATTCGATGCCGTGATCTATGTGTTAAGTAATTTCAGGCTTTATAGGATAGGAATGGCTTAGAGGACAGAGAGAAAACATAAAAAAATGGAAGGAAAGCACAAAAATGGAGTTTTGAAGAAAATGCAGCAACACGCACGCGTGGATGACGCGTACGCGTGGACGACGTGGACGCGTGCCTAGAGTAGAACACAACTGATGCGTACGCATGACTGACGCGTACGCGTGACAAGGAAAAACTCCAAATGACGCGAACGCGTGACCCACGCGCACGCGTGACGGACGCCACGTGCAGTAAATTGCAGAGGTCGCCCCCAGCGATTTCTGGACCCTTTTTCGGCCCAAATCCAAGCCCAGAAACACAGAATATAAGCCAGAGAATGGGGGAATCAAGAAGTAGGATGGATACAACATTCATAATTTACGATTTTAGGTTTTAGATGTAGTTTTCTAGAGAGAGGCTCTCTCCTCTCTCTCAAGTTTTAGAATTAGGATTTTTCTTATTTTATGGTTATTTCTTCATATCAGGTTCAATGTTCCCAACTTTAATTTTATGTTCTCTTCTACTTTTAGTTACTTTAATGCTTTTACTCGTTAATTACTTATGTTGCCAAATTGGTTTATGAACTTTCTATGTTAGATTTGAATATTCTATTTAATATATTTTGAGGTATTTCAGATTTATGATTGTTTTATTCTATTTATGATTTATTTTTCCTTTTGGCTTTGGTTAAGTAATTGGTAACACTTGAGTTGTCAAACTCAGCAATAGATTGAGATTTGGGAATTGCTGATTGATTTGGATCGCTCTAAAACTAGTCTTTCCACAGGAGTTGACTAGGACTTGAGGATCAAATTAATTAGTCCACTTGACTTTCCTTTATTTAGTAAGGGTTAACTAAGTGGGAGCAACAAACAATTCTCATCACACCTGATAAGGATAACTAGGATGGAATTTTCAATTCTTATACCTTGCCAAGAGTTTTCTTTATAATTATTAATTTATTTTTCTTGCTATTTAAATTACTTGTTCTCTAATTCAAAAGACCCAAAAACATACATTTTTCCATAACCAATAATAATTCATACTTCCCTACAATTTCTTGAGATACGACCCGAGGTTTCAATACTTCGGTTATAAATTTTATTGGGTTTTGCTACTTGTGACAACCAAGTTTTTGTACAAAAGGATTATTGCTTGGTTTAGAAACTATACTTGCAATAAGAATTTATTGTGAATTCTAAACCATCAATCTTCCCGTTCGTCAAAATGGCGCCGTTGCCGGGGAATTGCAACTGTGTGCCTTATTATTGGTTACAGTAAATATTTTATTTTGTTTGTTTATTTGTTTTTATTTTTGTTTTTAATTTTTATTAGCTACTATGAACTCTCACCCCCGTCGCTTTGAGTTTGGTTCTAATATTGTTGCAAGGAATGGAAGCTATAACAGGAACATGCATCAAGGTCAAACCAATCACAGATGGAAGGAGCTACGAGGATCTGATCAACCCTTTCGGCAACAACACTTTCCAAGATACCATGGACAATGACCATTCTACAATGCATGCCAAGACAATAGTTATGGTGGACCTCTTCGTGACAACCGACACCCACCAGTATACTATGGTCAAGAGCCATTCCGAGGTGCGTACCAAGATAATAGATATGGTGGACCCCCTTGTAGTTACCAACAAGCCCCATCATATAACTATGAACCACCTCCTCAACATAGCTACGAACCACCACACTCACAAGCCACCCACCACCATTCACCTCCATATGACCCTAACACTTACCCACCCCAATTCTAATCCAATTACCACCAAGAGCCACCACTTCCATATGCACCATGTCCATATCCATCAACCTGAGAATCACAGGAGCGTCTCAAGGAAACAGTGAATAAATTTCATGCAACCCTTCACCAATTGGATCAAGCGATCAATCGATTAGCTTCCCGACGTTCGGACACTCAAGGAACCCCCATGGCTTCATGTGGACAATTTAATAAAGAACGTAACATGAAGGAGATACTAGAAGCTCCAGTGGACAGTACGGAGCATGACTTTGTACTGGAACAAGTGGAGGTAGCCGAAATTATCGAAGAAGAAGAAGAATTGGTTGAATACTTAGGAGATGCTGAACCTCCATGGGAATCTAGAATTGTGGAGAATTCCGCCAAGCAGTTTTCAATTGATGGTAAGGAGGATAGTGCACAACCCCAGAAGCATATATCTTATGAAGAACTAGACGGAACAACTCAAGAAGAAAGTTTCCTTGGTAATGATCGTCATGAATCAAGTTCTCCTAATAATGAACTTGCATCCACAAGTGAACTCTTTGAGACTGCAGAATCTTCCCCAAGTGAATATGAAGAGGATGTGGAGGTAGACTTCTCCCAACCTCCAATTTATGACTTGAGTGATGAGGAAGATATCAAAGACTTTGATCAAGACGTGGTTGCAGTTGAAGAAGTTTTCAAAGAAGTGGAGGAATTCACAAAAGAATACAAGAGAGTAGAGCTTGCAAAACCACCGGAAACATCTATCCCAAGGCCATTACCACCCAATACAAACTTCCAGTGGGTAAAATCCTTAGCCTTTATCTTTACTTATCCACTTGAATATGGTTTGCTTGAAACAGATGGCCAGCTTAGAGCTTTTTGCGGCTTTAGGAGTAAGAGGGAAATGGCTCGCACTCAGAGCTGGTATGCAAGATTCAATAAAGCTTCATGCTTCAATTTGAGGTACAAGGATTGGTTCCGAGTTCGATTGAATGGGTCTCGGAAGATGTGTTTGGTCATCTTAGTGAGAATTTAAATTCCGTATTACTCGGCTGGAAAAATGTAGATCAAGACAAAGATGGGTACAGAAGTAAGGTTTGGGATCCTGGAATTTATCCTGATAGTCAACACTCCTGGAGTCTGAAAACCTGCTTTAATTTGCTCAAAGGCTTTACTTGCCTTGTTTGGGACCCCGGAGGATATTGGAATTGCAAACGTTGGTGGAGATTTTTGGATGAGTTTAAGCATAAGCCACCATGACAGGGAGCTCAACGAATGTCCAACTTAAGGACTTTAACTAAAAGTGCTAGCTGGGAGACAACCCACCATGGTATGATCGTCCCTTTTTCAATTTTAATTTTATTTCGTTTTGTTTGTTTTTAGCTTTATTTTATTTTATTTTACCTGGAATTATTCATAACATCCGCATAAGCATTGCATATAGAATTTTGCATACTAAATAAAAAAAAAAGCACCCCACGCGCGCGCATGGGCCACGCATGGGCGTCGATTGCAAATCGGCGTCAACATCCAACGCCCAGAAAGTTTGACTGGAATCGTGCGGCTGTAATGCGTTAGGCACAAATTGGGCCATGCGTTCGCGTCAGTAATGCGAACGCGTCACTTTCACTTCACCCACACCACGCGAAAGCGTGGAGACACGTACGCGTCACGTGGAAATTCTTGCCCCCTCAATTGAAATAGAGAGTTGCGCCAAAATGACGCTGGAATTATGCGTTAGCACAATTCTGAGCGACGCGTACGCGTGACCCACGCGTATGCGTCACTTTCATTATCCCTCACTCGTGCGATCGCGTCAATGACGCGTCCGCGTCATTACCTCTCCGCCTCAATCACGCGTTCGCGTAACCCGCGCGTCTACGTGGATTTAAATCCACTAACCCAAACCACGCGAAACCCTAGCCCCCCCTCGCGTCACCATTTTCCCTCCCCTCCCCCTCTGCACTCTCTCTTCTCCCCTC
>NC_029792.2:101915071-101918147 GCF_000816755.2 Arachis ipaensis | reverse complement strand
GTCGTGCCACCCTCACCGAGCTGCCACCACTGTCGCCGCACCCCAGCCAGCCACCACGCTACCCCACCTCCTCACCCCTATCCTTCTTCTTCTCCTCCCCTCCCTCTTTCATCCCCTGTGCCAAACCAAACTGCCAAGGACCACTGCCGTGCCGCCCTGCCACCACCGCAAAACCCCCAGCGCCGCCGCGTCACCGCCACCACTACCACACCACCACCATCTCTTTGAGCCCAATTTCTATTCCTCTGCCCACCAGGTTCCGCCAAACACCGATTCCTTTCCAAGTTAGTTAGTTAGTTGCATATTTTTTCAAATTTTGTTCAATTTAGGATAGTTAGAGATGTATGATTGTAGTGGATTTTAGGTGGCTAGGTAGCTAGGATATGGTTAGTGGATTTAGGCCTGATAATTGCGTCGTTCTTGTTACTTGTTTTATCTGTTTCGCAATTTTGATTTTGCTGTGATGATAATGCTGTTCATATGATGTTCTTTACCATTCTTTAATGCAAATTGAGTTTGTTTATTCTGAAATCATGTGAATTAATAATGGTTACTCTTTTTTGCACTACTTTATTATCATATGAACTGATTTTTTTTGCTGTTTATTATCCGGGAACGTCCAATTTTTAGCCGGAATGCTGCCCAATTTTTTCCAAATTGTTTCACTAAACTACCATTCATGAATTGGTTTTGGTAAATTCAAGTTTTGCACTAATTAGTTTCAACCAAGCCAATTCATGGATGAATGGGCTAGCTTTCTTATTCTTTCTGATTCCCTTATTCATTAAATCGCCTTATTGATGATTTCACTTTCATTGTGCAATTCTTTTATATGAATTATCATCAATAATCTGCAATATTTACTTGAATGTGAGTTACTTGTTTTTCAAGTTTGTGCAAATTATGTTAATTAAGAATCACATCACCATGTCACTTACTTTGACTTCACTTTTTAACTCCTAACTGCTTTAACTTTCTAACTTCTCTTTTGGTTTTTATCTAACTACCTTCAAACCATTTCAAGGCATGATTACTGTTTTTCCTAATTAACAAGAATTCCGCATATCATAGATTTTGGATTGTGATTTTTATTCTCCAACTTTTAACTTGCATACAATCCAACATTTTACATATATTTAACTCACTCCATGCTTATATTGCTACTTTATTCTTCTTTTGCACCTCTATGCTTATATTGATAAAATCCTATTTGCTTACCTGTTATCCTGCTTTAGTTTCTTAAATTGTATCCTGGAACTTCTGCTTTTCATGATGTCTGACCTTAAAAGCAAAGGAAAGGGCAAGGCAACCACAGGAAAAAGGAAAAGAGGAGAATCCTCTACCACCATCTTAGATATCCTCCATGATGATTCCTGGCGGGAAAAGAATTTTATCCCGCAGGAAAAGGCTGATCAGTTGGTACCTGCCACAGACCCAGTAAAGTTTGCCAACAGATACTGTGAGCTAAAGTATCCGGTCTTTGCAACTTCCAGGAACCTATACCTGGAAAAGACCTTCAAAATTCCAGAAGAACTCAAACAATACACCTCAGAACAAATTAAATAGAGAGGCTGGTTCTTCTTGGAAAGGAACTTGACTGAGGTCAACTCATCCTGGGTTAGAGAATTCTACTGTAACCACTTCAAAACAACCCTGGATACAGTACAGCTCAGAGGCAAGCAGATACTGGTTACTGAGGAAGTAATAGAAGATATCCTCCAGCTCCTACCTCAATCAGATAAACCAGATGGTTATCAGCAAGCTGAAGAGGATATGAGATTCATGAGGTTGGACTGGGACGCAGTGAAGCGGACTATAGCCCTTGATCCTACTATCCCATGGGTCATGGGCAAGTCCACAGTGGCCCCAAAGGGAATTAAGCTTATATATCTGAATGATGAGGCTCGGCTTTGGCAGCAGATTCTGAGTAACTACGTGATGTCGAGCACTCATGAGACAGAGGTGCCAGCTGCCATGATTACCCTCATTTGGTGTGTGATGGAGGGCAAGAACCTGTACCTTTCCAGATTTATCCGGTATTATATATCCAGGGTCTATGTCCGAGGCACTCCGCCCCTTCCATACTTGATTACTCAGATGGGACGCCGAGCAGAGGTGCCCTGGGAGATTGCTAATGAAAAGCCACCTGCCGCCGAATGAAAGAAGATTATCCCACACAGCAGGAAGTTCCAGGCTTTGGGCTACCGACCACCTTTTCTCACTGACTCTGCTGAGGCAGCCACATCTTCTGCTGCCCGTTCAGCTCCTGTTGCACCAGCCACCACCACAGCACCTCCACCTGCTTCAGAGCCCATCTACCACCTGGTGCACCGACTCTTCGAGCGCCTGGATCATATGGAGCGCCGCAACAAGCGGCGTTATGAGTATCTGAAGCTAATGATCCGGTCCGGCACCCCTAACATCCCCTCCGAGCCTGACACACCATCAGAGCCATCTGAGGAGGAGGCAGATGACCATGAGGCAGAGGCACGTGCAGAGCACCAGCAGGGAGCATCTCAGCAAGCAGATTCCTAGCATGAGAAGCCTCCGCAGACACAGCCATCAGACCCACAGGCACCGATACAGGCAGAGCCTCATGTACTATCCCTACCAGAGCCCACCGAGACACCAGCAGCACATCCTTCTGGAGATGCCACTTCCTCACACCCAGCTTGATTGAGCATTGAGGACGATACTATTATTTAAGTGTGGGGAGGTCGCCATCTCTGGCGAATCTTTTTGGTGAACTACTTTCAGACTCTTTTTATCCCATTTTGTTTATTTTCTGTATTTTTATTTTATTTTTATCTTATCTTATCTTATTTATCTTTCAGTACTTGCACATTTTTCTTTTACTGTATTTTTGTTTACTTTATTTCTACATTTTGCACTTTGGTTTGTATGTATCTTAGATATTTAGTTTATTTTGCACTTTTAGCTTATTAAGTTGTGATATAGAAAATATAGATTAATTAGTTTAGTTTACCCTTTTAGCAAACGATAACTTGGTTTAATTGAAAATAAAAAGAGTAAACTAGAAAATTTTAGTTTTTCAGAATCACAACAATCCACACAC
>NC_029792.2:101904431-101914944 GCF_000816755.2 Arachis ipaensis | reverse complement strand
TATATATATATATATATATATATATATATATATATATATATAGCAATAAATGTTGGTTAGTTGACAACATTTTTTCAAAGAAAATACTAAATTTTATATGAGCCATTCTAAGATTCACATTGAGTTGAATAGAAACTCTTAATTTCTGCTTGCATGATGTACATAACTGATATATGGTTTTTGAGTCAAAGAACATACATCCCGTGAGTTTTTGAGCTTAATTGTATGGTTACATTTAACCATAAATTTCATTTTTTTTTGTTTCGCCCTTCTTTTTTATGCTTGCAATCTTTACTTTGTTTCAGTCTATATGTCTAATATAGAATGTATTTACATACTTGCATGTGATTGAGGCCATTGCTTGTTTTGCTCACTTATCCCAAATAAGCCTACCTCCTATATCACTCTTGTTAGCCCCCTTGAGCCTTTTACCCCCTATTTATTCTGTTCTATAACCATATTACTAGCCTTAAGCATAAAACAAATTAAAAATTCCAAATTGAATCTTTGGTTAGCTTAAGATAGAGATTGTGTATCCACTAAGTGTGGGAAAACGTGGAAACATGGGTTGATAGGAAAGATTAAATTAATAAAATAAACAGAAATTTGGGTGCATGCTCATGCGAAACCAAAATAATTAAAAATACCATGTGCATTGAAAATGTTGTGTTTATGTAAAAAAAAAATCTCTCTTTTAGTTAAATAAATAAATAAGGGGACAAAATTACCCCATTAGTAAGTTTAAAAGAAAAACCAATACACATGGGATAAAAATAAAAAAATAATAAATAAAATTGGTACATGAGTATGTGACACAAAAGTGAGAAAATTGGGAAGACCAGGATAATTTTAAATTTTTATAGAGAATGTATATGTTAGCTGAGATCTTAGACTAATCAAAGACTCAATTTATAGCTCACTTAGCCTTATATATATCCTTACCTTTACCTTGGCCCCATTACAACCTTGAAAAAGACCTCATGATGTTTGTATGTATGCATTATATATTTGTTGATTGGTTAGATGAAGAACAAAGTTTTAGAAAGCATGAATAGAAAAGAATAGAGTGATTAACCCCAAATATTGAGTGACTAGAGAGTAAACACAAATCCAGTGAGGGTTCAATAGCTCATTTCCATATATCCATGTTTAATTATTAAATTGTCTTGCAAGTTTGTTGATCCCTTTAACTCAACTCAATTGTGAATGTGTTTTAATATGATTTGGCCTTGGTTGTACATATATGATTCCTTGAAAATATGAATCAAATTAACCACATGTAAGCTTTATATATATAGGTGGATAATAATTAGAATTGCATGATTCATTTAGGTAGCTTGCATTTAGAATAGATTGCATTGCATAAGATTCCACCATTCTACCTTCATTCTTTTCTCTTGGATTTAGCATGAGGACATGCTATTGTTTAAGTGTGGAGAGGTTGATAAACCCCTATTTTATGATTCATCTTGTGCTCAATTAAGTGTTTTTATCAATTCTTCACCCACTTATTCATATGAATTGCATGGTTTTATAATTCCTTCCTTATTTTATGATATATGTGAAAACATGTTTACTATACTTTAAAAATATTAAATTTAATTATCCTTTATTACCATTCGATGCCGTGATCTGTGTGTTAAGTAATTTCAGGCTTTATAAGGCAGGAATGGCTTAGAGGACAGAAAGGAAACATACAAAAATGGAAGGAAAGCACAAAATTGGAGTTTTGAAGAAAAGGCAGCGACACGCACGCGTGGACGACGCGGACGCATGCCTAGCGCGAAATGGCAGTGACGCGTACGCGTGACAACAAAAAACTCCAAATGACGCAAACGCATGACCCACGCGCACGCGTGACGGACGCCACGTGCAGTAAATTGCAGAAGTCACCCTCAACGATTTTTGGACCCTTTTTCGGCCCAAATCCAAGCCCAGAAACACAGAATATAAGCCAGAGAATGGGAGAATCAACAAGGAGGATGGATACAACATTCATAATTCACAATTTTAGGTTTTAGATGTAGTTTTCTAGAGAGAGAGAGGCTCTCTCCTCTCTCTCAGGTTTTAGAATTAGGATTTCTCTTATTTTATGGTTATTTCTTCATATCAGGTTCAATGTTCCCAACTTTAATTTTATGTTCTCTTTTACTTTTAGTTACTTTAATGCTTTTACTCGTTAATTACTTATGTTGCCAAATTGGTTTATGAACTTTCTATGTTAGATTTGAATATTCTATTTAATATATTTTGAGGTATTTCAGATTTATGATTGTTTTATTCTATTTATGATTTATTTTCCCTTTTGGCTTTGGTTAAGTAATTGGTAACACTTGAGTTGTCAAACTCAGCAATAGATTGAGATTTGGGAATTGCTGATTGATTTGGATCGCTCTAAAGCTAGTCTTTCCACATGAGTTGACTAGGACTTGAGGATCAAATTAATTAGTCCATTTGACTTTCCTTTATTTAGTAAGGGTTAACTAAGTGGGAGCAACAAACAATTCTCATCACACCTGATAAGGATAACTAGGATGGAATTTCCAGTTCTTACACCTTGCCAAGAGTTTTCTTAATAATTATTAATTTATTTTTCTTGCCATTTAAATTACTTGTTCTCTAATTCAAAAGACCCAAAAACATACCTTTTTCCATAACCAATAATAATTCATACTTCCCTGTAATTCCTTGAGATACGACTCGAGGTTTCAATACTTCGGTTATAAATTTTATTGAGTTTTGTTACTTGTGCAACCAAGTTTTTGTACGAAAGGATTATTGCTTGGTTTAGAAACTATACTTGCAACGAGAATTTATTGTGAATTCTAAACCATCAATCTTCCCATTCGTCAGAGCCTTATATCCTGCATCTATAAACCATAAAATCCGCATGGGTGAGAATCGGAGGTTCTCAGCATAGTAACAGTGCCCACATATCTAACATATAATGTCCTGGGAAAGCTGAAGCCAATCCTAGAACTTCCAACATATAATTAAAGCTTATAAACATCACTAAACCATGAGGAATGAAATTAGGCAACTAAATAAGGGTCTTCAGTCTAACTAAAACTCCCATTTCCAATTCCTTCGAACCTTCCGTCTGCCTCCGGTAATTTTATATTGCAAACACAATTATATCAAGCAAGGAAATCACAAACAGGAAGTAAATACAACAGTTAAACAAGTAGCGAGTATTTATGCAGTCAATTAGGCATTCCAAACAAATCATACCAAACAAATATATAAAATGCATATGATGCATGCTTGTCCTAGTGGCTGATGAGTCTCATCTGTCAGTTATCAAGCCAACCTGACGTGTCCGGTAGCTAACTCGGGCACAGTCTGTCTGTTGCGTCTTATTACCATTATAGGGGATCCGTGCTCTGTCACCGTTAGAGGGTATATGTGCCTTGTTACCCTTACAACCAGAGAGAAAACACAAGCATACTAACATCCAACACTTTCCATCATGATTCATTTACCACATTCATTTATTAATCATATAGGCAACCCCGGCATACTCACCACATATTCAAGCTTTCTCAATCAATCATAATCCTTTAATAATTAATCATATGCATATACATGCTCAGTCATAATTCAATGTTTATCACAGTCGTCCAGCTTATAACACACACAGTAATTCCACCCTCATACTCAGCAACTCATACAGACATCATTACTCATCATTCATCGTTAATCCTCCCCTTACTTCATCCACAAGTTACCACATTCCCTAGTTTCTTCTTACTACTAGGCATACTATTAAGATTTAGGACTTAAAGGATGAAAAGGAGGCTTAGAAGTTGGAAATTCGATTTTAAAAACACAAAAAATCATATTTGCTAAAAGCAGGGTCACGCATATGTGTGGGCCATGTGTACGCGTGAGCGCCAAAGAAATCCCAAGTCACGCGTACGCGTGAGCGTGCATGTTGGCCCATTACGCGTACACATTGCTCTTTTTCGCGTACGCATGCGGACCAGGCAGAATCGACTGGTCGCGCATGAGAATTTTGTGTATGCAAAATCCCCATGTCACACGTACGCGTGAGCGACACGTACGCGTGAGCATGCGATTTTGCCCGCGTATAGGATGTATGCGTACGCATATAATGCTGAAACACAAAAAGCTGCTGAGCCCTAATTTTTCAGTTTACGCACTGAACTTTGATCGAGCATAACGTCTTCATTTTAAAATATTTTTCTTCCGTTCTTTGAAAGGCATAAACATCTCGGACCCAATTTTATTTTTAAATAAGTTTGACACAAATCGGGGGTCCGGAGACTAAGTTATGCTCCGCCAAAGTTGGGCCAAAATCACAATTTTCACCGAAAACCAACAAGCCTCAATTTTCAAACATACATTTCCAAATCCTTTTAAAACCAACCAAAACATTACCAATTCAGCCTTAGCCACATTCCAACTTCCTTACTCGATCCACAACACATCAACCCTCCATTTTTTTACTGATATCAACTCAATAATCTAAGTCCAACAATACACAACTTAATCAACCATTATACATACAAATCAATATCATATACCAATTACATACTCCGTCAACAAGAATATCATCCACAATCCCCAATCTTTCCAAATTCAATGATACACAACAAGCATTATAAATTACCCATATCAATTACCACATCCACTTAGCCCCAATATGATATCAAGTTAATCACACAATCAAGCTACAACTTCCAACATCACTAACTACATACATAATAATGCAAACCATACCAATGAATCAACCACATCAATAATTCAATTCCTATCTTAGGGTCTTTAGCCTAAGTTTTCACATTACATTACATTTTAGATATGAGAAACCGAAACCATACCTTGGCCGATTTTTTGCTCAACCTGGAACACTTCCAATTTCACTTTTCCTTAAGCTCCCAAGACCTCAACACCTCACCAATATATCTTCCAACAATTGCTCCACTTCCAAGCTTTCCAAAACCTCAATCAAGCTCCAATATTCATATACACCTTGCCTAACACACATAATATGCACTCATACATACAAACTCAATATCTATTCACAACAACTCAAGTATTTGACTTAGGGTTGAGAATCTTACCATACCCAAGGATAAAAAATGCAAGACTAAACTTTTCCTTCATGCTAATTGGATCCTATAACATCAAAGAACTCAAAATCTCAACACTTTCACCCAATAATTTCGAAATCAAGGGCTGGGAAGACAAGAAAGAGAACGTGGCTTAACTCTTATACAACCTTGTAGGCTTTGTAGAGCTCGATACCGCGATCACGTAGCCGCAAACGGTGCGACAATCGGAGCTCCGGATCAAAAGTTACAAGGATTTGAAGATCAAGCTAGGTTTTTGTTTTTGGAAGAGTGTTCTTCTCTTCCATGGTTAAAGGAGAAAGGAAAGCATGGTTTGCTGAAGGAGAGAAGAAAGCATGGTTCATTTAATGTGTCTTGGCTGAATGGGTTGGGCCTTGGGCCCAATTCGCCCGGTTCGGCTCGTTCGACCCAATCTTGGGTCAAATTCTTTAAAATTAGTGTCAAAATTCTCATTTTAATTTTCTCTATCATATTAAACCATAAAAATTATATTTCTTATTTTCTAAAATAAATTTTAATTTATGAGTTAATTATTTATTAATTAACCGAGTTTTATAGAAGAGAAGCCTTGATGACGCTAAAACCTGGACAACCTATTATTGATGATGTATGGTATTTTTTTTTTTGCTTTGTTACACATTCATCCAAGATGTACTCAAATTGACTTTATTTTGTAGCAAAATTTATTGAATTGTTTGTTTTATATAATTTTGGACCTTATGATTTGATATAACTATAAGTCCTTATCCTTATTGCTTCCATGCTAACTCATAATAATGGCCACAAGTGGTTTCTTCCCACAACATTTACGGTATGTTTATTTTTTTTCATTAATATAGGTATGTATGCTCAATTCTAATTGACATGTCTTTTACAGCAAATTATAATGCATCTAAAAAACATTTTCATGGGAACTTGGAATTACATTAAGGCTAATGTTATGAGAGAAGCAGAAAATTTTAAAAAGGTAAACATGTCTGATAGAAAAATTTACTATCAAAGTATGGTGCTAATAGTGATTTATTGTAACAAATAATCTTATAATCTAATATCATCTGTTATTGTATATTTATGTTCCAATTCACATGAATTTTCACTAGTTGTTGATGGTTGCTAACCTATCTGATGAAGAAATTGTATATCTTGACTCTAAAAAATCTAAGATACAGAAAAAAGCCAAGAATAACAGCAATCAATAAAGTGTGGGATATTTAAACAAAACGGATTATATTTGAAAAATATTTTTTTATCATATTTGGATTACCACTTATTGTTGATGACTATCTTTCAGGTGTCCTTTCTAAAATATCTTTTAGGTGACGGAACATATAAATTGCCTATTGGGATATTACCTACCATTTCTATTTATAAATTGGTAGATCTCAAAGTTACACAAGAAGAAGATGGCTCGTAAGTAAATAAAAATTTCGTAATTGATTTACTTACTAATTTTAATATAAATTAATGAGTGAAAAATTATAATAATTACTACATAAACTTATATTATTAGGAAACAATATTATTAAAATTTAAAACACCTAATATTATCTTTTTTCTTTTTATATGTTCTATTACAGGGATGATTGTGGTATTTATGTTGCACAACAAATAATACAATTTGATCTTCGGAGATCATATGATGTTGGCGTACTATGACAATATATCACTACAAGAAAAATCATTTTTAGCGGCCATTTATTTTGCTTTTAGCGGCAATAAAAATAGTCGCTAATACATGTACCGGCAATTTGACATTAGCCGTCTTATGCTTTGTCGCTAAAAGGTTTTAGTGGCAATTATAATATTTGCCGGTAAAGACCTTTTTAATGGTTGCAAAAAGTATATAACTTTCAGCGACCATTTTCTTGGCAATTTATATGGCCACCAAAAATAATTCTAAGATTGCAATATCATTCACTTTTAGTGGCCATTACTATTGCCGCCAAAATCCATTTTACCGGCAATTTATATGGCCACTAAAAATAAATCTAGAATTGTAATGTTATTCACTTTTAGTTGTCATTACTATTGCCGCTAAAATCTTAAGACTTTTTTAATTATACTCTTTCAAAAATAACAACCTATCTTTTTTTTAAATTTCAAATTATTTTTACCAACAATTATTATTATTGTATATAATATAAATATCCTAAAATTAATTATTACAAAATAAAATATTTCATTAAATTTAAAATATTTATACACAAATTTTTTTTAAAAAGTAATAAAGCATAATACAAATTTAAACAACACAAATACTACAAGTTTATGTTACATCAATGATTAGCACATAGCTAATTATCAAAATTAAATGAGTATTTTATATCATGATCATTGTAAATACCACTACTATCCCCATAATTCACATAATTCACAGTAACAACCAACCCTAAACTAGAAAGTGTTCAATAACCCTTCTTCATATAACTTAATAAAGTACTGAAAGCCAAAGGTTACACATAATGCAGCAAGCCAAAAAAGAGTTGTTGTCCCAAACCATCTCTATCTTTGGCAAAGTTGTACAAGTAAGTATATATGATGATGGTTGGCTCAGAAACTCCAAGTATGAGAAAAGGTTGACCACCAAATATTGAGTGTATGATTCCACTTATGGCTATAGAAGCCAGTGTTTCTACTGTACTCAAACTTCCATCTACATTCAAATTAAACTTGATTACAAATTTGCATATCTTGTATGGTATATAAATAAGAGAGACATGCATGCAGGGGAATAAGATGAAGTAGGTACCTGTGTCTCTACTGATTTGCTCTCCAAAGGCAATAACAAAAAGTGCAGAAGCAAAGAAAATATAGGTAGTTGGAGCCAATATCCTGAAGTTAATCAAAATAGAAAGCAAAGTGGTCATTAACTATATAGTTATTTATTTATTTATAATTTTCTGAAAAGATAACTAAGAAATCAACTTGCCCAAATGTTGAGTGTATAGCAGAAGACCAATCTTATTTATAGTAAACATATATTGCACGAATGTTGTTTACAACACCCTTGAAAGGTGATTTTAAGCTCTCCATTGATTCAAATTTCGTTCAAGAAGGATATATATTACTAGGTAGGGACCTATTCATTTCAAAATGTGTCAATGGTAGGGACCTACCTGATTCCAGGTAGAGTTATTGAAAATGTCTTGTTCAAGAAGTTGGGTAAAATAATCGAGTTCATCTTCCCATCCTTCTAGTGCTTAGAAAACTCAATGTCCAAACAAAACAAACATAAACTAAATTTTCATTTCACATTTGAGTAGTGAATTACAGTAAATATAGTTCTCAAATTAATACAGTTGACAGAGTGAGGGAAAAAGGTGCAAAACCTGACGATGAGACATGAACTTTCTAAATTAGCTTTTTCTTCTTCTTCTTCTTCTTCTTTTTTCTATTTGAGTTATAAATGAACTTTATAATTTAGCTTTTTACTTCACTAACTCATAACTTTAATTAGCTATTAAAAGCTTCACTTAGCATGTGAACCAAAGATCAAGTGCAAAAATATACAAAAAATAGTATTGTATCTAACAAATATTGACAAGAGTGAAATAAATGAAATGATGAAATGATGAATTATACTTGTATTAGTGACATATCCCTCTTCATGTAATTCAAAGGGGTCCAATTGATAACATTAGAACAAGTGTTGGAGCCGAAAATACAACTCCTAATAGTGTTCCAGTATCTAGGATCCTTGATTCTCTGTTTCAACCATGGTGAATAATCCTCAAGATGATACTCTTTATACACCTTACCAGGAACTTCAACACCACCACCCTTGCTTGTCACACCAAAACCAAATATAGTCAAACTAATGAGTGCTGCTATCAGGATCAACATCACCACCAGGTAGCATTAATTGAGATTGTTTTGCATCACCACCAATGCTGCTATTAGGATCAATATATATATATTAGCACAAATTAATTGTTCTACACTCCACACTCAACAAACTGAAACCTTAAAATGTGTATTGACATATATTGTAACATTTACCACTCATATCAAGATATAAATATAACTACTGTTAGCTTATGTGAACTTCATCTATTACTCAAAGGAAACCAAACATGGATTGCTTACCCGTGGAAGAGAATATTGCCAAATCTTGCAACTAGTGAAGGCTTAATTTGTTCAGATTCGGGGTTTTGGGCCTTCATTTTAGTCCTCACGTTTTTGAAAGAAGAAAGCAAGTACTCAATGGCTTTAGCTGCCACAATTTCCCAGGGGTTTCTTGTTGCATGTGTCCCTGTGATGTACATACACGAGTATTTAATCTAAAAATACATTTCTCAAATGATAATGAAGAGTGTGTAGTGTAACATTGAGATTGATGCTGGTTGCTCTCAACTAAAGAGTAGCCATAAGAGGAAACGGCCGAAGATGTTGCAGGCCTTGATGAGCTCAGTGTGCTCATCACTGATGGCGAATACCGCAACTACGATGAATTTGAAGGAAGTTTGGAAAATCGAAGGGCAAAGTAAAAAAAAATGAATTATTGGAATCAAAAATTGATAAAGCATTGCTAAATCACTAAGAGAAGAAAAACCTAAAATTTTGATAACGAATTTCTGAATCACTGAATTACCGATTTAGCCTGCAATAAGTTCATCAATAGAAAACTAAGAAAAGTGGAATCCAATCTGGAAGAACAATTAACTCAGATAAAACCACAAATTGATAAGAGATATGGAAAAAAATTGCAGTAGAACACAAATTGGAGCACAAGAACATAAATGAGAGGAAGATTAAGGAGCTTGTACCTTATGACTAGAGAGCGATTCAGATTTCAATCGTAATGTAAGCCTAGGAAGACCTTCGCTGAGAGCGGCCAAGCCGGCATTGGATAAGCAAAGTGAATCGGGATTGGTCTCGGCGGAAGAGGTGTCGTCGGCAACGCAATGCACCTTGAGAGAGCGCCCTCCGGCGGAAACGGGAAGAGCGAGGGGAAGGGGAATGGAGAGGCTCCTCGACGTGGAGGTTGCGGAGATTGGAAAAGCGGAAGGGGACAAGGTGGAGGAAGATGTCAGGGGAGGCAGAGGCGCCGATTCGGAGGGTGGAGATGACCTAAGGCGGCGATGACAGTGACGACGGTGACGACGGTGGCGACGGTGACAGTGAGCTTAGGGTTTCCGCAGTGAGCTCTCCCTTCCCTTTCTCGCACTCACACGTCACACCCTCTGATTGCATTCCCCCTCTGTTGCAAATTTGCAATTGACCAACAATTATTAAGAAAAAGTTATTTTAATAAAAATAATACTAGCCATAGTATTACGGCCATTAAAAATTTTCACTAAAACATAGTTTTTTTTTAATATTTTTAGTGGCAATAATAATAATTACCATTATAATATATAATATTAGTGGCAAATATATAATGGCCACAAAAACATAACTTAAATTATAAAAATAGC
>NC_029792.2:101902371-101903972 GCF_000816755.2 Arachis ipaensis | reverse complement strand
TTATAATTTTATATTAGAATTATTAGTTTATTTCTTTAGAAAATTTCATTACTTTTTTTTTGCAATAAATTATAAGTCTATGAAGTTTAGATTATTATAAATTGAGCTTATTAGTTATAATGTATTTGCATAAGAATAATTATTATTTTATGTTTATTTTTTTTAATACGTAATATTTTATTGCATTACATTCATATTAAAAATCGACATGCACTATTATAAAATCAATGAGTATTTATAAAAAGTATTGAAATACCTAAGATTTTAACCTAAATAACGTAATATAACCCAAAAAACAAAGTAAGTGAATAAAATTTATAATATCTATCTTGAAATTAAATTTATTTTATTCTTCACATTTTTATTATTTACATATAAATCGGATAGTAATAATACATTGGCTTGTGTAGGGGTAACTTTCAAAAAAGTGTTAGAATAATTTTTTTAAAAGAATCTTATAAAAAATATAAGTAATCTAATATTTAAATATATCACCTTAAAAAAATATTTTTACATATGAGTACTAGGATATAACAGTATACTTTGTTTATTTATTATGTTTTATGAAAAATATTTTTTATTTATTTATTATGTTTTGTTTAAAAGTAATTTTTTTAATTCGACAAAATTTATCGTACACACTAAAATTTGTTGAAAGAAATAAACTTTAATTAAAAATATTTTTCAAACGACATAATTATATCTAAACATGCATTAAATTATCATTAATTAAAATATCTATTTTGTATTGATCTATACGACTATAATGGACATTTAAAGGATTAGAATCTAAGGTACTATATTAATGGATAAGAATAAAATCGTATTCTAAAATTTTTCATTACAAAATTTCTCCAAAAATGTTTAGCATTGCAAGTAGGACCTGATTAGAAATTTTTTTAAGATTATATTTATTATCTAAAACCTAAATTATATAAATAATATTTTTAGTTATCTATATACCTTACCCTACCTGCAGGTTGAAAATTTCATTAAAATTCTACCCTATCTTACCCGTGGGTTGAAAATCTCTCAACCCTAATTCTACTCACATCCTAAAGTTCTAAACCCTACCATAAACTACCTGCAGAAATATCAAATTTTTTCAAAACAAATATAAAATTCAATCATTCCAAATTTCATACATATTAATAAAATAAAAAATAAAAACTAATGATCCAAATTACTAAATTAACTAACTAATTTAGTGGTTGCTCACTTATTGCAAGTTATTACATGAGAAAGGTTGTGGATTCAACTCCATTTTGGATATCGCGAGTAGGATATGTATTGACAACCCTATTGGATTATGTATTTTTATCTAATGTCGATTCGATTTTAGCAAAATTTATTCGGTGGGACTCTTTCATCTTAGAAATGAAGTACATTAATTATAAAAAAGTTATACTAATGCGGAGTACTATTAAATTATTAGCATTAATTATTTAATATAGTCTTAATTTATAATGTTTTTGTTTAATAATAATATGTGTTTTACTATGTATATAATGTGCTTAATAAAAAAATTATGAAGCATAAAAACATAGATTTATTGGAAATAATAATAATAATAATAATAATAATAATAATAATAAATTGGA
>NC_029792.2:101872188-101902159 GCF_000816755.2 Arachis ipaensis | reverse complement strand
ATATATATATAATGGTCTTCATTAGATGAAGATTAATAGATCTCATTTATTAAATTGTATATATAGATGGTGTATATAGACATATGACCATTGAACTGACTCACTTTGAGAATTTCTAATGGTTATAATTACCGCATATTTGTCAATAAGATATTCTCAAGATGAACATGGTAATAGAGTTTTCTTTGACTTGCGACTATCATAGTAATTAAAAATGTATTTATTATACTTTGATTCCGGACATCTAATACCTTAAGGTGCTAGTTGAATGAATATTGGGTATAATTTAAATACTTGTAGAATTAATGATTAGTCAATAAGGAATCCGTCAACTCTCGGTGAAGAGTTTGAGCTCTATGATTATAATGACTGAGATAAATAAAACCTTGGTCAAGGGGATTGAATGAATGAAGAAATGAGTTTCTTAGGTCATTCACAGTTCATTATAATAATGGTAACAAGTTAGAGTTTGACAATTAAACCATACTCTAGGGTTAACCAAGAGCTGGAAAGATAGAAAGAATTATACTTTGTTCTTCTGAGGTTCTTAGTAAAAATATATTACATCATACTATCGGGTTGTTGAGGAGTGTTGCTAGACGCCAACCTTGATTAGTAAATTTAGTATGACTAATTTATTACCCGCTTAGTAATGAATCTATAGGGTCACACACTAACAAGTGTTCTAATCTTTACTATAGAATTATTTAATTCTTATTTTGATTTGATCAAATAAATAATTTATTAATTCAAATAGAATATTATTATACTCTTTGCTAGCATCAAAAATATAATAATAGTATGATAATTGAGAATATTAAATAAGATTTGAGAATAATTAGTTATTCTATTTCTAAATTTGAATTCTAAGTTTAGATGAGATCCTAACTAATTCTGTTTTAAATTGAGTTATGATATAATTCATAAATTTGAAGGATTCATATTCAGAATTTCAAGATATGATTTAAATTTGAATTGAGATTCAAATTTGGAATCAGTAACAAATCTCACACTATATATATGTATGCCAAGAGTACAGAAAAAAGAAAAGAACAAAAACAATAGTTTTATTCCTTCACCTCTACATACATAAACTGTATGTGAGCTTAATTCTTGGAGAAGAATTTTATAGCGTGCAAAGAGTTGCAAGAGGTTTCTCAATTAAGATCAGATGTCCATCGGTCAAGGAGTTGACAGCAAAGGTTGGTCTCGGTGTGGATACGTATAGCGCCTTCGTACCATCGAAGGAGAAAGTGATTTTTACTAGCGTACACAGGTATTTAGATCTGATCTATATATTATTATTGGAATAAAGTTTAAGCACAAAATAAATCTTTAAGGATTACTTTCTTTTCTTCCATTGCGTGTTATGAACACATGGTAATCCTTCAGGTAATACCTAAGCCCCCTAATAACAACAAGGTGACAAAGTCATGTAGAAAAACCAAGATAACACCAACATCAACCACCATCACCACCACCACCACCACCATGAAAGATCAAAAGGCCATGACTGAAGTGATTGATTTCAACTGAAAGATTTTGAAGTTGAAAGAATATTCTCAACTTTGCTTTCACTTTTGGTTGTTTTAGTTTGGTTTTAATGGAGATTTCCCTTGTTGCTCTTAATCTTATGCTGATAATAATGTATTTAAATGATGATCACTTTCTTATGTTATGTTGCAACTTAATCAGACATTATAAAGTTGGGAAATATGACATGCTTTTTTGGCATCTAAAGTTTGCAATTAATTACTCAAAGTTTTATGTTTAGTTGCTTAATTAGACATTTTATTGTACTTGTCAAGTTGTTCTAAGTTTCGGATCACATTATGGTCTATAGATGTCAATATTTGGACTAAGTTTTAGGAAAATTCGACATGAAAAATTAATCGATATAAAGTTGAGGAAATCATAACAAAGAGAATACACTTCTGATTAGGAAAATATTGTTGACATTATTAAATTATAAATTTAAGTGAATTTTCAATTTTATTTTGGTAAACATTACAATAAATGCAAATACAATCTAGTCTAGAGTGGATAGAAGTTGTTCATTTTGGATATGAATTTTTTTAGTTTGATTGAACATTTTTTTCCTTCTAAATTTTTGGTATTACTTAAACTTTGAATATGGTAACTTTTATGAGATTTACTGGTTTGACATTTATATGCTTACAACCATATTAGGTAGGGCTGGAAGTGAGTCGAGCTAGACCAAGCTCAAGCTTGGCTCACAAAAATTGAGCTTGGTTCACGGCTCGACTCATTAATAATCGAGCCTATTTCTTAAGCTCAAGCTCGTCTCACCAAAAGCTCACGAGCTGGCTCAAATAATAGAAACATAAATACATAATCTATAATTCTATATCAATAAATTATAACTTATATATTTTAAAAAATATTAAAAAAATCAATTTTATATATTGTTATCTATCAATAAATTATAAAATTTTTATTTATGTCCTACATCAAAATTATATGTAAAAAATAAATATGAAATTTTAAATAAGTAAGATCATTAATATATATAATTATATAGTACTATGTCATATGTATATATATAATATTCAAAATATTGATTAAATGCATATAGGATATGTGTATTAATAATTATATATATATAATCGAGTCAGCTCACGAGCTAATGAGCTGAGCTTATCCAAGCTCAAGCTCGACTCATTTAATTTATGAGCTCAATTCCAATCTCAAGCTTGGCTCATTAGCTCACGAGCTTAGCTTATCGAGCTATTAACGAGTCGAGCTCGATGAGCTAGCTTGACTTACTTCCAGCCCTAATATTAGGTATATACAAAAAATTAATCATCTATACAACATACATATTGCAATATAAAATATATATTAAAAATAAATTAAACACCACATATATTTATACATAAATAAATATAATATAAAAATAATATTTTTGTTAAATTATATATATAGTTATATATAAATACATAATAACTAATTTTGATGCTGATATTGATGGTTGATTTTTTATTCGATAATATGGAGTGATAACTTTAAAGTATTTAAGTATTTAGAATAATGTTATGAAAATCGAATCGGACTGACCGATCGAATCAGTTCAACTAGAAACCAGCAAAGAAATGATCCGAGTCAGTGTGTAAAACCGCCCAATCAAAATCGCTCGAGAACTGATGAACCGGACGGTCGGACCGGACCAGAACCCGGCCGGTTAAAAAAAAACGTCGTTTCCTTCCTTGAAAGGGAAAAAGGGATTGCAGTTGCACACGTTATCCCTCCTTCCTCAACTACTTCCTCCACCAAAGAAAGCAAACCCTAGCCTCCACCAATCGTTGTCGCCGTCTGTCGGAGTGAGAGACTGCGGCGCCGTCCGTCGTACTCAAGAACTTCCGTCTTCGTGCTCTCGGGCCTCTCGCCGGATCCTCCGCGTCGTGTGCTCGCATCTCGCCTCTCTCCTCTGTGCTCGGCTGCTCGCGCCTCCCTCCGCCAGTGAGTGCTCGAGCTGTGCGTGTTGGTTGCTGCGCGTCGTGTTGGCTTTGCTCGATTCTGCCTCCCAGTCTCACTCGAGTCTCGTCTCAGTCACTGGCATCTCGTGGTTCGTCTGTCTCGTCGCCGGCGGCAGAAGCAACTCGTGGGGTTGTCTCTTGCTTCGTCGCCTTCCGTGGGGTGGTAGCCGACTCGCCGTCGACCGTTGGTGAGTCCGTGCACCATCGCTTCTCTGTTCTCTCTTTTCCAGATTTCCCTTCTCCCTGTATTTTTGCATGTTGCTGAATTGCTAATCAATAAATTTGCCTTGTTGCTGATCTGAATGTTGTTGTAATTCGGGACTTTACTAGGATTTGTTAAATTTGTTGCTGTAACTTGAATTTGTTGCTTCCCAGTCACAGAATCAGAAGAGAATGCTCATTCAGTGCTTGGTTGATTGGCTTTGCTCACTGATTGTATTTGATGATAAATTTTAAATTTGCACTGCCTATGTTACTGACTCACTGTTCCTTCAGTGCTTTTTGTTGTTGTTAATTATTGTGATGAGCTTTGTTAAAATTGGGTTGAAAACTGGTAATCTTTCTTCATTTTTCATTGTTCTTAGATTCTGTTCTTATTAAAAAATTTGCAATTGGTGATCTTTTGATTTATTCTATGCTTCATGTTTTTAATTTCACTGATTGTTCTTGACATTAAAGTTTGTGAAGCTGTTGAGGACTTGAAGCTTGATAAATTGACTACAGAAATGATTGTATGCTTGATCACTCCCAATTGAATATTATTTGTATTTAAAATTTTGCATAGTCAGATTATGAGAATGTAATATTGATGAACTGAAATAGTTGTGGGAAAAGTGCTTCTGGGGATAGAATGCCACTTTATTTTACGCAAATTAAGTACACGAAGTAAACATTGAAACCATCAACTGAAAAATAAAAAATAATATAGACTAATTTGAAGTGAAATGTTGGTCTATCCTACATTATTCCTACCCAAACAAGTTTGTAGGAATTTATAATTGATAAAGTAAGAACATAAACCATGAAACTGTGGAGGGATGTGGATTGTTCCCACTCCTACCTGCTAGTATTGCTTGGGGAATAATGACTAGAGGAATAAACAAAACATTTTGATCAGACATTCAGTTTGTGCAAGAGTAACAGGTGAGTTTGGAAATCATATCATATACAACGAATTGTGGGAGTGAGTAATGGGATGTGAAAGAGAGATTAGCAAATATACATAAGCTTTGTGCTGAACTTGCAAGACATGATTTAGTGTCTTGTTGGAACCAGAATTTTGTTGCTAGGATGATGTGCAATGTCTTTAATTTATTATTATAAAGTGACCACCATTCACATGAATTTGTTTACCATCTATGGTTCTCAATTATCTCCTTATTAAAGTTATTATAACTTTTTGGTTTCAGGACATTCTCTTGTCTTGTTTACTTATTAACGTTTGAGTTTGTATTTTGATAAGATCATGTAGCTTTGGTTGATGACATTTCATGTAGTGTTTTAAATTTGGAAGATATTTTAAGATTTATATTAGACTATAATTATATTTTAGGATGTTTATTTATAATTTATTTATTATTTTATTCTAAAACGGTTTTTCGGTTGAACCACGGTTGGACTGGTTGGACCAGTAAACCAATGAACCAATGATTAGAATGGTTCGATGATCGGTCCGGTTCTCAGAACCTTGATTTAAATTTTAAAATAACAAAAGTTGGAAACTAGGAATTGTGCTTTAAGGTTTTTGGACATAACAAAAGTAAAGTAACCAATGAGCCCAGTATACAAAAAAGAAAATCACCCAATTTACGGCCCACAGGCCTTAATTCTCTGACGTGTCATTCACTGAGGTTCTCCCTCTCTCTCTCTCTCTCTCTCTCTCTCTCTCTCTCTCTCTCCTGTTTGTGTGTTGCAAGTTGCAACAAAACTTAGAGAGAGACATTCTCGGAGGAAGTGGATCTTCACCTTTGCAGCAGCAAGTGACAAGGAAAATAATCATTTACCTTTTCCTTAAAAACAACATAATCTAGGTTTGGTATTTGCCCTCAAAAGCTTTAATATTAATTTGTGCCTACCAAATGTTTGATATAATGTCTCAATGAATGATATTAGCCTCAACACACAGTCCATTGAACCCAACATCACTGAATTGTAACTAACTAACTAACTGATTTTTAGTTAAGACAATATAAAACATAAAATATGGAAATTAGAATTCATTCTCAAATCTAAAACCATGTCATGATGGTGTGCTATTCAAAGTTTAGGAGAATTACTACTCCCAGTGTGGTGTTGAGTAGTTTGGATATCAATGAGTACAATTCACACAGCAAAAGCAAAAGAAGAAAATGGGAAGCGAAGTACGACAGCTAAGAATCCAGGTTCTTCTGGTTCCTTCAAGAGATGGGGCAGGAAAAGCCCCTTTCTGAGATATGGCCTTCCCATGATATCTCTTACTGTTCTTGGTGCTCTTGGCCTAGGTCATCTCTTGCAAGGCAGGTATGTTGATCTCTCTAAAATCCAAATCTTTTAGGCGTGAATAGTGAAAATCTATATTCTTGTGTTATGTGAAGAAGTGAAGGTGTTGGGTCTATAAAACCAAAGGTATATATGGCTACACAACGGGAAACATGTGAATATTGCATTATCAATTAGGCTTATCTTGGAAGGCACAGAAAACTCATGCTTCTTCCAGTTTTTGAAGCTCTCATTCCGAATCTATTATCTCACTTATTGAAGGCATTCAAGGTTTAAAGATTTGTGTTATTTTATAATATTGGATCAACATTATTCAATAGAATCCAATGCATGGAGAACACTGTTCACATTCTTAATTTCTTAACCATGTTTTCAAGACTGGTATGCATATATATAAACATATTTATGGTGGTTTTCTAGTAATGTCACTTGTTCCTAAATGCAACTAAGAAAACAGGATAAAGCCCTAGATTTTAGTTAGTTATGTTATCTACTTAGATGTTCCTTTTTTATTTGTTCTCTTATGCTTGCAGCAAGGATATTGCAAAGGTGAAGGATGATCAGGAATGGGAAATAACTGAAGTAAGAAAAGCATTGTCTAGACTTGGACCAGTAGATGCATACAATCCAAAAACCATCTCATTGGAGGATGAGCTCAAGGTGTGTTTTTTCCCCTAAATACATGAAAAATTAATATATCTCAACACATTGTATCTACTTACATGAACTTTTTTCAATAAGCACTGTATTTAATATTAAACTTAAACATGTGTTGAAAAATATGGGGCTGGCATGAAGAATTCACCATTATAGATAATGCTTTGGTGTACATTTTGACTATTGAATATAGTGGTTTGAGAGATAATCTAGTTGCGGGGCCTAAAATTTTCTTCCCTTCCATTAGAAATTTCAGGGTAAACATTCTCAGTGTAGACATGATATTGTTTGATCTATATAGCCGACTCCACTTAGTGGGATAAGGCTTTGTTGTTGTTATCTTCATTAGTAATTTCGGGTAATAATGACTATCAAAGATTCACTTTTATTTGTTTTGTTGTGTAGGCCTTGCAACAAAAGGTGAACATTGACAATTACGAGTACAAGAAAATTCCTAAACCGAATGAGGGCAAGTGAGATTAGATGATAGCTGTGAACTTTAAACAACTTCCAAACTTCTCTTGTATCAAGCATAGAACCAATTTTATGGGGTCAAAGAGTCGGTTCTTACTTACAAGTAGGGAAGCTGTTATTGCCACTTAGTGTTTTGACTATGGAAGATGAAGTTGAGATTAATTGTACGAGTCTCTTTTTTTAATGGGATTTTTAAGTACAGAATTTAAAGCACATCCTAAGTGTGTGTTACTGTGTTAGATTCTACTTTAATAAGAGTGTATATGTCTTTTCATATTTGGGTTGGTCAATATTAATCATTTCTTCAATTTATGCGCATTGGACGCAGTAACTATAATGCTTATTAGGCCATTCCATTTTTGCAGTCATAACTTCAACTTTGGTTCAACCTTTTTGGTATATTTATAATTTAATGCTTTATGGGTCCATCATTAAATACCATAGACAGTAAATAAAGAAGTAATAATCCTTCACCATGCAACAGTTGAACAATATCCCACAAATGACCAAGCATGGGATTGAATGGACCACACTACTGGGTAGTGAGTACTCACAAGCAACTCGTTCGTCTCTGACCTGTGACTCTCACTGTCTCACATGTGACTCGGTACAAAGGATTACTTACACCAAATTGGACAGCGACCTACTCCACTTCTCTTTTCATGAGTGTGTGTAACTGTGTTACTATTAAATGAGTTGTGTATTTGAATTTGATCATTACTCTAATAGTTTTCTTGTATATTATAGTTTTTTTTCTCTACTTTTTTCATCCAATGATACATATCAGCAACATATTGTTGTTTCAAAAAAAATGATGCTGTAATTCATATACTTGCGCATTAGGCATTTAGGCGTGTGAATTTAAGCCCAAATAAATAAGAAAGCACATTTTAGATTTTTGGTGAAACTTCCCTTACAAAAAAAAGTTTACTACCATTACAAGTGAAAAAAAAATGTACCACAATACACAGATGCATTTGATTAAAGGTGAGTACTTTTGAATTTTGGGAATCATCAGTGCTCATAAGAATTAGATAAGGTTATTAATACTCAACCATTTGTGTTGCCAAGGGGTGGAATCAAATGGCCGATGAGTTATAACTCAAATGCCATAGTCTCCCCATACTCAGTTAAGAGGTTGCGAGTTCGAGTCTCCTATCTTTGGTAAAAAAAAAAAAAGGATATTATACTGATGAGATCCCCAACCATTTGCACAATTACAAACTTTATACCCCAAGGTGTCCCAGAAAGTAAAAAACCATTCTTCTCTATGATTTTCACAAATTCCCTGTTGGATTTTATTTACCTTGGGCTTGGTTGTGGTCGGAACGACAGCAGAGGCTGAAGAAGCCTCTGGCCTGATGGACTACCTAGCAACATGGCCTGAGATCGAGTAAGCATCTGGGTCATTGATGGGGTCTGGTATGCCCGAACAAGACTTGAACTATCAGTAGAATCACCTCGTGCTGTTGCTCGTTGCCATGAGTGTGACTCAATCCGGAAAGGATGTACGCTCTCCCAGATGCCTACTCGCCATCCTCTCTTGCATTTCCTTGAGTTCAGCATCCAATCCAATGGTCTCCGCAAGCATCTTTCGACAGTTTTCGAGGATTAGCCCCGCGCTGGAAAGGTCTCCCTGTCCCGCTGCAAGCCGTGCCTGGGCGATTGCCTCAGCTGCTTGGAGCCTGTTTCGCTGTCTATCTACCTCAAGTGACATTACAACCTGCCCGGCTTTCTCAGGCCTTTTGATTTTAACTTCGCTTTCCAGTGTCATTGTTTCCTGAGTAAACACATTTGACGTTAAGCAATGATGCTTCATTGCTGGATGTAGCTGACTAGCTGGGACATCAACCAAACTAGAAAGTCCCTCTCTTCATCAGCATATAGGTCTCCAACATCAATAACCCGACACGGCTTGGGTAGCTCCCTGCCTTAAAGGGAAGAAAGACTAAGATTTGGATGTATACACTCAATTTCCACCTGCAGCTCCTGAACAACAACACTCAAAAGTCCTCCAATGCATTGAGCAAAGGCGTCCTGTAACACAGCGTCAGTCTCGATGAAAGAAAATGTACCACCAGATATCTCCAAAATTGAGTGCATTTATAAAGTGTAAGAACCTGATTTTTCAGGTAAAACTGTTTTGATAAAATGATTTTTAGTACCTGAAATATATTCAAAATTTAGAAATTTTAATTTGAAAATAAAAATATGAAATTTGATTTCAGTGAATTATTCTGAATTGAAAAATGTTTTTCTTTCAAAAAATTTTTGTAAAAATACATACTGGCGCTTAAGCTGGCAATATCGGCTTTAATCTGTCCAGTACCACATATTTTGGAAAATAATATTTTAAAGATTGATTTATTATTTTAAAAGGACAAAAATATTTTAGAATTGAAAACCGGACACTAATTTTAAAGGTTTTGGCCAAAAGTGGGCCAAACAGGCTAAAAACGCTAACGGGTTGGACCGAACCCAAGACCCAACATATATAAGCTCATTTCTTTTCCCCAAATGAGAGAGAGCCGCGGTTTTGAGATGAGAGGAGAAGAGGGGAGTGGTTACTATTCATCTCTACCTTTTGGGAGCCATAACTTGAGTTACGGAACTCCGATTGACGAGCCGTTTGCGGCTACGCGAAGCTCTCGTCGAGATCTACATTTCTATCCAAGAAAACCTGGTAAGAACTCGAAGTTCAAGTCCCAGTTTTGTGCCCTAGATTTCTGCGTTTTTGAGGTTATGAGTTTTGAGTAGATTTTGTGATTTTGCTTATTTAGGTGATTTCTAGTAGCGGGTAATTATTGGATGTTACCCATACTCTTGTTGGATAAGGTAAGGAACCTCTTTATCCTTGTAGTGTGATATAGTATGAGGTTTAGTTGTTGATGTGTGGTTATGTTGTATGTATGAAGCTTGTTTTTGGAGTTGGTGGTGGCTTTTGGTTTGGCTTTGATGGTTTGGAGCTTGGTAAAAGCTTGATTGGAATCAAGTTTGGTGTCGGAGCATAGTGGGAATCGGCCAAGGTATGGTTTTGGTTTCCTTTATGAATATATAGTGTTTATGGACACTTAGGCTAGTGACCCATAGGATAGGATTGAATTAAATTGGTTGTTAGAATTGTTGTATGATAATGTATGATGATTTGATGATTTGAGTTGATGAATTGAAATGTTGATGTTGATAGTATGGTATTGAGGATTGAGATTGAAATTGATTATGATGATTGTTGGAAATGGTGGAATGGAATTTGATTAATGTGTTGATTAAAAAAAATGAATGTATTGTTATGTATTTGATAATGGAAATTGATAAATGTGGTTGGTGGAGGAATGATTATAGTATTATATATTTGATATTTGAGGTTGAGGATATTGAAGGGTGAGTGAAAATTTTGGTATGAATGATAGGTTGTGACACAAAGAGTAAGTTATGAGGTAAATTGGAGTTGGTATGGTTTTGGTCTGATTTTTGGTTGAAATATTTTGAAAGTAGAGATTTGGCAAAATTCTGCATAATTTATTTTCTAGCAGAAGGTTCGGAAGCTTTTTGGGAACGATCTAACCATCACAATTGAATGAGATTAATTTTTCTCGAATTTTTGTGATGTGTAAAAAAATCCTGAAAATTTTGGTTAAAGTTTAACGGTCGGATTAGGAGATATAAAATTTTGAAGTTTGTTACTTTAAAACTGATTTTCTGCTGCTACATAATCAAACCAGCAAATTTCCAAGCCTATATCTCCCAATCCTGACCATAATTTTGAATGGGATTAAAAGAACATTGAGACTTGGACTATGTTCTTGTTTGTGTTAAAATTTTAGTCTATTATTAATTTTGTGGAAGGAGTTGTGCTCGTTTTAAAAATAGAGCTCTTAGCTATTTTGACAGCAAAATTAGTTTTTGAAAGTAAACTTGTAATCAGTATAACTCTCTCCAGAAAAATGATTTTTCTATGAGACTTTGACTGATTTAAAGCTCTATGAGTCTAGTTTATTTTTGGAAAATTTCAGATACATCAAATGAAAATATGATTTTTGGTGGATTTGCTAAGAACAGGGTAGCTTGCAAACTTAAAATCAGTTTTTGCAAGAGAAATGGTTTTTCTTTTTTTTATTGTATTCAACTAAACTATTTCAACTGGGTTTGAATCTATAGGATACTTCCGTTTTGAGTCTAGAGACGGAGAATTAGGCTTGTAAGCTTTTGTGACACCATTTTAAAGACTTTTGGGCTTAATTTCGGGTCTTAGAACATGGGAAAGGTCCTAGATAATTTACTTGGTATTATTTTGAAAAGTTAGAGAACGGAAGCTTAGGTTTCTGGTGTACTGAGGATGGGTATGGTAGATGAGAAAGGAGGATGGTATTGGAATTGGGGAAAACTGATGAACTATTGAGTTGGAATGGAAAATATGAACTGAGGATGGTTGAGATGAGTCGAGGACTGATGAGTCCATATTTGTTGGTGTATTTTAACTCAAATTGGATGGATTCTAGCACATGAACTCACACTTAAGCACGAAAATAGCATACTTTTGTGTTTTGTCCCCAATTTGATCCTAAATGTGAAAACATGCAATTTTGTGCTTGAAATGAGCAATTTAATTCTACTTTTATTCTATTTGATGCCGTGACATATTTGTTGAGTGATTTCAGGTCAATTAGGCAAGAATGAATAGCCAAAAGTGGAAGAAAGCATGTACAAGAGAGAAAACATGAAGAAAACAAGGAAAAACACACAGAGCAAGGTGGGCGTGCGCACAAGCAAGCGTGCGTACGCACAAGACCGATTCAGCCAAGTGTGTGTGCGCATAGACCAGCGTGCGTACACACAAGAGGAAATTTGCATGTGTGCGTGCGCACAAGTACCTGTGCGTACGCATAGGACCCTGCACGTGATTTCATTAATGAAACGCGTGCTATGTGTTTTATGAGGCCTTTTGGCCCAATTTTTGAAAGCTCAAGACTGAAATGAAGTGCTATATGAAGGGGGATTGAAGACATATGAAGGCATTAGAGTAGAAGGCCACATTTTTCATTTTCTTAGCATAGTAATTAGGATTAGGAGTAGGAGTAGTGTAGAGTAGAGAGCTCTTCTAGGGTTTATGTAGTTTTCATGTAGTATTTTATAGCAAGCTTAATTTTAGATTTTGATCATCTTTAATTGTAAGTACTCTTTAATTCCTCTTTAATTACATTGTCTTTATTTTCAATTTCCTTTGGTTCAAGTTACTTTGTTCATATTTGCAATTTTGTGTTTCTTGAAGTTTTGATCAATGAATTTTATGTTTCATGCTCCCTTTATGTTTGATTGCTTGTTTATGTTTGGTATTGTTGATAGTTGGTTATAGTTTGATATTTTTCCTTGCAATTTTCCGTGTTTTACTTTTATGCACACAAGGTATTTGTGAAAATGCCAACCTTAAGTTTTGAGTAGACTTCCACACCTTGGCTTGGAATTTGAGTTCCTAGGATACTAGAGTCATAATGTCCGATATTTAGTGGCAATTCTCGGGTAGTTAGTTGACCCTTGTTTCCATTGACGCTAGCCTTTTATCAACTAGTTTGGTAAGTTGGTTATGACTTATGGATTAAGGTCAATTATGCTTGCTTGACTTACTCCTCGATGGTTGGAATTAACTAAGCGAGATCGACTCATCATAATTATCATAGTTGTGGTTGTGGCAATGATAGGATTCTTAGACTCTCATTCCCAAGTCAAGGCTCTTTATGCATTTATAGCATTTTCACTAGTTTTGATCTCATCTTTTCTTTACTTGCATGAATTACAATTTTGATCATTCCTTAGTTCTTTTATTGCTTAGTTCTTTTAATCTTTAGTTCTTTGATTGTAAAACCCCTATTTGCCTTCACAACCGAAAGAGTAACACTCTCATTACTACCATAGCCGAAGCGGTCAACCGCTTGGCCACACTACACTCAACCACTCAAGACATCCCCCTTGAAGAAGGTGGAGGATCAACGAAGGAGTGTAGAGAGGAGGATAACATGGAGCCTCAAGAAAAGGAAGAGGAGCCAAAGCTTAAGTCACAAGAGGAGGAAGGTAGAACTAGTGAACCAGAAGAGGTAAATGGAGAATTGCGGGAGTTTGATCAAGAAGTGGATTGCATCATCAATGATTTTTTGTCCATCTTGGTCGACGCCCTCAATGATCTTGAAGAGCCTCTCACTTTTGAGCTTGAGATAGAAAGGAAAGAGCTAGAAAAGAGTGGTGAGGAAGAGGTGATCATCCAAAAAGTGGAGGCATACATGCAAGAGTTTACAAGAGTGACTCCAACCCAAGGACAATTTGAATGGGTAATTATTTCCTCCATAAGTTTCATAGGCCCATACCAATATGCTCTCTTGGAAACGGACCACCAACTTAAGGTGCTTCTTGGAGTGTTAAATGGTGAAGGAATGGGTGTTGGTTGCCAATGGAATTCAAAATATAAATGGTGTAAGGTCCAATTTAAAGGAATCCAAGATTCAATTGGGTGCTCAAAAGGTTCTTGGAGAGGTTATTCATCCAAGGGTACAAGTGAAAGTCAACAAGAGGATGATAGAAAAACCAAAGTGTGGGATCCGGGCATACAACTCTACAACCAACAATTTTGGATCCCAATCGTTTACTTGAGGTTGCTTGAGAGCTTGATGTACTTTGTGTGGGATCTCGGAGGATTTTTGAAAAGCAAGCATGGTTGGCAACTCAAGGATGAGTGGAAGCATAAACCACCATGACACAAGCTTCACCCAAAAGTCCAACTTCAGGACTTAAACCAAAGTGCTAGGTGGGAGATACCCCACCATGGTAATATTCTTTCAACACTTCTTTCTTTTTAGTTTTGTTTATTGAATTTTGTCTCTTGGATTAGCATAATTTGATTGCATTCTAGGTTTAAGTTAGTTGCATTTTATGTTTGATCATGTGTTTTTGATGAATGATGTGTTTTGGGGTTGAAATCCTTTGATTGATATCATGGTTGGTGCCTTAAGGGCCTTAAAAATGTTGCAGAAACTGAGTTCTGTGCGTGCGCACAGCCTCGTGCGTACGCACACTTCCCCTGTTTTTTCCCACCTGTGCGGGCGCACAGTAGTGTGCGTACGCACACCCATTGTAGCACGCTCTGTTCGCAGCGCTCGCACATCCTGTGCATATGAACGCCTCCCATTTTTGCTGGTGTGCGTACGCACGGGTCGCGGTCTTGGCAATGATGAGGAAGGGTGCCCTGTTGCGCCA
Source organism: Arachis ipaensis (assembly GCF_000816755.2). Lineage (NCBI taxonomy): Eukaryota > Viridiplantae > Streptophyta > Magnoliopsida > Fabales > Fabaceae > Arachis > Arachis ipaensis. The sequence goes on along the minus strand of NC_029792.2, from coordinate 101,887,811 downwards.
CTCCTCACCCCTCTCTTATTTCCTTCTTTCTGCTTCCACCCCCCTCCCTCAACCCAACCCAACTCTTCTTCCGGCGACCACCACTGTCGCCGTCCAACCACCGCTGGAACCACCACCGCCGTCTCTCTATTCTTTCTCTTTTCTTCTTCTTTCTTTTATTTCTTCTTCCTTCTTTCTTTTTCTTCTCGCTATCTTCTCTTCTCCGGCGAAACTCCATCGCCATGAACCTCGCAGTGGCTAACACAAGTGCCACTGTTACCTATCCCTTTCTTTCCTATTCTTCATCTTTTCAATTTTCTTGTTTTAATCTTCTTTGCTATGTTTAGTCACTTGCTTGCTTAATTTCTATTTTCTTGATTTAACTTGGTTATTTAGCTTTAAGTTTACTTAATTGTTTGTTTGTTGCTTTGCAAGTGTTCAATTTTAACTTATGGGTTGTTGATGTTTAAATTTTTGGCCTGAATATGTGCACTGCACCCTATGTGTTTGACATATTGCCTAAATGAACTTTTTGTTTAATTCATATGTTGTCATGACCATATGTATTAGACTATATCCTTGTTTGGCATTCTAGTTAAGAATTGTGCACTTTTAAATGAGTATAATGTTGTTTTGGATTGGAATTTCAATCATGTACTTGATCATTGTCTTGAGTTAATAGCACCAAGTTGATTTAGAAATTAACTTTTTGTCTCTTATTTGGTACAATTTATAACAAGTACATATTGAATTTAGTGGATTGAATGGAATTGCTTGTTCATCATATTTTTTTAAGTCAATATAATCACATCACAAGGTATTTGCTCCTTGTTAATGCTTTGCATTTGTTTGAGTTAATTTGACTTGATTCTATCAAGCTTGTCACTTTTTGTAGCAAGCACCTTCCCATGTGATTATTGCCTTATTCTTAAGGATGAATAGGTAGTTTCTCTTCATCATTGCATTGGTTATTGTTTGTTGTGCTATTTTATATCAATTTTTCTCTTTTACTTGCACAACTTCAATATCCAATAATTCCTACATTCAATTTACTTTTGTTGTAGTTGCCTAAGTTTGCATGTGCTTAAATGTTGCTCATCCATTACTTGCATCTTAGGCCATTTAATTGAGGAACCCATACTTACTTTTTGATTGTGTAAATGCCATTTTAACCGGCCATTTTGTGTATTCTAACCGTGCGTATAATGGGAATACGCACACGGCTCAACTTTTTATCATACCACAAAGATGCTTGAATTGCTCTCTCCTTTACCTTCTTATGCTACTTGCCTATGAGTTCTAATTTTACTTTATTCATTTTTTTCGAGGATGAAACATGAAGGCAAAGAGTCGGGAGAGGAGGAAGACACCGTGGACAAAGATGCCGAGAATGCATTAGACTTGGCAATCTCCACACAACCCAAGCCCCCACATCCGCCAACCAAAGGTGGAGGAAGCTCTTGAGAGACATTCTCCCTGGATTGTGTTTGTGCACGGAGGACCGTACAACACTTAAGTGTGGGGGAGGATTCGTCATTTTGGGGAGTAAACTTTCTTTTCCGAACACTTCGCACTTTGTTTTTGTTTCCTTTTTATTATGTTTCTTGTAGATATTTGGAGTGTTTTTGATTGTTGCATTGCACTTTCTTCTAGTATATATATATACATCTTAGTTCATCCATAGTTGCTGCATTTTGTATCCTTTTCTTAGTATATATTTTATAGATAGAAGTTGTGATTGGATGATGTGAATAGTATAGCACCTAGTTCAATTTTGTCCTAATTGTTCATGTTAATTTTTTTCCGATGTTGAAAATTAGGAAAAAAACTAGGAAAGTTTTTGAAAATTGCATCCATCACATCATACATACATATAGAAAATAATTTTGGTAAAAAACAACAAGGATTTTTCAAGAATTTTATTTTAGGGCATTACATTGAATTGATTCGGAAAATTGTTTTCAAGCTTGCTTGAATGCTTTTTATGGAACATAGAAGAGTAAAGAACAAAATACCTTGTGTGATTTGAGCCTTAATGAGTGGTTACACATTTTAACTACAATTTTTGTTCATCGAGTGTTATATCTCTTCTATGATTGTAATCTCAGTTTTGCTTGATTCTTTATGTCCAATGATTGATGTTTTGAATTGCATTTAGCATGATTGAGGCCATCTTTGCATAACTCATTGACCCATATGGCCTACCCTTTGCATCTACCATTGTTAACCTCTTTGAGCCTTATTGACCCCATTGATTGTAATATCAACACATCACAACCTTAAGCGGAAAACCATGATTTACCTTGGATTGTATCCTTGGTTAACTTAGGTTGAGGAGTGTATATCATTCAAGTGTGGGGAAAATGTTGAGAAACATTGGTAGTAAATGAAAATGTGCGTTTTTGGGTATTCGTTGAAACTTTTGGAAAATGGGAACATTCATGTATGAACTACTAAAACATATGCATTTTATTTAAAAAAAAAAAACATCATCTTGAAAAGGGGATGAAAGTTACCCCTAAGTGAAGGAAAATGAATAAGAAATGCATATGTGATGTGAATGATAAATCATACATGAGTGTTTGTGAAAAAAAAATGATGGAAGGTTAGGATTTCATTTTATTTTGATTTGGTTGATATAGGTTGAGTTGGATACTTAAACTAATACAAGGATTCAATCATTTTAGTCTACTTGACCAAATCTATCCCATCTTAACCATAACCCCATTACAACCCTAATAAGTCCTCATGATAAGTGCATTCATGCATCACTTGTTGTTGATTGTTAGATGAAAAGCAAATCCTTGAAAACATTATTAGAGGAGACTTGAATGAATTGACCCTTGGACACCGAGTGATTCGAGTGTATATACACACCTAGTGAGGGTTCGATCACTCAATTCTATGTTTTCACCCTTCTTATCATGCATTCTAGCAAGTTGCATCTTTTCGATGAGTTGGATCAATTCAATGGATTTTGTTTGCACTGAGTTAATTCTTTGCTTGGCCCTATATGTTTATACTCTTGCGTGGAATTTTATTATTTGTTTTCATCAAACCAATAGGATACATAGATAGTATATAATATACTTGCATGCATATACATAGTTGCATTTAATAAGTTGAATCCCTCTTGATTGTTTTCCTTGTTGGTTTAGCATTAGAACATGTTATTATTTAAGTGTGGGGAAATTGATGAGTCCATATTTGTTGGTGTATTTTGACTCAAATTGGATGGATTCTAGCACATGAATTCACACTTAAGCACGAAAATAGCATACTTTTGTGTTTTGTCCTCAATTTGATCCTATATGTGAAAACATGCAATTTTGTACTTGAAATGAGCAATTTAATTCCACTTTTATTTCATTTAATGCCATGACATATTTGTTGAGTGATTTCAGATCAATTAGGCAAGAATGGATAGCCAAAAGTGGAAGAAAGCATGTACAAGGGAGAAAACATGAAGAAAAGAAGGAAAAGCACACACAGCAAGGTGTGCGTACGCACAAGCAAGGTGTGCGTACACACAAGCAAGCGTGCGTACGCACAAGACCGATTCATCCAAGTGTGCGTGCGTACGCACAAGAGGAAATTTGCATGTGTGCATGCGCACAAGTACCTGTGCGTACACACAGGAGCCCATTCAGCCAAGTGTGCGTACGCACACATCTGTGTGTATGCACAGGACCCTGCACGTGATTTCATTAATGAAACGCGTGCTGTGCGTTTTCTGAGGCCTTTTGGCCCAATTTTTGAAGGCTCAACATTGAAATGAAGTGTTATATGAAGGGGGATTGAAGACATATGAAGGCATTAGAGTAGAAGGCCACATTTTTCATTTTCTTAGCATAGTAATTAGGATTAGGAGTAGTAGTGTAGAGTAGAGAGCTCTCCTAGGGTTTATGTAGTTTTCATGTAGCATTTTATAGCAAGCTTAATTTTGGATTTTGATCATCTTTAATTGTAAGTACTCTTTAATTCCTCTTTAATTACATTGTCTTTATTTTCAATTTCCTTTGGTTCAAGTTACTTTGTTCATATTTGCAATTTTGTATTTCTTGAAGTTTTGATCAATGAATTTTATGTTTCATGCTCCCTTTATGTTTGATTGCTTGTTTATGTTTGGTATTGTTGATAGTTGGTTATAGTTTGTTATTTTTCCTTGCAATTTCCCATGTTTTACTTTTATGAACACAAGGTGTTTGTGAAAATGCCAACCTTAAGTTTTGAGTAGACTTCCACACTTTGGCTTGGGATTTGAGTCCCTAGGATACTAGAGTCATAATGTCCGACATTTAGTGGTAATTCTCGGGTAGTTAGTTGACCCTTGTTTCCATTGACGCTAGCCTTTTATCAACTAGTTTGGGAAGTTGGTTAGGACTTATGGATTAAGGTCAATTATGTAATACCCAAAACTTTTGAAAAGTCTTATTATGATCAAGTCTCAAATCATATAGTTATTTATAGCCTTAATTTCAGAAATCATTTTATTAAAGATGATTAAGGCAAGTTTTGATTTATTGAATTTGAGATAAGTTATGGTTATTATCCAATTTTATAATTATTGGATTATTTTCTATATTTAAATCATATAGTTGGTAGTTGTGAAATAATAAGGGTTTTTATATGATTCGGATTAAATAATTAATATTTTAAATATTAATACTGTTACTTTGGAAAATAAAGGGTTTAATTATATTATTTCTAATTATTTTGATTCCCCTACCCGGTTACCCGGTTCCCCTGAACCCAACACACACACGCACCTAACACTACAGCAGCAACAGCTGCTACCAGAAGAAACAAAAGAGAGAAAAGGGCCAGGAGGAAACAGGGAACGCAGAGGGAAGCAGGGGAGGAAGAGAGGCGCGGGCTGGCGCCGGCGGGCCTCACCGTCACAGCCGAGCTGCTCGCCGCTCACCGCCATCACGAGGACCAGAACCGAGCAAGGGGGAAGAAGCCACGCGGCAGAGGAGAGAAGAAGGGGAGCTCACGGCATCGCCGCCACCCATGGAGCCGCGGGCTGCGCCCAGTCGCCGTCGGGGTCACTGCGTCTTCGTCCTGTTCCTGGAGCCAGCAGTTGCGCCTCTGTCACGCGAGGAGGAGCGCGACCCACCGCGCAGAGCTGCGCCGCCGTGTGCTATTGCCGTCGCCTCGGATTGATGCCGCTGTCGAGCTTCGAGGAGAGAGAAGGAGGTTGCGGGGAGGATGAGGCGCGATGGTGGTTTGTTCTGCCACCCCTACTGCCATCGCCGTCAGGAACGGCCACCAGAGCCGCCACGAAGGATAGCGAGAGGCAGAGAGCTCGCGGTGGGGGAAGGGCCAGGCGCCGTTGTGCTATGGAGCAGAGTGAGCCGCGCCGGTGCTGTTAGAGGTCTCACCGCCGCCGGAAAAGGGTTCAGGCCGCCGTAGGTGTCGCTGTCAGAAGGGTAAGCTGCGCCTCTGTGTTTCTGACCACCGGGAGTGGTTATGTGGCTTCCAGAATCACCGCCGGAGCTCCAGGATGAGTTTCTGCCACTTGAGATCCTGCTGCCGTCGCTGGAAAAGTTTGCCGGTAAGGGTTTTAATTGTGGTTTCTGTCCTTTTTGAATTCCGAGGATATTATAGTCACTGCGTGTTTGTTCCAGTTGTCGTGATTGGAATTTGTCGCCGCTGCCGCTTGAGGTGGCTGCTGAGTTGCCACTGAACCGGCTCGGAGACTGCCGCTGTTTCGGTTCAGCCGTTCCTTCTTCGGTTCGGTAAGCGTCTCGATTTGAAAGCCCTTTCATTACTGTTCTGTAATCTCACGCTGAGGTTTATGGCGTTAATTGCTATAAAATTGAGTTTCGGTTGTTGTATGTTGCGATTAGAGTTGTTGAGACTGTTGCGAAAGTGGCTTGGAGCTGAAGTTTTGGTTGCCGTCAGTTCGGGTTGAGGCGGAAAGGACTCTGTGAGGCGTTTGGGTTATGGAATTGCGTTTTGAGGTAGGGGCGCTTTCCGAAAACTATAGTTTATTATTGGAATTATTACATATGGATACTGTTGTGAGATATTGTGTATTTGGTGATTGTATCTGCCTTATGTGTTATTTGATTGACTCGAGTGATTATGGATGTTGGTTTGGTTGAATGGTTGTGCGGCTTTGTGAAATGTAATGTTTTGAAGTGATTCTTTAAAGATTTGAAATCTGAGTTTAATCCGTTGAGGATTGATTTGATTTGAGTCAATTATTTGATGATGTGAAAAGTCGAATGCACTTTTGAATTTAGCCTGGTTTACTTTAATTGACTTGATCTTGGACAAATGATTTGTTACTGAACCGTTTCTTTAAAGCTTTGAAAATGAGTTAAATCGGTTGATATTGAGTTGATTTTTAAATGGTTTTCTTGAGATATGCCACTGAGGTGACTGTTGGATTTAGCTTGCTTTGAATTGATTTCTGGTTTTGATATGTTGAAAAGAAATGAGAAACGGTTTAGTTGGGACCCGAACCGGGTGGCAAAAGTCCAAGTTTTAGGGGAGGTGCTGCCGAAATTTCTGCAAAATCCTAGTCGTGTTTGAAAAGTTATTTGAAAAGGGATGGATTTGAGAAATTGTATTATGTGATTTATTAAGAGAATAATTATGTTTTCAAGCTTAATTTATTTAATGAACTTTATGCGTTGAGTTCGGCCCATTTTGAAATGAACTATTTTTTCCGTTTGAATCACTGAAGGAAAGAATGATGCTCTAATATTGATTTCAATATAAAAAGGGTCTTTTAGTGATTTTAAAGGAATTTAGACCTTTGATTGGGTAATTAAGTTTGAGGCAATTTGGAAGAGTTAGAAAAATGGGTTCCAAAAAGAAACTTGAAGGTGATTTGATTCAAATGAACCGGTTCCGTTTCAAATGAGTTGATTTTTGGACCGGGTTGGAACTTGTGATTTTGAATGGCCGGTTTTATAGTAAATTCAGTTTTATTTACTTGAACCGATAATCTATGATTTTAAGAGTTTCAATGAATTTTAAGGAATCGATATAGGTTGACCTTCCCTAAAGACTTGGAATTCTGTCGGGAAACTTTTGTTATAAAATCCCATTGTTGGATGGGTGATTTTGAATGCTTTGAAATAAATCCTTAACTTGCCATGGTTTTGGAAGTTTTGGAAAGAGAATGTCGAGAGTGGCTTTGTTTTAAAAAGGAAACTCGCTTTGAGTAAATTTGGCTTATGAGCCTGAGATGATTTGAACATGACATCTTCAAAGTCAAGGCTAAAAAGAGTTGAAACTCTATTTCAAGTGAAATGAATTGAGAAAAGTGATTTATGGCTTAAATGCCGATTGATGAATTTGATAATGTTGAATGGTGGAAGTGCTATTTTGTTATGAGCCGGAAAGGCTGTGTAAGCTATTGAACTATGGCTGATTGCCGAATGAATTGTGGGCCGTATGGCTGATTATGAATTATGAGTTTAAGCCGAAGGGCTGTATTTATTGATAAATTGGTTGATTCTGGATTGAACCGTGAGCTGGATGGCTGAGATGAATGTTGAATGTGAATATGCTTGTGTTTTCTCTCTGGTTGTAAGGGTGACAGGGCACCGATACCCTCTAATGGCGACAGGGCGCAGATACCCTCTAATGGTGACAGGGCACATATTCCCTCTAATGATATTAATGCGCAACAGAGAGACTGTGCCCGGGTTAGCTACCGGACACGTCGGTTTGGCTTGGTAACCGACGGATGATATCATCAGCCACTAGGGACAGGCATGCATCATTTGCATCTATGTGACATTGTTTGGGTGTGCATATTGTACTCGGTTTGCCTATGTGATTAATTTCTAATTGTTCTACTTGCAATGACTGTTTGTTTGTGCTTGCATCTTCCTATTTGTGTTTGCTATTGGGACTCTGTTGGATTGTGGTGATTGGTTGATGGTTGGATTGTTTGGGCCTAGGGCCGTGGTTGAAATGAGGTGGACCGATGGTTTGTTTTGGTTGTGTTCTGGTTTGAAAAAATATGAAAGGCTATTTTGGTTTAGCTTAGATAAACCTTTTTGAAAGGCTTTTGAGTTTTTGAGAATTGAACGGTTCTTCTTTCAGAAAAGATTTTCAGACTTTACTTTTACTGTAAACCGTTGTTTTTGAAAAGGAGACATAAGACGATTATTAATCACTGGTACGGTTTATCTTCACGTATCCTATTACAGTAATTCCCAAAAACCCTCCACTGAGAACCCTTTCGAGGATGATGTTCTCACCCCCTCTACATTTTTCCCCTTTCAGGATATGGGCGCAGAAGTTACAAAGAGTTTATTTAGTTGTTGTTGTGATGCTCTGTATTGCTTTAGATTATGGTTTATTGTACCCTCGCCTTTATCTTGAGATATTTTGTAAGAAGGATAGGAATTGTATTGTCTAATGCTTGTATATATATATATGGGAGCGGTATTGCGGTTTAAAGTTTTAAACAGGCTCATATTTTAGTATTAAATAGTATAAGTGTCGTCGTAATGTCCGAGCTATCAGAGTCGCGCAGCCGGAAGTGTGAGCTTTGGTAGTTAGGGTGTTACAAATTATGCTTGCTTGACTTACTCATCGATGGTTAGGGTTAACTAAGCAAGATCGACTCATCATAATTATCATAGTTGTGGTTATGGCAATGATAGAATTCTTAGACTCTCATTCCCAAGTCAAGGCTCTTTATGCATTTATAGCATTTTCACTAGTTTTGATCTCATCTTTTCTTTACTTGCATGAATTACAATTTTGATCATTCCTTAGTTCTTTTATTACTTAGTTCTTTTAATCTTTAGTTCTTTGATTGCAAAACCCCTTTTTGCCTTCACAACCGAAAGAGTAACACTCTCAATTGCGTCCTAGGGAGAACGACCTGAGGTTTCATTACACTCGGTTTATATTTGAATTGAATTAAACTTTGATGTTTGGGATTGAATTTCCGGTTTGGGCTATACTTGCAACGAACCGCTTATTCTTGTTTTGCGAAATTCCAAACTGGTGCAAATCCTAATCATCAAGGACTCGAAGAGAAATGATGATCTTGATGAATATTGAGAATTGATAACTGAAAGTGATTTGAGATGAGGAATGGTAATTTCTGGTGATGATTTGATGATGAGAAAAAGATTGGATTATATGAGAGTGTGCAGAGCCTATATCTCCGGCGTAGCAGATTGTTCTGCTGCATGACTAGTTGTTGTTGAGAGTGTGCAGAGCCTATATCTCCGGTGTGGCAGATGTTTCTGTCGCATGACTTATCGAATGTTGAAAGTATGCGGGGCCTATATCCCCAGCATGGTAGATTGTTCTGTTGCATGATTTGTTGTGGTTGGTTCCTTCTCTGCTGCAGGAAGTGTGTAGGGCCTATATCCCTGGCGTAGTAGACTCCCTACTACATGAGTGTGCAGGGTACTATATTCCTGGCGTGGCAGAAAAGGCTACATCCAGGAGGATGTCTCGGGTTGGCATTTACGGATAGACAAGTGATATTACGAGCTAATAGGATAGACATTCATCATATGCATCTTCTATATGCTTGTTTGCTTTGATTACTTGAGTTTGCCTCACTATATAACATGCCTACTTGCTTCTTGAATTACTTGCTGTAAATGAATACTATCTGTGTTTTACTTGCTTGCATTTATCTTGTGATTGTCTAGTGCTGAGGAGGTTAGGTAGGTGGTGGTGATGGGATCGCACGGAGGTTAGGTTGGCGAAGGCTGTGGGATACAGCAATGTGATTAGTATTAGTTAGAATTCCCCTAAGTTTAGATAACCTGGTTTATGGTTTAAGTTTCTTATGTATTTATTTTATTTCGTTAAGCTTGAATATCCGTATGTGATGTGAAGTTATAGGATTGCCTTCGGCGTCCCGGAGCTTTACATCTTACATCATTGGGCACTGCTACCAAACTGAGAACCTCCGGTTCTCATTCCATACTTTGTTGTTGTTTTTCAGATGCAGGTCGTAATCTACTTGGTGAGATTGCGGATATGGTGACAGAGCGGAGTATGGTTCGTTCCTTGTTTATTTCTGTTTTACTTTCGTCATAGTATTCTCTCACCTTTTGTATATTTATCTTTATGGCCTTAGAGGCCTATTTGAGAGATAGGTTGTATAAGCTGTTTTAATTCTAAAGCTCTGTATCTTTCTATTTGTAACTAGTCGGCTTAAACTCCGCAAGCTGCGGCTAGTTCTCTATGATTATTATATTCTTATATTTATATATATTTTATTCTCTTATACTTATACCTTGTATCTTATGCGTTAGCTTCGTGTGAACGTTTTGCGCTTTTGTAAATCTGTCTTTGAGCTTAATCCTTCATCAGGCTCCTAGAATATATTATTTCTTTCTATATATAAATATGTATAAGCCTTAGGACTGTTGTAACCTCTGATTAACCTTTGCTTTACGGCTAGAGGTAAGGCTTAGGGTAATTGAGGTGTTACATTTAGTGGTATCAGAGTGGTTCATCCGCGGTTCGTCCTTGTGAGCCTGAGGGATGGACCGATTGTGCTTCGTTGCATAATCTGAGCCATTTTTTCTTTCATGCTATTTAGGTTATCTACTTGATATCTCATAGCATGCTTGTTTGTGAGTGCCTTTTTGGATAATTGAAGCACTAGACTTTTGATATTGAGATTGATCACCTTGATATCGATTTTTTGGTGTGGAAAGGAAGCCTGAATAGGCAACTCACGGAAGAGGTCGATCACGTTAGCGGAGAGGTAGTGAGGAAGACTAACCTAGCCTATGCGTTATGAGCTCAACATGTCCCGGAAAACCGATTCGCGGAGTTGCAGCGTATCAGTTGATGGGTGAGGCTCAACACTGGTGGCAAGAGAAGTGCCAACTGTTTCTTTTGCAGTTTTTACTTAAGGTTTTCAATTTCTAAACGGTATGGTTTAGAATTCTTGTTGAAAAAGTTCTAAAGCTTAAAATGATTTTGAAAATTTGGTTTGAAACTGTTGGTTTAAATGATTTGGTTTTGAAAGAAAGTCGAAATTCTTGGTTTGAATGATATCGTTTAAAAATAAAAGTGAGTTCTATGATTTTATCAACTTGTGATTTTGGCTTGTAATTTAACTTATCAGAAAGGGTTTAATTTGAAAGGTTCTGATTTAAGGATTTTAATGAATTTAGAAGAATCATGCTTTAAAGTGATTGATTTACAAATAAATGATTTTTGACTCTTTTGAGAAAGTTTTAACAATGAACTAGTTCATATTGAACTTGTTTTAAAGGTTTTGAAAAGTATTACAAAAATCGGTTTTTGTCTTAAAGGATAAATTCTGGATTCTTAATGACGATAATCAGAGTGACGCAGCGGAAGGCGAGAGGGGACATCGACACAGTAGGGCGCTTCGAGTAGGATATATCACGTGATTTGATTTTCGAGGGAGAAAATCTTTTTAAGGAGGGGAGGATGTAAGAACCGGGTTTTTTACGTAAAATCGTTTTAATAAAATAATTTTTAGTGCCCGGAATAGATTCAAAATTTAGAAGTTTTAATTTAAAAAAAATGTGAAATTTGATTTCAGTGAATTATTCTGAGTTAGAAAATATTTTTCTTTCAAAAAATTTTTGTAAAAATACATACTGGCGCTTAAGCTGGCAGTACCGGCTTTAGTCTGTCCAGTACCACATATTTTGGAAAATAATATTTTTAAGATTGATTTATTTTTTTGAAAGGACAAAAAGAATTTAAAATTGAAAACCAGACACTAATCTTAAAAGGTTTTGGCCTAAAGTGGGCCAAACGAGTTAAAAACGCTAACGGGTTGGACCGGGGCTAAACCGGGCCCAAGGCCCAACATATATAAGCTCATTTCTTCCCCCAAATGAGAGAGAGCCGCGGTTTTGAGATGAGAGGAGAAGAGGGGAGTGGTTACTATTCATCTCCACCTTTCGGGAGCCATAACTTGAGCTACGGAGCTCCGATTGACGAGCCGTTTGCAGCCACGCGAAGCTCTCGTTGAGATTTATGTTTCTATCTAAGAAAACCTGGTAAGAACTCGAAGCTCAAGTCCCAGTTTTTTGCCCTAGATTTCTGCGTTTTTGAGGTTATGGGTTTTGAGTAGATTTTGTGGTTTTGCTTGTTTAGGTGATCTCTAGTAACGGGTAATTATTGGATTTTATCCATACTCTCGTTGGATAAGGTAAGGAACCTCTTTATCCTTGTGGTGTGATATAGTATGAGATTTAGTTGTTGATGTGTGGTTATGTTGTATGTATGAAGCTTGTTTTTGGAGTTGGTAGTGGCTTTTGGTTTGGCTTTGATGGTTTGAAGCTTGGTAGAAGCTTGATTGGAATCAAGTTTGGTGTCGGAGCATAGTGGGAATCGGCCAATGTATGGTTTCGATTTCCTTTATGTAATATGTAATGTTTATGGACACTTAGGCTAGTGACCCATAGGATAGGATTGAATTAAATTGGTTGTTAGAATTGTTGTATGATGATTTGATAATTTGGGTTGTTGATGAATTGAAATGTTGATGTTGATAGTATGATATTGAGGATTGAGATTGAAATTGATTATGATGATTGTTGGAAATGGTGGAATGGAATTTGATTAATGTGTTGATTAAAAAAAAAATGAATGTATTGTTATGTATTTGATAATGGAAATTGATGAATGTGGTTGGTGGAGGAATGATTTTAGTGTTATATATTTGATATTTGAGGTTGAGGATATTGAAGGGTGAATAAAAAATTTGGTATGAATGGTAGATTGTGACACAAAGAGTGAGTTATGAGGTAAATTGGAGTTGGTATGGTTTCGATCTGATTTTTGGTTGAAATATTTTGAAAGTTGAGATTTGGCAAAATTCTGCATAATCTATTTTCTGGAAGCAGCTTCAGACACTTTTTGGGAATGATCTAACAATCACAATTGAATGGGATTAATTTTTCTCGAATTTTTGTGATGTGTAGAAAAATCCTGGAAATTTTGGTTAAAGTTTAACGGTCGGATTAGGAGATATAAACTTTTGAAGTTTGTTACTTTAAAACTGATTTTCTGCTGCTACATAATCAAACCAGCAACTTTCCAAGCCTATATCTCCCAATCCTGACCATAATTTTGAGTGGCACCAAAAGGACATTGAGACTTGGACTATTTTCTTATTTGTGTCAAAATTTCAGACTATTATAAATTTTGTGAAAGGAGTTGTGCTCGTTTTAAAAATAGAGCTCTTAGCTATTTTGACAGCAAAACTAGTTTTTGAAAGTAAACTTGTAATCAGTATAACTCTCTCCAGAAAAAATGATTTTTCTATGAGACTTTGACTGATTTAAAGCTCTATGAGTCTAGTTTATTTCTGGAAAATTTCAGATACATCAAATGAAAATATGATTTTTGGTGGATTTTCTAAGAACATGGTAGCTTGCTATCTTGGTGCAGAGATTTCAAACTTAAAATCAGTTTTTGCAAGAGAAATGGTTTTTTTTTATTGTATTCAACTAAACTATTTCAACTGGGTTTGAATCTATAGGATACTTCCGTTTTGAGTCTAGAGACGGAGAATTAGACTTGTAAGCTTCTGTGACACAATTTTAAGACTTTGGGCTTAATTTCGGGTCTTAGAACATGGAAAAGGTCCTAGGTAATTTACTTAGTATTATTTTGAAAAGTTAGAGAACGGAGGCTTAGGTTTCTGGTGTACTGAGGATGGGTATGGTAGAGGAGAAAGGAGGATGGTATTGGAATTGGGAAAAACTGATGAACTATTTAGTTGGAATGGAAAATATGAATTGAGGATGGCTGAGATGAGTTGAGAACTCGAAGAGAAATGATGATCTTGATGAATATTGAGAATTGATAACTGAAAGTGATTTGAGATGAGGAATGGTAATGTCTGGTGATGATTTGATGATGAGAAAATGATTGGATTATATGAGAGTGTGCGGAGCCTATATCTCCGGCGTAGCAGATTGTTCTGCTGCATGACTAGTTGTTGTTGAGAGTGTGCGGAGCCTATATCTCCGGCGTGGCAGATGTTTCTGTCGCATGACTTGTTGAATGTTGAGAGTATGCGGGGCCTATATCCCCGGCGTGGCAGATTGTTCTGCTGCATGATTTGTTGTGGTTGGTTCCTTCTCTGCTGCAGAAAGTGTGCGGGGCCTATATTCCTTGCGTAGTAGACTTCCTACTACATGAGTGTGCAGGGCACTATATCCCTAGCGTGGCAAAAAAGGCTATATCCGGGAGGATGTGTCGGGTTGGAATTTACGGACCGACAAGTGATATCATGAGCTAATAGGATAGACATTCATCATATGCATCTTCTATATGCTTGTTTGCTTTGATTACTTGAGTTTGCCTAACTGTATAACATGTCTACTTGCTTCTTGAGTTACTTGCTGTAAATGAATACTATCTGTGTTTTACTTGCTTGCATTTATCTTGTGTTTGTCTGGTGCTGAGGAGGTTAGGTAGGTGGTGGCGATGGAATTGCATAGAGGTTAGGTTGGCGAAACCTGTGGGATACAGCGGTATGATTAGTATTAGTTAGAATTCCCCTAAGTTTAGATAACCCGGTTTATGGTTTAAGTTTCTTATGTATTTATTTTATTTCGTTAAGCTTGAATATCTGTATGTGATGTGAAGTTCTAGGATTGCCTTCGGCGTCCCGGAGCCTTACATCTTACATCATTGGGCACTGCTACCAAACTGAGAACCTCTGGTTCTCATTCCATACTTTGTTGTTGTTTTTCAGATGCAGGTCGTAATCTACTTCGGTGAGATTACGGATATGGTGACAGAGCGGAGTATGGTTCGTTCCTTGTTTATTTCTGTTTTACTTTCGTCATAGTATTCTCTCACCTTTTGTATATTTATCTGTATGGCTTTAGAGGCTTATTTGAGAGATAGGTTGTATAAGCTGTTTTAATTCTAAAGCTCTGTATCTTTCTATTTGTAACTAGTCGGCTTAAACTTCGCAAGTTGCGACTAGTTCTCTATGATTATTATATTCTTATATTTATATATATATTTTATTCTCTTATACTTATACCTTGTATCTTATGCGTTAGCTACGTATGAACGTTTCGCGCTTTTGTAAATCTGTCTTTGAGCTTAGTCCTTCATCAAGCTCCTAGAATATATTATTTCTTTCTATATATAAATATGTATAAACTTTAGGACTGTCGTAACCTCTGATTAACCTTTGCTTTACGACTAGAGGTAAGATTTAGGATAATTGGAGTGTTACATAAAGCATCATGGTCTGTGCCAAATCCAAAAGCATTCTAAAATCCCAAAGTATCACGACCGCTGAGAGAAGTAGGCAAAAGCAACTGGTAATTTGGTTCAGGTTGGTTAGTTCCAGGGCTATTGACGGTGTAATTATCTTGTCCATTAGATAGTAGTATAATACTGGCAACTGGATTCTTCTCTTTTCGGTCTTCCACTATCTTAGCACCTTTTCTTAACCCTTCGGCAATATTAATGCCCCTTTTGCAACCAAAGAATTAACAGCTAGAAAAACCTGTTGCCGCCCAGAATCCACCCTCTGCCAATTCTCTCTCTGTAAATTCTATTGCCGCCAGAATTTTGCAAAACACCGTCATTTCCAATATTAAAGCATTACTCCAAATCTTTTCCAATATCTAAAAAAATGAACTGTAATTAAAAACTCTTCTTTTTCTATTTAA
>NC_029792.2:101868675-101872062 GCF_000816755.2 Arachis ipaensis | reverse complement strand
TTATTCTTTCTGATTATCTCTAATTCTCTCTATAATAATAATAATAATAATAATAATAATAATAATAATAATAATAATAATAATGCTACAAGCTCATCAATATTGGAATACAAGAAATAAGAATCTATTTAGAGTTTTCCACTTGCGTTTGGTCTTTGTTATCTTCTCCAGATGAAGCTGCAAAATTACGCCTTTCCTCGGAACTGGCAGTGATAACTGGCATCCACAAATCAGCTGTATCACTTAAGAGAGACCTCACTTGTGGATCTTCAGCCATGGTTGATGATATCATCTCATCAACATCATCCAATTTTGCTGATAATTTATCCAACTCCCTAGCTATTTCCAACTATGTACACAAGAAGATGGTTAGAAGTTAAAAGAAGTTGAGGTCTCTGTAATAGTTAAGGAAGATTAAAATGGGCATTAAGCGTGTGTTTGGGTGCATGTAAGAAAAAAGATCTTCTATTAAAAGAAAAAGATGTTTTATCTTTTAGTATGATTTTGACAAATCTTTTAAAATAAAAGGAAAAATATTAGAAAAATAAAAATATAAAAAAATAATTTTTTTAGAAGTTATAATTTACTTTTTACTTTGGAAAAGTATTTGCTAATACACTCTTAAGTAAAATAAGAAGTATAGTGCTTCTTAAAAGGTGACCTGCTATTGCCTATTAGAGGTAAAATAGGTAATAAATAAAACAAGAAGTTATGGATTTAATTTTTTTTTGTTTTCCTTTCTATAAAAAACAATATATGCAGCCCAAGAAAAAATGGTTAACTTGGTAGTAAGTTACCCTTTTCAATCGCAAACATTCATAAAAAAACATAACAAAATGTAAAATTAAAAGTTCTCTAGTTAAAATCGAGTTCAATATTCTTTACTTAGTAAGGAATGTTTATTGTTTAAGGATGATCCTATATGTTGTACCCAAAAATAATTGATAGAATAAACTTTTAAATGAGATATCCAAATATCAAATTATTTTTACTTTTTCCAAAGATTTTTTTAAAAGAAAACATCACTTAAAAAAATCTTTTAAAAACCCTTCAAAACAAGCCCTAAGTTTCTAATTTATGATTCATTGGATTTTAACTAAACATATGAATAAATCAAGATAAGAGATTTAAGCATAAATGGATTAAGTTGATTCGTTATTTATGGACAAGAGTCACAAGACACATGACATTGTTTGATCTATGTAGTCAATCTTATCTAGTGAGATGAAGCTTTATTGTTGTATAAATAAATTAAGATAGTCATATTTGAAAAAAAAATGGCTTTAGTTAACGAGTATCCTAAAGCCGTTTGTAAAGGTTTCAAAACAAGGAAGGGGATTTCCATTCCCATTTTTATTTTCAGCATTTTGTGGATAACTACAGAGACCTAAACCAAAAAAGTTTTAATATAAGAACCAGAACAAAAATGACGGGTGCATATAGGGATCAAAATGTGGTTTTAAACCTAACAGAAAAACTGAGCCCTGTGCATTGAGTAAGGTTAAAACAAAACTACAAAGTGAAACTGAAAACTGAAATGTGAAAACTACCTCATTAAGCTGCTTGGTTGAATTTGAAGGAACTTTTGTAACCTCTAATCCAAGGGCTTCAATCTTGGAACGCAATTCAACTTCTTCTTGGTTTGTCAGAGTCTCCACCTACACAGTTTAACATCCAACACGGGTGATGATCAGTAAGGGATAGTGCTGTGGAAGTAGAACAGTAAAGTGGCATCCATATGCAATCATCTTCATTGCTTAAGAAAAATTAGTGTGTCTAATACAGTAACATTTTGAGTGATTCAACATTTTGCAATTTCTGAAAGTAGTGGCCAAAGCTAATCAGATGATGAATACTGCTAAACAATGCTCATCAAGTGTGAACAAGTAGCCAAATAATTTGCTACTTTACAAGAACAGCAGACGAGCATGTTTAATTAACCATGTGGATATTCTTCTTCATTGCAAAACATTGATACTTCCAAAAAATCTAAGCTTAGATCCACAACACAGGAAACACAGTTCACTATAGTCCAAAAAGTCAATTCAGACCACAATGGAGAAATCTATCACTAAATAGTTTCAAAGAAATCACGCTTTACTATTCTTTTATATCCTCTGCTACAGTATTATTGGATGAATGGATGTGCATATTTCATGTATTCCTTTCATCCTATTTTTGTCAAAACAGCAAATATAACTACAGATGAGCACAGCTCCATAAAAATGGTATGTGACCAGCAGTTAATACATGCCGCCCGAAACAATTTTCCAAAAGCAATTCATGGTGCACAATGAAAATCTATGAAGAGATTTCATGCTAGGTAGCTCTTTAAACACATCAAAACCTGTCAAGGTACTGCCTGTGTACATTACAAAGAGATAAGTTGTTTTATTCACCCAAACTCATGATCTTCAAGAACAAGGTGAGTACAAAGTGGCATGCAAATTCATGATTAGTTTCCTCTAGAACCAATTTATCTGCTGTCTTCAAGGACTTGCATAATCCACCAATAAAGTGGACGAGCAAACCGCATTTTCAGAATACTCCATTAACATTAAGAGTACAAAACAATTATCAGGAGACACAAAAGTAACCATGAAATTACATTGATAATAAGAGAATGAAGTAAAAAAGGGTGTTATCAACACTCTGGGACGCTGATCAGCCTAACTCTACAAAGGGTGTGGAAAAAACCTTGTAAGACAATAACCAAAAACTAAAACCTAAAACCTAAATTCAAAACAACAAGAACAGGGAATGCCTCTGTATCAAAATAAAATGAAATAAAATAACGTGCTAAACACGAATCCCCGCATTAACTCAAATTCCCATGTGAAAATAGCCAAATTTAGCCATTAAACCAGATTGAGAACAATTTTCATATTACATTTTTTTCTATTACATAACAGTGTATGATTGCAAAATTCTTATGTATTTTACAGTGCATGAAAGTTACTCTCTAGTATACTTGGCAAAACAAACGCAATTATCACAATTTACAAATCATGGTGTAAATACTAAAACCTCCCCAAGTAATGACCAAAAATCACATAACCTAGATAATCAAATCTCACATAATTGGAAAATTGAAAGTTAGTTCCCCATCAATCAAACAGAAAACCAACTCAAAACACAAACATCAGAACCAAGCAGTCTTCAGAATTATGACAAGCTTATAAAAAAAAACTAACAGCAAACCCGGCATGAGAACAGACAAATTAATAAATTGATGAAAGTTAGAAGATGGCAGGAGGAACCTCTTGGAGAAGATTGGATAGAAGCTCGAAGAACTGTGCATCTGGTTTCCGATCCTCGGCCATGGGAATCGGATTGCTTCCAGAAATCAAACCTCGTCAAAAACGCCTCGGTTAAATTTTATTGCTA
>NC_029792.2:101857134-101868580 GCF_000816755.2 Arachis ipaensis | reverse complement strand
TATTGTAATATGAAATACAAAATATTTAATTATTTTAGTATTTCATTTGTTATAATAGCAGGACAAAACATCACTAATGTCTTATAGTAAAAATATCTTTTAATTATAAAAGATAAAATGCTACTAACATTTTGTAAAAAAATAATTTTTTATTATAAAAAGACAAAGTATTTGTTACGGTAGGTAACCGGAGATTAATGGGCTGGACGGTGCTGGTTGGTCCAAACGTATGAATGAGGAGGATTCCCGGTGGATCCGCAACTCGGTGCCCTCCGACTTGTGCGTGCGTGGAGGAATGGGGGGTGGTACCTGCAAAGACACTCCGATGCCTAAGTTAGCAAGGGCGTGAGCAGGTTTAGAGTGTATTGGGTCTTAGAGATACCTGAGGAGTGTCAGTGTATTTATAGTGGTGAACCGAGTTGCCCCTACCCAGCTTCACCCCAACTCTTGGGGTTTTTTGAAAATTTATCAATTTATTAGCCAGGCTTTGGAGTTCCTGACTTCTTTGAAGATTTTTTTCTATCTCTTCCATATGACCAAACCCTTCAGTGGGATAAACAATAAGCAACAATGGGTGTCTTTCCGAGCCATACAGGGTCGGAGAGTTTTTACTCTTTTTGACGAATCCTTTCATGACTTTAAAAATTATTTTTTCAAAGTTCAAGCCGTAGAGGGTCACCATCCCTTTTTTCTGGATGATAATTATTCTCCCCGATTTCCTTTATACTGGCTGGAGGCCTCCCCCTGCGAGAAATATGGTCTGGATGACCTGGATGAGGTAGAAGCAGCCATTGTGGGGTTCCTCCGAGAAGTGTGGGGGAGGGCCCCATACTTGGACACAAAAAAGTTTCTCCAGGGGTCTCCGACCTTTGTTCAGGCACAGCTAGGTAGCTTTTATTTGTTTGTTAGATTTCCGACTTGTCTGATCTATCTGTTATTGTCCTTTCAGAGATGGCAAAGGCAAACGCTCAGGAGTCTTACCAAAGGGTCCAGGAGGCTAAAGCAAGGTCTCGCGCCAGGACTGGTGGCGCCAGGGCGGTCATCTCTCATCCTCCTCCTCCTCGGAACGTTGGGACTCCCTCTCAGCCCATTGTGATTTCTTCTTCAACTTTCTCTCAGCCGCCCCCCTCTGCTCGACCTTCTCCTGAGCCAAAGAATAAGAAGCGCAAGACCTTAGAGTCTGGCTCTTCTGGTGAGGTGAAGGCGGATGCTCTTGCATTCGTCCGAAAGAACATCTATCCCCATGCTCGTATAAGCATGGATGATGCTTCTGTTCGGCGCCACCTTACCACTCTGGTTGAGGAGAGCCTTAAGACGGCGGGGGGTTTGTGGCAAACTCTTAGATATTTTTGAGAAGGCTCCTCTCAGCTCTTTAGGGATGACCTCGAGGGTCGAAGAGCTGGAAGGAAGGCTTCTCATATATCAAGAGCATGAGGGGAAGTTGAAGGAGGAAGTCGCCAAGCTGAGGGAGGAGAGAGATAACCTCCGGGAGAGGGAGAGGAAGTTGCAAGCCCAATGCAACATGGAGGTCGGTTTGAGGAAGACAGTACAGGATAGCTATCAAAGTTTGTTTAATGATCTTGTGTCTGTGAAAAATGATCTGCTGAATTCTCGGAAGGCATACGCCGAGTTGGAGGACTCTATTGCTGATGGCGCTGAGGAGGCTTGGAGGATCTTTAAGGAGCAGGTCGGAGTCATTGCTCCTGACTTGGACCTCTCTCCTTTAGATCCCGATAAGGTTGTCATCGATGGTGCCATTGTGGATCCCCCTGTCCCCGAGATTATTTCCGAGTCAGATTTGAAGACTCGGGGGAAAAGGATTATAAAGTCTCCTCCCCGCCCTAAGGACGCCCCGAGTTCCTCCACAGTTCCTTCGACTTCCTCTTCATCTCCTATGGATGCCTCTCTTCCCGGTCCTGGTGGTGCTCCTCCTGGCTCTGGTGATGGTGATCCGTCTACTCTCCTTCCTAAAAAATAATTTTATTGGCTATATGGGGGCCCGGCCTGTGGGTCCCCTCTTTTTAAACTCTTTATTTAATTTTGGTAGTGCGTGAACAATTTTTTGGCCTTTTAAGGCCGTAAACAAAACACTTTTTAATGCCCTTTTTTAATAAGGGTTTAAGTTAAAAAATAAATACCCTTTTTTGGATAAGGGTTTAAGTTACCTTATGCGTGCATGTTTCTCTGATTTCGAACTTCCCTTTGATCTTTTCTGGAAAAACCTTTTCTTTGGCTTTGTCTGCCTTTCTGAACCTTTTTATTTTAAGGATCTTTAGGACACCCTTTTAATCTTTTCTTAGGTTTTTTCCTACCTCTCTTTGGTTATTCCTAGTACTCAATTTCGTTTCATTGAGTTTTTATGACTTTAGGCTACTTTCGTGATTCATTTTTGTTTTACTCGGTTTCCCTTTCCGACTTATGAGTCGGGATATTTCCGAGTTTATCATGATCAACTTCTATAACCTCTTTACACCGACTTGTACCTCGTCGTTTTATCCTGACGACCATCTAGGTCGGTTCATGGGATTTTCACGTTTTGTCGAGCTTAAGTCGGCGCGTTTCGTCGAAAGAAAAAATAAAAAAGGAATTTGCAAGAGATATATATGAAAAAAGATCTTTTATTAATTGGGGAGGTACCTTATTGCTACTAAGGGTTTTTGACAATCTATTTCCCTTAGTCTCTACTATGATGCCTCGTTAAAAACCCTTCTCCAGAAAAAACCCTTTGGTTTTGGAAAAAAAATCATGAAGTTGGGAAAAGAGTACATCAGGGAGTAGAGTTCGCTTTTAGCTATAGTACCTTTTCATATTACAAGCATGCCACGACCTTGGTAACTCGGTGCCGTCCAAGTCGGTCACTTTATAATAGCCTTTTCCTAAGACCTCATTGATTTTGTATGGTCCTTTCCAGTTTGCAGCGAGCTTTCCTTCTCCTGATTTGTTGACTCCAATGTCGTTTCTGATCAAGACTAAATCACTTGGGGTGAATGCTCTTCGAATGACTTTCTTGTTGTATCTTGTAGTCATCCTTTGTTTCAACGCTGCTTCTCTTATCTGGGCTTCTTCTCGGACCTCGGGGAGCAAGTCGAGCTCCTCTTTATGCCCCTGTATATTTCCGATCTCGTCATGGAGAATCACTCTTGGGCTTTGTTCGTTGACTTCTATTGGGATCATGGCTTCTACGCCATAGACTAGTCGGAAGGGTGTTTCTCCAATGGCGGATTGGGGGGTTGTCCTGTAAGCCCATAGCACTTGTGGGAGCTCTTCGGCCCAGGCTCCTTTTGTATCTTGTAATCTTTTCTTTAGCCCTGCCAGTATGACTTTGTTGGCTGCCTCGGCTTGCCCATTGGCTTGCGGGTGCTCCACCGAGGTGAACTGGTGTTTGATTTTCATACTGGCTACTAGGCTTCTAAAGGTAGAGTCGGTGAACTGAGTTCCATTATCTGTAGTGATGGAATAAGGTATCCCATACCTTGTGATGATATTTTTGTAGAGGAAACTCTGACTTCTTTGTGCGGTGATGGTGGCCAATGGTTCTGCTTCTATCTACTTTGTGAAATAATCTATTCCCACAATCAGGTATCTAACTTGTCCTGGCGCTTGGGGAAAAGGACCTAACAAATCCATTCCCCATTTTGCAAAAGACCATGGAGAAGTGATACTGATTAGCTCCTCCGGGGGAGCCACATGGAAATTTGCATGCATCTGGCATGGTTGGCACTTTTTCACAAATTCCGTGGCATTTTTCTGTAAGGTCGGCCAGTAGAATCCAGCTCGGATTACTTTCCTGGCTAGTGACTTTGCTCCGAGATGATTTCCGCAGATCCCACTGTGGACTTCTTTCAACACTTCGGTGGTTTTTGAAGTCGGTACACACTTTAATAATGGTGTTGATATCCCCCTTCTGTAGAGGATATTTCTCACCAAAGTGTAATGTTGCGCTTCCTTTCGGATCTTCTTGGCCTCTTTCTCCTCCTTGGGGAGGATGTCGAATTTTATGTATTCGACCAAGGGGCTCATCCAACCGAGGTTTAATCCGACTACCTCAAGGACCTCCTCTTGTTTGTCTTTTTCTTTTACTACGGAGGGTTTCTGGAGAGTTTCCTGGATCAGGCTTCTGTTATTCCCTCCTGGCTTGGTACTTGCCAACTTGGATAGGGCGTCTGCTCTGCTATTTAGATCCCGAGTTATGTGTTTGACCTCGGTTTCTGCAAAGCGCCCAAGATGTTCCAGAGTTTTTTCTAAGTACCTTTTCATATTTGGGTCCTTTGCCTGATACTCTCCTCTTATCTGGGAGGTTACTACTTGCCAATCGCTGTATATCATCACTTTTGTAGCACCGACTTCTTCCGCCAGCTTCAATCCAGCAATCAAGGCTTCATACTCTGCCTGATTATTTGAAGCTGAGAATTCAAATTTGAGGGAAACCTCTATTTGGGTCCCTCTTTCGTCCACCAATATTATGCCTGCACCGCTTCCTATTTTGTTTGAGGATCCATCTACATAAAGTTCCCATGTAGTTGGTTTTTCCTCTTGGTCTCCCGCGTATTCCGCAATGAAGTCGGTGAGGCACTGGGCTTTGATCGCTGTCCGAGTTTCATACTTCAAGTCGAATTCGGAGAGCTCTATTGCCCATTGAACCATTCTCCCTGCAACATCCGTCTTTTGGAGGATTTGCTTCATGGGTTGGTTTTTAAACAAGTCGGGCTTTTCATCTCCAGGATAGCTCTACACTTGTCGGGATTAGCTTCAATCCCTCTTTGTGTTAGCATAAACCCTAGGAATTTTCCTGCCTCTACTGTGAAGGCACACTTTGAGGGATTTAGTCTCATCCTGTGTAGCCTTATGGTGTTGAAGACTTGTGAGAGGTCTGCCAAGAGATTGACTTCTTTCTTGGTCTTTACCAGCATGTCGTCGACGTACACTTCCATTAAGCTTCCAAGGTGAGAGGCAAACACCTTATTCATCAGCCTCTGGTATGTGGCCCCTGCATTTTTCAATCCGAATGGCATGACCACGTAGCAAAAATTAGCTCTGGACGTGATGAATGATGTTTTCTCCTGGTCTGGCTCATACATTGGGATTTGGTTATACCTCGAG
This sequence comes from Arachis ipaensis, assembly GCF_000816755.2. Taxonomy (NCBI): domain Eukaryota; kingdom Viridiplantae; phylum Streptophyta; class Magnoliopsida; order Fabales; family Fabaceae; genus Arachis; species Arachis ipaensis. The sequence continues at coordinate 101,863,480 of NC_029792.2, read as the reverse complement.
TAGGCGTCCATGAACGACAAGTATTGATACCCCGAGCTGGAGTCCACTAGGGTGTCAATACTTGGCAGTGGATAAGGGTCCTTCGGACATGCCTTATTTAAGTCGGTGTAATCGACACACATTCTCCATTTGCCATTTTGTTTTTTGACTAGCACTACATTGGCTAGCCATGTTGGGTACTTGACTTCTCTAATGAAGTCGGCTTCTAGGAGCGCTTGTACTTGCTCCTCTACTATTAGGGCTCGCTCGGGGCCGAGCTTGCGTCTTCTTTGTTGTACAGGTCGGGACCCCGGGTAAACCGAGAGCTTATGGGACATGAGCTCGGGGTCTATCCCAGGCATGTCGAAGGCCTTCCAGGCGAAGAGATCGGAGTTATCTCTTAGGAGCTTAGTCAACCCTTGTTTTAGGGTTTCCCCTAGGTTGGCCCCTATGTGAGTATTTTTTCCATCCTCTTCGCCGACCTGTATCTCCTCGGTTTTTCCTCCCGGTTGTGGACGCAGCTCCTCTCTAGCCCTTGCGCCTCCGAGCTCTACTGTGTGAACTTCTCGGCTTTTTCCTCTCAGGTTTAGGCTTTCATTGTAGCATTTTCTTGCCAATTTCTGATCTCCCCTTACCGTTGCTATCCCTGCTGAAGTCGGGAATTTCATACAAAGGTGAGGAGTGGATACCACCGCTCCGAGTCAATTAAGGGTAGCTCTGCCAATTAAAGCATTATATGCTGACCCTACATCGATGACTATGAAGTCTATGCTCAGAGTTTTTGATTTTTCCCCTTTTCCAAAAGTGGTGTGGAGGGGCAAAAATCCTAGTGGCTTTATTGGCGTGTCGCCTAGTCCATATAAGGTGTCGGGGTAGGCTCTTAATTCTTTCTCATCCAACCCTAGTTTGTCGAAAGTGGGCTTAAAAAGGATGTCCGCTGAGCTTTCTTGGTCTACTAGGGTTCTGTGGAGATGAGCATTTGCTAGGATCATAGTTATTACCACTGGATCATCATGTCCAGGGATTATTCCTTGCCCATCTTCTTTTGTGAATGAAATGGTAGGGAGGTCGGATGAATCTCCTCCGACCTGGTAGATTCTCTTGAGATGTCTTTTGCGAGAGGATTTGGTGAGTCCCCCTCCCGCGAACCCTCCTGAGATCATGTGGATTTGTCTCTCCGGAGTCTGCGGTGGTGGGTCTCTTCTATCCATATCATCTCGCTTTCTCTTCCCATGACTGTCCGACCTTTCTATGAGATATCTGTCTAGCCGACCTTTCCTAGCCAGCTTTTCTATCACATTTTTAAGGTCGTAGCAGTCGTTTGTGGAGTGACCATATATTTTATGGTACTCACAGTAGTCGCTGCGGCTCCCCCCTTTTTTATTTTTAATGGGTCTAGGGGGTGGCAGCCTTTCAGTATTACAAATTTCTCTGTATACATCCACCATGGAGACCTTTAGGGGAGTATAAGAGTGATATTTCCTTGGTCTATCGAGACCGAGTTCTTCCTTCTTTTTGGTTTTCCTCTCTCTCTCTTTTGTTGAGGGAGGGTGCCCAGGTCGCCAACTCAGGTCTCTTAACTTAGCATTTTTCTCCATGTTGATGTACTTTTCAGCTCTTTCCTGTACATCACTTAGAGAGATGGGATGTCTTTTGGATATGGACTGTGAGAAGGGACCTTCTCTGAGCCCATTGACTAACCCCATTATGACTGCCTCGGTGGGCAGGTCTTGAATCTCTAAACATGCTTTGTTGAACCTTTCCATATAGGCTCGTAAGGATTCTCCGACCTCCTGTTTTATTCCCAGGAGGCTTGGTGCATGTTTAACTTTGTCTTTCTGGATAGAGAACCTCATCAAGAATTTCCTTGAGAGGTCTTCAAAACTGGTAACCGACTTCAGGGGGAGCCTGTCGAACCACTTCATCGCTGCTTTTGACAAGGTTGTCGGAAAAGCTTTGCATCGCGTAGCATCAGAAGCGTCAGCCAGATACATCCGACTTTTAAAGTTGCTCAGATGATGCTTTGGATCAGTGGTTCCGTCGTAGAGGTCCATATCGGGGCTTCTAAAGTTTCTCGGAACTTTTGCCCTCATTATGTCCTCACTAAAAGGATCTTCCCCCCTAGGGGCGAATCTTTTCTACCGTCACGGGAGTTCCGACCTTTGAGGGAGGATTCTAACTTTAAGAGTTTTTCCTCTAACTCTTTTCGTCGATCCATCTCCTCTCTTAGGTGCTTTTCTATCTCCCTTTGTCGCTCCCGTTCCTGTTCTAGTTGTTCCAAACGACATTGGTGGACATGGACTAATCCCATAAGCTCAGTTGCGTGGGACTGTCCATCTTTCTCTGACTCACGGCCTTCAGAGGAATTCACCTTCGGGGTTTTGACTCCGGAGGTTCCTTCTTTGTGTTGATCATTGGTTTCCTGATGGAGGGTTAGGTCCGCGTCATTATTTCCGGTATCCAGATTCTCTTGTTCAGAATCTGTTTCCACATGACCCTCCTCAGGGGATCTGTCCGCCATCACTGGTTGATCTCTCGGGTCCCCGGCAACGGCGCCAATGCTACGGTGGGTAACCGGAGATTAATGGGCTGGACGGTGCTGGTTGGTCCAAACGTATGAATGAGGAGGATTCCCGGTGGATCCACAACTCGGTGCCCTCCGACTTGTGCGTGCGTGGAGGAATGGGGGGTGGTACCTGCAAAGACACTCCGATGCCTAAGTTAGCAAGGGCGTGAGCAGGTTTAGAGTGTATTGGGTCTTAGAGATACCTGAGGAGTGTCAGTGTATTTATAGTGGTGAACCAATAACCACCGTTGGAGTAGTGCCACTTTTCTAGGGTGTTAATCGTCCCTTTATCTTAGGGAAGTTAAGATATGGCTCGTGGAAGTGGTTAGAGAGATTCTAGGGGCAGTTACCCATTCAAATGAGTGCTTATCTGCCAGCTAATCCTCGTTCCCGACTTCCTTAGAGCAAGTCGTGGTGCAAACCGACTTTGTAGCGGTTGATTTGGTGCAGGGTGGGGCTCAATCCTTTGGGTTGGGCCTTCTTACTTGGATCCTGGGCCCTAGCGTTGGGCCAGGGTATGAACAATATTATTAACATTTGGTAAAGATTTACAACAGTGTATAATACATAATTTGAGTCAATTTTAAAAAGTTTATGCATAATAATCTAATATTAGAAAAAAACTTAAACTTTTTTTTTCTCTCCTTTTGATATATTTAACGGGGCTTAAAACTCAGGGAACTAAAAACTATATTTTAACTATACGGGGTAAAATAATCTCTCGGACATCATCATTAATAATCATTTTAAGAACACTAAAAGACAGATTCACAAAATGATACCTAAGTTTCTTTTTTGTACTTAGCCTTATTAAGCAATCAGCTATGCGGTTCTCTTCCTTGTATGTATGGTTGAAATTGAGTTGCCATTCCTTATTGATAAGGGAGTAAATTCTCTTTATTAGACTATTTGGATGTTTTTTTGCTCTGATTTTTACAACAAGAACTTCTATCATTATTTTGGAATCTAGTTCCATCATTGTCCTTTTAAATCCTAACTCCTACAACATTTTGAAACCATAATAAATTCTCCATAGTTCTGCTTGATAAGCATTACATGTCCCTAAATTTTCTATAAAACCTGCTATACATCATCCATTCTCATCTCTCACAACTCCACCGCATTCAGCTGGTCCAGGATTACCCGCTGACCTCCCAATTGAATTCATTTTACCCATCCTTGTGGAGGCCTATTCCATTTTATGTTCGCTTAAAATCTGGTTACGACTATGTTTAAGAGACTTTCTTTTTTGAAAGTTGTGTAAATCTCCTCAACATGGTGAGCTGTAAGCTGATGTAGACTTGGGGGGTTTACTCACTGTTGGGGTGAATACTTCTGTGTTTTTCATTTTCAGATCCACTAATATCCAATTATAAATCTATCCATCTAAGAGTCATTTAGTTTGTTGCTCAGTTCTGAGGTGAGGTTTCACCTTAGTCAAGTGTTGAAGGGAGCTCTGAAGAAGCTTTTAATTTTAAAGAGATGCATTAATCTTGTCTAGATCACTAGGCAACCACAAAGCGCATGTATAAAGGTTTCTTCTGTTCCAACATATCTATGACAACTAGGTAATGTTCCCATAATTCTTTGCTTTCTCTTTGTAGTTAGAAGTTTATTATGCAAAGTGAGTTACATGAAATATTTTATACGTTGAGATCCTTTTCAATTCTAAATTATTTTTTAAGTTGAGATCCTTTTCAATTCCAAATTATTTTTTAAGTTGAAATTATTTTTTAAGTTGCGTATTGATCATCTTCAGTGTTTGTGATGCTTTTGTATGCTGTTGCAATTCCATACTCTTTCTCTCTCTCTTCTAATGTTCTCAGGTACATCTTCAATCCATATAGTGTTAGGCCTAGTCGTAAGAGAGAAGATAAAAAAGGATAAAAAATATGAATTTGTTTGGAGCTTTTCTTATTTAAATAAAATAAAATAATTATTTATTCAATTAAGTAGATTTTTACCATTTTAAATATTTAGGTACGATTTTGTTGGCACAAAAAAAAATAAAATTGCAGATTACATTGATTGCATGGTTACTAACAGCAAAATCCAGAAAGATTAGAAAGCGCCTGATTACGCTTTTGCTACCTGCAAAATCATGGTGGTGGAGGCTATAAATAGCGCAACCGCGCACTTTTAGTTCTTCCTGAATTTCGCTGCCGGTAACTGCACAATCAATGTAATCGATGATTTCGCTTTTTGTGCCAGCGAAATCATACCTAAATGTTTAAAGGAAAAGTATAGGTAACTAACAAAGTTTTTGAACAATGGGTAAACAATGTGAATTAATAGGGTTAAAAGAGTAAATTTGATTAGTAGCATTAAATTAAGGTGTAGTGTATTTTCATTTGATTGGTGGTTGTTCATGTTGTTCAAAATTTTCATTGTTCCCCTAGCACTCTTCATGTTTAAAACGGTAAAATTTTAAAAATCTATTCAATTGATTACATAATTAATTTATTTTATTAAATAAAAATCCTTTGTTTCGATAATTTTTTTAATTAATTTTTAAATGATTTTTTGAAAAGATCTTTTAGAAAAATTAAGGTAATTTGATGTTCAAATATCTCATGTAAAAATATTTTTTAATTTATTAATTATATTTAGAAACAACCATGGTTCTAAAAATGGGATCGAGCTGGCCAGTCAGATAGGTCCAACCGTAAACCAGTAACAGCAACGGTTCGGTTAACCATGTGAAACTACTGAGCAAAAAATCAGTGGCGAACCACTAAACCAGCTGGTTGGCTCGGACCGAGAACTAGACAGTTTAAAGGAAACGATGCCGTTTTGAATCGCTGAATGTCTGAAATGAATCAAATCTCTCAAGCATGCCTCTCACTGCTCTTCCTCTCAGCTCTCACTCAAGCAGAAAAGACTTTCTTCTGCAATCCTAGCATCTCTTCGATCTACTACTATTGTCCGTCCGTGGAGCCACTACTCTTTTCCGTCCATCGAGCTACTACCACCGTTCGTCCATCAAGCCATTGCCCCCAAGTCTCCAATCCCTGCTTTCTTCTTTTGTGAGCTCAGCCCATCCATCGTCTTTAGCTGTTCACCATTATTTGGTCGACATCGTCTGTTGCGGTAATTGGTCTTTGAATCACCAATCTGTCAGCGTTGTCTTCAAAGGTCAGTGGCTCAGTGCTCACTTGTTCTTCACGTGTTCTTCATTTTTTTTGTTTTTATGCTCTGTTTCTATCTTTCGAAGGTCTGTAGTTGTGTTTTTAATTTTTGTTGAATGATTAGTGATTATTGAATAGCTCTTGTTGTGCTGTGTTGCTGTTTTGTGTGTTGTGATTTTAATTTACTAATTATTAATTTTGAAAGTCTTGATGACTGTCTTGATTTTAATTTAGATTGTGAATGTCTTGATTATTGATTTTAATTTAGATTGTGACTGCCTTAATGATTTATGCTATATATTTTGTTTCTTCTGCAAAAAAGGGTTGGAAAATGAAGGTGAAGATTATCCCAATACAACAAATCTACAGCACATTTTTGCAGATTTTGATGATTTATGATAAACTTTTATATTAGCATTTTGTATTTGGATATTTTTTTTTGTTATTTTACTTTTAATTTTGTACTTTTTCTAAAGATCTTAAGGCTTTGGTTGATGACATGAATGTAATACTTTAAATTTAGAAGATATTTCAAAGTTTATATTAGAGTATAATTATATTTTAGAGTATTTATTTATAATTTATTTATTATTTCATTATAAAATTATTTTTCTGGTTGAACCACAGTTGAACCAGTTGGACCAGTGACTAGAACGATTCGATGACTGGTCTG
>NC_029792.2:101852168-101854741 GCF_000816755.2 Arachis ipaensis | reverse complement strand
GAATCCGGAAAGTCTAAACCTTGTCTGTGGTATTTCGAGTAGGATTCAATGATTGAGTGACTGTGACAAACTTCAAACTCACGAATGCTGGGCGTAGTGACAGACGCAAAAGGATAGCAGATCCTATTCCGGTATGATTGAGAACCTGCAGATGATTAGCCGTGCGGTGACAGCGCATTTGGAATCTTTTCACTGGAAGGATGGATGGTAGCCATTGACAACGGTGATCCACCTACACACAGCTTGCTATAGGAGGACGTGCGTGCGTGAATCAGAAGACAGAGGAAAGCAGAGATTCAGAAGACAAAGCATCTCCAAAACTCCAACATATTCTCCATTACTGCATAACAAGTAACCTTTAATTTATGCTCTCTTGGTTATTCGCAATTTAACTGATAAACATAATTGACTTCCTGACTAAGATTTACAAGATAAATATAGATTGCTTCAAACCAACAATCTCCGTGGGATTCGACCCTTACTCACGTGAGGTATTACTTGGACGACCCAGTGCACTTGCTGGTTAGTGGTACGAGTTGTGAAAAGTGTGATTCACAATTCGTGCACCAAGTTCCTTCTTTTTCTGAGCCCTTGAAAGAATCTAAATCTGGAGCCTTACGTAAATGCAAAACTCCTTCTAACAAGTATGGAAGCGTTTACGATAAAGGTTTTGATGCCATTGGCTTCAGCGAGGAGTTTATCCTGCCAGGTAGTGTGATTAGTATGGATAATACAAATATAAAAAAAAATTTTGAGGTTCTGGCTAGGGGTAGCACTCGAACATCTGGAATTTGAACCAACATCTTGAAAAAAATTCGCCAAGCTCCCCTTAACGCTACTCAGAAGGAAGTGTCCGATCCTCTGCAAAAGGTGGCCGACCTTGAAAAGGCTACGACCAAGTGGGAAACTGAGAGAACTTCCATGAAGTCGGACACTGCCAAGCTAGGAGATATGGTGAAGTTGTCTGACGAGAAGGCAAATAAGGAGGAGGCCTAAAGAAAAAGGGCAGAGGAGAGTCATCTTCGTGTTTTTGGGGAGAGAATTGACTTACAGGAACAACTTAAAAAGCTTAAAGAAGAGCATGTGGACTTGGGGTGGTCTGTAGTTAAGGGTTTAGATGAGACTGTAGAGAATTTGAAGGTCCAATTCCAAGTTCTTGTGCCCAAGGTAGACATCTCAGTTATTGATCCAGACAAAAGCATAGTGAATGGTGAAATCATCCTTATTTCGGACAATGATGAAGATGCTATTTCTTCTAAGAATCCCAAAGCTGCTTCTTCTACTCTTACTAAAGAGCCCTCCCAAACCATGGAGGACCAAGTTGCCCTCAGGCCCCTGAAGACCAAGCTACCCCCAGACATAGCTTTCATTTCTTTTTCTCTGTTATGAAGTTGATGCCCCGAGTTGTAATCCACCACTCATGTCATTGGAAGAATTTTGGGTATTAATGGATGAGATTTGTAATCCGCCACCTAAGTGTTGAGACATGGCTTTATTCTGAGCAAGAATGGTATCCAGAGCATCTAGTTTCATGACTCTTTTTCTCATGGTGGTCCTCTCAGAAGAGTATAAATGTTGGTTGTTAGCAATTATTTCAATCAACTCTAGAGCCTCTTCAGTGGTTTTCTTCATATGAAGGGATCCACCAGCAGAATTATCCAAAGAAGTCCTAGCGGCCTGAGTAATCCCATCATAGAAGATCTACAATTGTATCCAGTCCGGAAACATCTCGGGAGGACACTTTCTAAGCATAACCTTGCACCTTTCCCAGGCTTCATAGAGAGATTCACCCTCTTGTTGCCTGAAGGTCTGAACATTGGTCCTTAACTTGGTCAGCCTCTAAGGTGGAAAGAATATAGTCAGGAATCTGCTGACCACTTTATCTCATGTATCCAGGCTCTCTTTGGGTTGTATATCAAGTCACTGCTTGGCTTGGTCCCGTATAGCAAACGGAAAGAGCAACAACCGGTATACATTAGGATGGACTCCATTAATCTTCACTGTATCACAAATCTGCAGGAAATTAGAGATGAACAAGTTTGGATCTTTCTACGGGAGTCCATGAAATTGACAGTTTTGTTACACCAAAGTAATGAGCTGAGGCTTCAGCTCAAAATTGTTGGCATTCACAGGTGGCACAACAATGCTACTGCCATAGAAAGTGAGATTTGGGGCAGTGTAAGAACCAAGAGTCCTTCTAGGTTGCTCAGGAGCATTGGGAGCCTTAGGAATAGCAACACTATTTTTGTTATTTGGCTCCATAGTGATTTCTTCAGCTTCCTCCTTAGAATTGTCTCTGAGACTTTCAACAGCTCTAAAAGCTCTAACCTATTGTTGGCATCTTCCTACGGTTCTTTTAATCTCAGGATCAAAATCAAAAAAAGGTTCCTTGTTCCTGTTCCTACTCATAAACAAACAAAAAATAAGAAAAAGTGGGAATATCTACGTCAGAGTGAAGAGAATTCCTAGCGAGGTAAACTAAGTAAAAGAAATAAAATAAAATAAAATAAATAAAAGAAGGTAGAAATTTTTGAAATTAAAGAAAAATTTTAAGTAAAATTTTCAAAATTAAG
>NC_029792.2:101846006-101851641 GCF_000816755.2 Arachis ipaensis | reverse complement strand
GAGGTAAACTAAGTAAAAGAAATAAAATAAAATCAACTAAATAAAAGAATGTAGAAATTTTCGAAATTAAGAAGAAAAAAATAGGCAAAATAAAATGAATAAAACTAAGGGAATTTATCGCACAATTTTTGAAAATTAAAAGAGGAAAATAAGCAAAATAAAGTAAGAAAATATCTTATCTAGGTAATCAAACAATGCGTAGTTGTCAATCACAGTTCATCCCTGGCAATGGCTCCAAAAACTTGGTGTGGAATTTCGAATACCATAAACTAACCGGCAAGTGCACCGGGTCGTACCAAGTAATAACTCAGATGAGTGAGTGTCAATCCCACGAGGATTAATGGATTAAGCAACGATAGTTAAGTGATTAGGCTAGTTAGCCAAGCTAAAATGAGTGGTTTCAAATTCAAATAGCATAAAACAGTAAATCAGAGAATGCAAGAAAGCAAACAGTAAATGGTTGGTGAAAATAGTATGGGAAAACAGTTAAGGCTTTGGAGATGTTTAAATTTCTGGATTAATGATTCTTATCAACTACTTTAATCATGCAAAATTCAATTCATGGAAAACTTTAAGTGATTAAACCCTAATTCCTTAGCAATTTAATCTCATCTAACTCAATCAACTGCCAATTCCTTGGTCACTTAATTTAAATTAGAAGATTAAGTCCAATTCTTGTTTAGAAACCACACAAACCCTAAGTACCCAAAAATAAGGAGATTATATGTCACGTATCCCATTAAATTTAGATAATTAGAGAATAGTGAGGAATTGATTTCAAGCTATTATTCAAGTGATTTGACTTTTTCAAGATTCAATAAGAATTCAATTAGAAAAAAATATCTTCTAAGACACTCTAATTCCTAGAATGAAAAACGAAACCAATCCTTGAGTTTAAATCAGTGTATTGATTAATAGTATAATGATAATAGTATTAATCCATTAAAATAAACAAAGCTCCTAACCTTAACAGTGGAGGTTTAGTTGCTCATGACTCAGAGAAAAACCTAGAGTAAAAAAGTATGAAAGTGTGAAATGAGGAAGAAGATAAGAGAGACCAAAGGGATAAATCTTTTCTCCTTTTATATCTAATCCTAATTGATTTGAAATTAGAATTCTAAAACCTAATAATATATTTTTCTAATTTAAAAATTAATTAAAGAAAAACAAATAAAGCCTTCCGTGAAGCACTTAGACGTGCTATTGGTGCTAAACACTGAGCAGTGGCGTTTAGCACCACCAAACAGAGAGTATCCATGGCGTTTTTGGACTCCTGGTGCTAAACGCCAAGTAGTGGCATTTAGCGCCACTAGTGCAGGACCTTGGCACACTTTACGAGGCACCCGACGTTAAACGCCGAGTCGTGGCGTTTAGCGCCAGCTTCATAGAGAGCTTGCACAAAGTACGAGGCATCTGGCGCTAAACCCCAGGTAGTGGCGTTTAGCACCAGCTTGACAGCATCAAATTTCTCCTTTTTCTTCTGCAGAACTCTGTCAAACTCGCCCAAATTTTACCTAAAATAAATAGAATAACAGTGCAACTCAAAGTAGCATCCATAATGGTCTAAAACACCAAAAACTCATAAAAACTCAACAAATCTACATCTAAATCACTAAAAAAAAGATAAGAAAGATGCTCACGCATTACACGTCCCTCTCACATAGCATGGAAGACGTTGCACATGAAGCTAGCTCCATGGACGCCCAAGCCTTCTCCATGACCACGTTATACGTGGGCTCTTCCACGTCCTCTAGGAATGCACCTAAGGCCCAAAATCATGAATAAATGAAGATTTTCAAAAAAAATGGGCCTCAATCGGAAGGAATGATAATTTCTTTATGGAAGATAATTAAGAAAAAAATATTAGTTAATTTTGTACTTATTAAGTTTGATTATTAGATTTTTATGAGTTTTAATTGAGAAGTATTTAAGGAATTTTAAAGGGACTTGATTACTGCCGCACACTTTGAAGCCCGAATTGTGTTTTTGCATCATGAGAAACTAATTTTCCTGTTAATGTTAGGATCTCTATTGATTTCTAATGAATTAATGTTATTGCTTTTCTATCTTTGATTATTGCATTGATATTTTCTAAGAATTGGTTTCTATTCTTCATTATAAGGACTTGAGTATATTGGAAGATATACTTGGCCTGATTCAATTAGGTTTTTAAACTTGGAAAAGTTGATTAATTGAATGTGTATTTGAAATCTTTTCTCACAATTCTATAAATTTTGAAACTGACTTTGATAAGTGGAAGCTAATCAAATTAGAATTAAACTTTAAGAATTATGTGGTGCTAAACTGGGTTTTAGGCTTAACCTTTTTATCATAATAGATTATTTAAGAAATTAAAAGTTTGTTAAGATGAAGAGAAATTGAATTTTTAAAGAATTGAAATTTGATTAACTATGGTTTGCCATAGAAACATCTTTGTATGATCAAGATAGGGAGTAAGAAGCATTCTGAAACCTTAACATTTTAATCTCGTTACTTTTTTCACTCAATTGCTACTTCCTTTGTTTGCATTGCTATTTTAGTATTTAAAGTATCTCAACTTGAGTTTTGATTGTCTGAATAGAATAATCAATTAATTAATCACTTGATTAATCCGTTAATCCTTGCGGGAACAATAATCTACTTACCGTGGCATTACTTGATACGATTCGGTGTACTTGTCGATAGTTTGTGGAGTTAAAAAATTTTGCATCATAATTCTCCATTCTCGCTTTCATGTCTCCATATTTTATTTCACTTGGATATAGATTTGAATTTTTGGTGAAAGAATGGAGGGGTTTTGGTCCCCAACTTGCAACCATTTAACTCTAAATCTGGCTTTCCAATATAGTTCTTCATCATGATATGTAATCTCCAACTGCTTCTTGAATTTGGATATTTTTGTCTTATCGTGAGTATCAGCCACTCATATCTCTTTAATCTATCTCTATAATTACTCAATTCATTTTTTAGATTCTATGGCATTTGTTTGTTACCGTTGGACCAGTTTGTATCTATATTTTTAATCTTCTGAGCTAAAATAAGTATAGTTAAACCCTCTATATCCTCTTCCATACCTTCCTGATAATTGGTCTAAGTTTTGGATAAGACACCATCTTTCCTAGAATTTAAACCTTCTCTTAGATATTTTAGTAGGTGGGTTTGTATTATCCAACGACAATAGAGTATGATCTGAGCCCAGTTCTGATAATCGAAGAACAATTATATTTGAGTAACTATTCTTTTATCTAATTAATACCACAAAGCACATTATCTAATTTCTTCTGAATTAAGTCTTTTTTCTTTGGCATGTTAGACTAAGTGAATATTCTACTAATGATACCCAAATTCACAAAAGAATTAGCATCTATAAAATTATTAAAAGTAACTATTACCAAAGAGGCTTTGTCATTCCTTCTACTTTTTCTGTTGATAAGATATTACATTAAAATCACCCATGTCAGTTATAACTCCTCAAAACTGTTGAATAATTAGATTCAATTTACTAAATTGGTTCAGTCAAATTCGTTCATTGCTATTCAAGTACACACATATTAACCCTCACTTCACATTTAGGCCAGTATAACCAATTCTGGCAGCAATAAAGTAGTGTCAATATTATAGAATCTAAACAGAAATTTTCTCTTTCCATCCAAGAGCCAATCCTCCTACTATCCCATTAGGATCCTCTTTTGCTCTACATTTCAATTATGATTTTTAGTTTTACAAATAAAACTAATTTTGGGAGAGTGGGATCTGGCGATCCCTTTTAGATTATGGACTGTCAGAGGCCTCTCTAAACCTTAACAGTTCCAACTAGGGCTGTCAAACGAGTCAGTCTCACCTATTTAGGTCCGGCCCATTTAAGCTCGCGGGTTAAACGGGTTGACCCATTTAAATCTACTTTGTTCATGAACCATAATTTTTCAATCCACACCGTTTTATGGCCAGCCCGATATGTCAAACAGGGTAGTCCGTTTACCTTTTTATTTTATTTCTTAAAAATATTTTGGCAAAAAAAGATCACTTTTAGATAAAAAACCTTAAACAAATTGTATATTTTTTAATTGATGGGTCGTGCTTTTAGGTCGAATCAGGAGAAATATTGGTCAAGAGTGCTATTTTTATTGAAAAATATTAAAAAACATAATCAGGCCACCTATTTAGCCGTGGACTAGCCCGTTTCGCTCGTCATTTTTTTATGTTAATTGAGTTCAACCCGTTTAACTTGAAATTTTAATGGGCTTAATTTTAGAAGCAAAATCTGCCCGTTTAAATGGGTAAATAGATTGACTCGATGAGTTTAGCCATTTTAATGGCCGTAGTTCTAACTAATCATCCTCATATCTCACTAATTGCTCCAGAATTAGTGCTCTCCAACTTGATCATCTTTCACCCAATCACCAATCTTATTTTGTTTAATCTCATTGTTGGTTGCATTCTCCATCAACAACTATCATATTTTCTGGTCATGGTCCAATTTAGCACAATACGTGCAAAATACATCCAGTCTTTCATACCTTAGGCCAATTTAAATCATCTTTTGGTCTGGACCAGCAAGTATAAAGTTGTCCTTTATTGTCCGATCACCATTAATTTCAACCTTAACCTTGATTTTTATTTTTTTATTTTTTTTTTGTTTCTTTGCCTTTGACCTTAAAGAAACCAATATCAATAATTCTTCCTAGACTGCCACCAGCCTTCCTCCCAACCTCCAAGGTTTTAAACCTCTTCGAAAGACCCCAAAACTAGATCTATATAGGGAATCTATCTTCATTCTTTTCCTCTCCATCATTCCATTCCTTCCATCTCCACACTTGCAAAATAAAATTCTTGAATAGCCAAGGAGATCCATGTTCAACTCTGAGTAATTCAGATTCTTTGTTCGAGAAAATTTCTTGGAGCATTTTTCATGGTTCTAGTTGAGATGTGCCAATCAGTAATGAGCTGACCTTTGAGACTTTTAATGCACACATGAATCTCCTTAATTAATTAGCAATATCTTTTTCCCCTAGCACAATGATTACCTCCTCCACCTCACTACTCTGAGGATCATAGTGGTTATGATCATCCCTGCATTCATCCATACTGAGATTTGGATTTGAGATTCAATTAGAAAGGGTCAAAATTCAAACCATAAAGGGTGCTATAGAAAAACTCTAGCAGAGCACTTAGAATCCTAATGGACGCTATTAAGAACTTATAGTTAAGCTATGAAGACTTTTTTAATATACACCTCTTAAATAGTCATGTAAGATGTTTTACAAAAATTTAGATCAAATGTCAAGTCATTTGTTCAATACAAAGTTTTTATACTTATAAACAAATATGATATTGTTTTACTATTTTTGTCACATTTATAAAGTTTTTTGAGGATTTATTTATATATTTAACTATTTTAAACAAAGAATTTTTATTAAATTATAAATATGAACTAGTTTATTATTAATTTTGATGATTTTTAATTATCGGGGTTTTAAAGAGATACCTTGTATTAATTTAATATGAATATCTAAACGGAAGTACCACTGAACATTCAGAAGGTAAGATCGTTTCTTTATCATATTTATTATCATTTAATAATTTTATTATAAATTTTTAAATAAGCAACTATTTTCATTAATATGTTCTATTTTGA
>NC_029792.2:101845223-101845981 GCF_000816755.2 Arachis ipaensis | reverse complement strand
ATATAGCAATATCCATATACTATATGTGGACATAGACAAGTGCCACTGAATCTGCCGCATGTTTGTGATCTATGCCTCAATAAATTTCCTAGAACTTTTGTTTCTTAGTAGCCAAGTCACTGTTGTCTTAATTGATTTGTTTGTCGTTAGTTAAAGGCAATAAAGAAAGACTACTGTATGAAAGTATGACCTAAGCTCCCATGTGGACTCTCAATATTAATTATGCATAAAGACAATCTATCCACCCATAACCAAGCATCACAACACATGTGAAAATTTTTATTTTGTAAATTTTGAGTGAATTACAAAAATAAAGTATGATGTATGAAAATTATTCTGTTAAAAAATTGTTAAAAAAAAAAGAAAGAGCGAATATCATCATTGACAATATTATTTTAAGGAAAAAAAAGCCCAATGTTAGACTCAAAATTTGATTCTTTGATAAATTTACGTGGATAATGTTGTCATATTCTAACATTTTTTTAAAGTAATTTTGATGAATTTTCGTTTGATAATTAAATTCGTTGGATAAATTTTACAAGGATGTAATATTTTGTAAGTAATTTTATTGTATATTTTACTATAAAATAAAAAAAAAAATGAGTCTTTGTTTTGCGATTGAAAACAGATATCTTACAGGTATATAAAAAACTAAAAACATAAAGGTGAGTAAAGGTTATGTAAGCAAGCAGAATAATTGTGTCTTTATTGTTTCAACATATTGTGTCTTAGTAAAATATGCACATATATGAGTTATC
>NC_029792.2:101841551-101845205 GCF_000816755.2 Arachis ipaensis | reverse complement strand
CTTGTTTACTTCCAACCAGCGCCACTTGAAACAAGGGCCAGAGCTTCATTAAGCAAAAGCGGACAATGCCCTCTCAAAATTTAAATTTAATATTTAAAAAAAAAATATTTTTTTATTTCTGAATTAATTTTTAATCTCTAATATTCAGCTTGGCTCCGGCCGCCAGGAAAAAGGGATCTATTGCATATGCTGTTGTAGAGAAAAGACAGTGGAATTCCTACTAATTAAGCTATTTTTCCTCTTTTCACCTTTGGATCTTTTTTGAAAGTCTTTTTCTTGGGTTACAATTCATTTTTCACCCACTTAGGATGAGCATAAGTATTTATTTATTTAATTATATATGTTTTATTTATCTTCTTTTCAGTTCTTTATATTTTGATAAAAAATTGAGAACTTTCTTCTTTTATATAAGTTTTAACTTTTAATGAAGCATACTCGAAACAGTTGAATAACATATACTATTAATCGTTAATAAGGCATATGGTATTAGAAGAAAAAAAGATTATTTAAAAGGTTTCTTATATATTCAAATATTTTTGTCAACCAAATCTAATTAAGTTGGTCTAAATTCAATAAAAACAACTCACACAACGAACACGTGAATCACACACTTCTTTTTCACGTTTCTTCTTTTTTTTTTTTTGCGTATTTCTTTCTTATCGTCGTTCTTTTATTGTTTGATGCATAAACATCTTTAGTTGTTTTCTTTAGTATTTCTTTCAACAAAGATTAGTAATTTCTTTATTCTTAATTAAAATTTTAGTGCTTTTAATCAATATTCTTTGAAGTTGCTTTGAGCTTTGGTATGCGTAGGAAAATATTTGAAAGGAGCAAGAACAAGGATGAAAAGGAGCAAGCAATGCAACCATAGTACTAAAGAGCAAGGAGATTTTAGAAGAAAGTTAGCAAGCATTAGCAACAAGTATGACAAGGACAACCAAGCCTACAAGTCCTCCCAGAGCCACTGCTCCTCACGCACCCCTTGGTGCGCCTCACACCACCACATGCTGTCGCCTCACGCAACATCCAAATTCATTCTCAGGGGCTGCCCACCTTGTCTGCGCCTCACGTAGCTTCACAGAGGTCTCCAATTCCTCCTCTTTTGAGCTGGTGCATCACGTGGCCTAGGCTGTGTCTCACGCACCAAAGAGTAGGGAGATACTCACGTGGGTCTTCTCTTCTGCCCCTGGCTGTTTTTGAATTCACAGTTTTGTTTTCCATTTCACCATGAGCAACTAATCTCATTTGTTAAGGTTAGGAGCTCTGTTTATTTTTTTATGGATTATTAATCTAAATGTTTTACTTTATTTGAGATTTATGCTTTGATCTATTTCATGATTGAGTTTTTGTTCTTCATCCCTAAAGATTTAGAATTGTTAGAAAATATTTTAACTCCGTTTTGGATTCTAACTATTATTTTGGAGAAAGTTATATTGGAATTAACTTGAAAACTCTTTCTCACTACTTTTATATTTAACTAGGAATAGTGTTTCAAAGAGTGTACGATACTTTGTGATTTTCAATTTCTTTAGTTTGAATAAGTGACATGAAATTCGAATTAGAACACTTTTAGAAATCATTCTTTCTTGTAAGTTTCAATTGTTTAGGACTAGCTTGGATAAATGACATAAAGTTCAACCTAAGGACTATTCTTGAATCTTATTTGAAACTAAATCAGATTTATGCTTCATCTCTTTTCTTAAATAATTGACTAAGGAATTAACGATTAATTAGGTTAAAGAGAAATTGAATTACTAAGGAATTGGAGTTTGATTATCTATGATTTATCGTGATTGATCTATGCCTGTCTCAAATAAATGAATACAAGGATTGTTTTCCTAGAGAGTGCACATCTCTGAAACCTTAACATTCTCACCATCATTGTTTTCACTCACTATTTGCTATTTTTATTCTCTGTTCACACGTTTTCTATAATTTCTCATTCATTCATTTGTTTCTTGATTTGTCTAATTAGAATAGTCAAATTGATCATTGTTAGTTATGTAGACAAACCACCAATCTTTCTGAGTGCATCAACGCTGTATCGAAGGGAAGTAGATAGTTTTCAGTTGCGGTGATTGTCCAAACCACTTATGAGAGGCTACAATGGGTGTGGATTTGAACCTACAGGTAACAAGCCAAATCCAGGTATTCACATGCGGGTCTTAGATCCGAATAAGCCTTTTCACTGACCAAGCACCCATCTCTACCATAAGCTCTCCACCCGTCATACCAAGTCTTATGCCGATCCGGCCATCACACATTCGTCATCCCTAATAATGTTCTTCAAGAACTTATCCATATTAATGGGAATAATAGGAACTGGCTAGTCTGACCCCAACTACCTCTTGACCATGTCTATCTAGTGTACGTGCACAACATTGAAGCATACGATGGGGACAACTAATCTCCACGTGTACACATCTCCTTGGTTGCGCATTCAGTCGAAACACAATGCCTGTAGTTCTGACAGATCATATAGTATCTCCCAGAACTAGATGTACTCACTCAAATTAATGACCAAATTTAAATTCTAGATGAACAAAGTATTAAAATGAATAATTGAATTGAACAACTATAATGAACTAATTTGATACCTCATTAAGCATAATCGTGTCCAGCCTAATACACCACTAAATTCAAAATGTAAGTTCGCATTATTATTTATTACATAATACTATATTCAAAGTGAATTAACAATTAAATTTATACCTGACGACCAACGGAAATGCTAGAATATCTTTATCTCTAGCTCCCGAAGCAGGAAACCTATGGTATATCTAGCTATGTTCATAGTGTCCTAATCAGCTACACTACTGAGAGGTATATACCTCCAAACCAGCGCAACAAACCCTAAGACAACCTCCTACAACTGTCGAAGTCTGCTAGCAGGGGAAGCTATCGAATATGGATAAGGTTGTTGGATTTGTTTGTCATCAAATACTCGTCGATCATCATCATCATGTAGCATCGGGTAAACTATCACAGCGTGTAAGAATTGGCATTAGTAGAAATATGCTACATTCTTTATTTAAGCCATGTCATCTTGATAGAAAAGACCTCCTTTCTACCCTAGGGCTGTTGCAGTGGCATGGCTCCCAGTACCTCTTTCGCCCAATCCCATGTAGGACGTTGATGGTAGGTCTAAAAGTCCCTCAAGCACCCACAAATTGGATCTCCATCTGTATACAACCCAAGTGATAGGCCATATCCTGAGGTGTGATCATACACTTTCCCTATGGTAGGTAGAATGTGTGTATCTCAGGGCATCATTTCTCGACAAAGGTAAGGAATAAGAAGTTCCTAAGTTGCGTGGCATGCTCAAAGCCGGCCTCCTAGAGGTTTGGTATCAGAATCTCATGGGGTGCTATGGTTTGACTAATCATCATCTGCTGAAGCACCATAAGTTACTATAAAAATATATGACTTTAATTATTTTGTCTAACAAAATCTATTTGCACATACAAATAAAATAAAAACTATTCCCCCTAAAATCATGCTTAATGTGAACGTCATTATTTAGAAATCAGACATAAAAAAGCACCTTACAATTTTTTCTACAAAAGCACATTCAAAACCTAAAACTAATGTTATTACTTAACTAACTATTCCTAACACAGATATTTTGTCAAAAAAAAAAAAATAATTAAACTA
>NC_029792.2:101812496-101840726 GCF_000816755.2 Arachis ipaensis | reverse complement strand
ACTTAACAAACTACTTCTAATAAATAAATTAAGCTAAGTTAAAAAAAAGTTTGACTAAATTAAAATTAAAAAAATGAACTAAAAGCAAGTACTAACCTCAGAGTCGAGCGCTCCCGCAATGTGCTAGGTTGCATTTAGTCTGTTGATATTCAGAGAATATACTTGCATCATTAGAACTCACTAGGAACTCAAGAATCTTTCCAAAGCTCTTGAAATTTGACAAAAAGACTTCCAAAATGCACAATGTGACAAAATGAGGGGCTGCAATTGATCCCTACATGAATGTATCTCATTTGCAGTGAGGACGGAATACTTATGAACATATCTCATCATCAGTATAAACGAGATACATTCAATACATATTCCATGTCTTATCCTATTTACACATCAGATATGCTTTCAGCGCATTCTTACTTATCTCGTTCTCTTTGGGGATGGGACATGTGCATAATAAACTCGTTCTCTATGATGATGAGATAAGTCAAAAAAAGGATAAAACGTAATTTTTTCAAGTAGTATCTATATCCATAAATTTAATAATTATTTTATATTTTAAAAAAATCCATAAAACAAGCTTTTATATAGAGTTTATTTGAATTTGAACTTATTATATGGGTAAAAACTTAATCTCATTGTACTTTTAACACATTCATTATAAATGATTATTCTTGACTAAATTATACAAATAAGCATAACTGAAATAACATTTAATTTTTTCCAAAAAATATTTGATTAGATATGTTTAAAATATAGGAAAAATTTATTCACAACCAATAAGTACCTCTCTTAAAAGAGTAAATAGTTACAAATGAAACACTATGAATAATCTCAAATTAGTTTTACCTCTTAAATTTTGATAAAAATCACTTTAAAAATTTATGAGTTTTGATCCATATGATAACATATAGATATGAAAGAATTGGTGCATTCAAAACCTTCACAAGAACCTCTATTTACAAATTTTCAAACTTTCGTATACGTTTGAGAGTAGTGGGGAGGAGCCTATTGGTCAAGAACACACGTTCTTAGGAAGGTCTTTGTGGCTTTTTAAAGTATATGATCAATCCTAGCCTTTACCATAGGGATCGATGCCTATAGAACAAAATTTGAATTTTCGTACAGCAAAACTCGTAGGGATCGATCCTCTCTATTTGTATAGGGATTGATCCTCTATATGTTATTTGCACCAAAATTCAAAATTTCAAACTGTGACACATTGTCTATGATTAAGTTAGGTACTACCCTCCATAATCTATCAAGATTAGAATATGGACATAATGGAATGTCTCATACATATCATAATGCAAGGATTTTGAAAAATTATTGGTTGAAAATTATTTTAACTTTGATAAAACATGATTTTAACTTGAGTGATAAATTTTATTTACCTTTGACAAGCGATCTAGTCATTATAACTCAGCGGATACAAGCTATAATTCAGAGATTAAGTCTGATTTGTCCTTATAAGTCGGCCACATAAGCTATAGCTCGGCCACTTGCAAATTCAAAACAGAGTAGTTTGTGATCCATCCGAATAAGTCGGCCACGTGTGCTATAACTCGGCCACGTACAACAAATTCAAAAAGAGAACGGTTACTTGCTGATAACCCTAAAAAGATCTTTTCGAAGAAGCTACCAAACGATTCTCTACGCGATTCTTGGACCATATCCGTGCCTCATATCTTGGAATGAGGAGAACATACTACAACCAAATCATATACAAATCTTATATAAACAGAACCAAGTAAACATAGCAGGATAAGTACACAGAGAACTCTCCATTTTATTTTCTCTTTCAAAGAAAGCTAAAAAACTCTTTTTGACTTGAGCGTTCGAGTCTCTTTACAGGTCCCAACCTCCTCCGGTGTTCCTCGACGGCTGAAGTATAGCTCGGCGTCTATGCTCTTAGAACAAAAAACTCCATACACATGGAAGAAGGAGTTATACATCGGTACTAGAAGGAGTTATACCTCGGCTCAGATTACTGGACAGGAACAACAAGTAAAATTAAAGTCTTACAACTAAACTTTGTTTCTTTGACTTATTCTTGTCACTTTATTTTGATTCCATATTGATTCCTTGATGAGCTTGTACTTGAATTTAATGCATAGATGCTCACATAAAATTCTGCTTTTATTCACCGTAAAACGGTAAAAATTATTTACGTCGAATCTTCGTTAAAACTTAATATCTATTAAAATCATTCAACCAAATATTGTATCATATAATATGTATCATGCAATAAATTTTTCTTAACCATATAATCAATCAAAGATATAGGTTAAAGTCATGTACACTCTTTCAAAGAAAGCTAAAACACTCTTTCTGACTTGAGCGTTGGAGTCTCTTTGCAGGTCCCAACCTCCTCCGGTGTTCCTCGACGGCTGAAGTATAGCTCGGCGTCTATGCTCTTAGAACAAAAAACTCCATACACATGGAAGAAGGAGTTATACATCGGTACTAGAAGGAGTTATACCTCGGCTCAGATTACTGGACAGGAACAACAAGTAAAATTAAAGTCTTACAACTAAACTTTGTTTCTTTGACTTATTCTTGTCACTTTATTTTGATTCCATATTGATTCCTTGATGAGCTTGTACTTGAATTTAATGCATAGATGCTCACATAAAATTCTGCTTTTATTCACCGTAAAACGGTAAAAATTATTTACGTCGAATCTTCGTTAAAACTTAATATCTATTAAAATCATTCAACCAAATATTGTATCATATAATATGTATCATGCAATAAATTTTTCTTAACCATATAATCAATCAAAGATATAGGTTAAAGTCATGTACAAAATATATGTTTTTTTCTTTTCAAAACACTTGTTAAAATAAGAATAAAAATCATATATTGTCACTCATCAAAACATATAAACAAGCATATCATGCAAGGTGGTGAACATGCATTCAATTAGAATTACACCACTAACAATTCCTCTCCCCCTCTCCCTTTTAGATAATGACAAATATATTATGTTTTGAAAAGTATTAAGTTTTTGAAAACATACAATTTTACAAATATCAGAGAAAGCATAATATACATAAAATCTTTTCATAAAAAACTTCAAGAGTTCTCCCTAAAACCAAACATATCTTGAAAAACTTGCGGAAGTTTGAGAAGTTAAGGGTGCGTTTAGTTTGCGTTTTCATTTTCTAGTTTTATTTTTAGTGTTTTCTATTTTTCTGGATTTTGTGAAGGAAAAAGTAAAAATAATTAAATTTTATTTTCTATTTTCACCTCTTGTTTTTACTTTTTCCTTCACAAAACCCAAAAAAAATAAAAAATACTGAAAATAAAAACAGAAAATGAAAAAACAAACCAAACACAACCTAAGTTTTCAAAACCATACTTATGTTTTCCCTTAAAACTTTTCTTTTGGAAACAAAGCATAAAAACATTTTTAAATATACTTTCATTTTCAAAACATACTTTTATTTTTCTCCTTTTAGCATTAGCAAAAGAAAGGACAAATAAGATAAAAAGACAAGCATATATAGAATATACCACTTGTTAAACAATAACTTGTTAAGCATACTACTTGTCATTCAATCATATAAATTTAATTAATTAAAGTTCAAAGTTTTCAACCAGAACAAAATAGACATAAACTAGATAACCATAAGCATAAGTTCAAAGAAAGCATTATGAAATCCTATGCTTATTAGTGTTAGTGTCCATAAACATAATTATAAACATAAAGATGAAATATGCTAAAACAAGGATATAGAGCTCCAATCATCGTCTTGTATCCACAAGTCTTTAATCTTGTTATAATGGTTTGTGAATCCTAAAGTGTGCACATATAGCATCCAATTATAGTTGTTGATATTTAAGCGATCTTTATTATTAATATCTGTGAATGTTCCCCTATTTCTCCTTATCTTATGGAAAGACTGAATCTTTCATCAAATTTTTAAGGATGTCACTTTTCATTTTTCTTCTTCTACATATGATATCACTTATTACTGATCATAAGTTTCTACTACTCCAATTAACTTTGTTAGCATCAATCTTTTCCCTTGCTTTTGCAAACCGACAAATGTCCTTGTTAACTTTACAAAAACTAGTAAGGAATGTGGAAATGTGCACAGAGGTGATGAGCTCTCATCAATCTCTGTTGAGTGAGTTCCGAAGAGAAGACATGAATGAAGATGAGAGGTTGAAGAATCAAAAAGAAAGAGAGAGCAGGAGCGAAGAACTGAGATGTACAAAAAAAGAAAGGGAAAAAAGTGTTATTGGATGTGAATTGGGAAAAATGAATTATGCAGGGGAAAAACCACCATAGTTAGTTAAATTGTGTAAATATATACATGTATAGCCACTTGACAATTCCCTCAACTAACTTAATCAATTTGTCAAAAATGTCTAAGAGCTAACTAACTAATTACTTTATTTACCAACTAATGCATGTATAGGCTAATCAATTAAATCAGTAAGTTTCTAACTAACTTGAGTGTATGATGAATGAGTGAATCAAGTCACACCCCTCCCTCCGCAAGCTAGGGGTGTGAAGATCAAGCAATCCTAGCTTGGATAGCTTTGCAGAGAAGGGCCTTGGCGCTAATGGTTTGGTCAGAAAATCAGCCAGCTGGTTCGAAGATGACACTGACAGTAAATGGATCAACCCAGCTTTAAGTTTCTCGTGGGTGATATGACAGTCGGCTTCAATATGCTTAGTGCGTTCATGGAAGATTGAATTTGCAGCAATGTGGATGGCAAATTGGTTATCATAGAAGACTGTGATGAGTGATGTCAGAGGCATGCCAAGATCCTAGAAGATGAAGGAGAGCCACTGTGCTTCACAAGTGGCACTGGCCAAAGCGCGATATTTGGCTTCGGAAGACGAGCGAGAAACAGTGGTTTGTTTCTTACTTTTCCAACTAATGAGAGCATTGCCCAAGTAGAAACAGTACCCCGTAACGGAGCGTCAAGTGTCAATGCAGGCTGCCTAGTCGGAGTCAGAAAACCCAGAAACCTTAAAATCTGAGTCACAAGGAAAAAAAAAGACCAAGGGTGGGACAGCCTTTGAGATATCTCAAGACCCTAAAGGCTTCTTTGAGATGAGCCGTTGTGGGACAATCAACAAACTGACTCATACGACCCATGGCATAAGAAATATCAAGGCGGGTGTTAGCCAAATACATCAAGCGACCAACCAATTGTCGATAATTGGTGAAATCAGAAAGAAAAGTCCCACTTTCAGAGGATAATTTGGAGGAATAATCCATGGGAGTGCTTGCTGGTCTGTAGTCTAAGTAACCAAATTCTTCAAGGATGTCCAAAGCATATTTGTGCTGGCAGAGGTGAATACCCAATTTCGAGTGAGCGATCTCCATACCCAAAAAATATTTCAAGTCACCAATGTCTTTGATCTTGAATTTATCATGAAGGATACCCTTAATGCGATTAATTTTCGAGATGTCATCCTCGGTGAGAACTAGATCATGAACGTAAACAAAAATGATAGTGATTCTAGAGCTAGAAATGCGAGTAAAAAGTGAATGATCCGAGATGGACTTCTTATAACCTGAATCGATGAGCGTGGCAGTGAGTTTCAAGTTCCATTGGTGACTTACTTGACGTAATCCATAGAGGGATTTTTGCAATTGACAAACCATTCCTGGTTGCTCTTGTAGGCCCAGTGGAAGCTTCATATAAACTTCTTCATTCAAGTCGCCATGCAAAAAGGCTGTGTTGACATCGAGTTGCTTGAGATGCCAATGTCTAGATGCTGCAACAGCAAGGAAAAGCCTGAGAGTGGTCATTCAGACTATCGGACTGAAGGTGTCAATAAAGTCAACCCCTTCAATTTGGGTGAACCCCTTTGCGACCAACCTGGCCTTTCTTCTCTCCATGGTCCCATCAGCATGAAACTTAGTTCAAAAGACCCACTTACAACCGATGACTCTCTTGCCAAGTGGAAGCTTGCTAATTCTCCAAGTGTTGTTTAACTTCAAAGCCTCCAACTCACTTTGAATTGCCTCTCTCCAACAAAAATGGGCAACAGCCTCTTCATAAGTACGAGGATTGGGATTGAAGAAAATGGCCAAACAAAAGAATTTGTAATTGTAATTGAGCTTATTGTATGATAAGTAGTTAGAAATTGGATACTTTTGAGTAGAAGGAGGAACTAAACCTGTGCTGGCCAACATACAATGATAGTCCTTGAGGTATGATGGAGGTTTCCTAACTCTAAAGGGCCTGCTGCATGCAGATGCGAGAATGGCAACAGATGCATAATTATCTAAATGAATACGAGAATCAATGACATGCTGTGGGGGTTGAGATGTTCTTAAGGAATTCTCAATCAAAGGAGATGCAGATGAATGATTAATGGGATGCCGAGCTGCCATGATAGGAGTATTAGAATGCATATTAATGGAATACATGAGATGAGTGGAATGAAAAGTAGTGTAATCAAAAGGATCTGCATCAACAAATGATAGATGATCCTAATTTATGGCATGAGTGTGACGACTCAACGGGAATGTTAAAATCTGAAGAAGTGGCATGTACAGGGTAAGGAAAGTGATTTTTGTAGAAAATTACGTTCCGAGAAATGAATGTTTCTCTTGTGTGAATGTCGAATAGAAGGTAACCCTTGGTACCATCTTTGAATCCTAAAAAAAAAATACATTTTCTAGATAGGGGATCTAGTTTGGTCTGCCCTGTGTGAGGGTGCTAGCAATGGCTAAGCAGCCAAATATTTGCAGATTAGTGAGATTAGGTAAGCGTTGAAAAACGATTTGAAAGGGGCTGTAATTGTTCAACAAACTACTTGGGATCCGATTGATTAGGTGAACAGCATGAGCTGTGGCGAATTGCCAAAAGAATTTTGATAGTTTTGAATGAAACAGCAAAGCTCTAGCTACACCCAGCATGTGTTGATGCTTGTACTCAACAATTCCATTATGCTGTGGGGTTTTCACACAAGTGGTTTGGTGAATAATTCCGCTCTTGGCAAAGTATTCTCTGAGTAAAAATTCAGGTCCATTGTCAGTTTGGATGAACTTGATTTGTGCATTAAACTGAACTTTGGCAAATTGCACAAAATTTTGTAAAAGAGTTGATTTTTCAGATTTCATTTTTATAAAATAAGTCCAAGTGTATCGACTTTGGTCATCAACAACAGTCAAGAAGTATTTGTGACCTAAACTTGAAGGGATGGATAGCGGTCCCCAAATATCCATGTGTATAAGATCAAAACAATTTTCTGATTCACTAAAGCTATGTGAAAATGGCAATTTGTTTTGTTTCGCCATATGGCATGCATCACAGGGGCTAATAGAGTTTGAATTCTCTTTGCAACAAATGTAAGGAAAATCTTTCTATATCATTACAATTTTATTCAAAGGTAAATGACCTAATCTAAGGTGCCACAGTTGCTTATCAACAATGGGCAATGCATTATGTATTCAAGGTATGTGATGGTAATGCTACAGAATCTAAATTCCTAGAATGCCTTATAGAACTGCTCATTGTATATAATCTATCTGCACATTTAGCTACACCAATCATCCTCAATGTAGCTCGATCCT
The DNA here is from genome assembly GCF_000816755.2 of Arachis ipaensis. Classification (NCBI taxonomy): domain Eukaryota; kingdom Viridiplantae; phylum Streptophyta; class Magnoliopsida; order Fabales; family Fabaceae; genus Arachis; species Arachis ipaensis. The sequence continues at coordinate 101,833,179 of NC_029792.2, read as the reverse complement.
GGATTTCACATTGTTCATCATCAATAAGCAATTTGCATTTTGAAAATTTGGTTAGTTTTGACACCGAAATCAATTTGAAATCAATTAGAAATGAAGAGCACATTAGTTAAAATCAGATTATTAGAGAACATGATGGAGCCAACAATGCTACTTGTTGTTGAGCTGCTGGTGGGTGAAAATGAAACTCGCACAACTGAACCGGCAAGTGTACCAAGTCGTCCAAGTAATACTTTAGGTGAGTAAGGGTCAATCCCGCGAGAATTGTCGGATTGAGCAAGATGTGGTTATCCTGTAGATCTTAGTCAGGCAAATAGAAAGTTAATTGTTGTTGTTGTAGGCGCATAAACAAAACAATAACGAAAGCAATTAAGAATTGACATAGAAATAATAGTAAGAGATCAGTTAAGGTCTCGGAGATGCTTGTTCTTCTGGATTGATACTTCTTACTGACTATTTTAACAATGAGTGATTCATTCAATGGCAAGACTGTAAGTGATTAAGCCAGTGGTAGTGGTCATTAATCTCCTTTGATCCAAACCAAACTCCAAAATTGGTTAGTCAATCTGGATGAGGGTGAAGCTCACGCAATTCAATCTCTGGTAATCCTACTCAAAACGCCACAGACAAGGTTGGATCTTTCGGGTCGAAGAATGATGCTTAGTATTCTAGCCTTAACGCCACAGAGACCTCAATTACCCATGACTAACGAGATTATATGTCACGTATACTAACTAGCCCAGATAACTTGTTGGAACCTGTGATGCATTCTCAAGCTGCAGCTCAGACTATCCGGTTAAGGCTTCGCAAGAGCTCATGTAGAATACGGGGTCATACTCTCATTCTATCCCAAATTCATAAAGACGAAGAACGACAATGCATCATAGAATGAAATTAAACATATATTAAAGTAGAAAAGTAATGATATTAATCCATAGGAATGAGCAGAGCTCCTATCCTTAACTCAGGAGGTTTAGTTGCTCATGCTTTACAAAGAAAACAGATTAAGAAGGTGTAATGTAATGTGTCTGTACTTCTCTCCTCCTGGGAGGCATGATTCTCAGGAGGAAGGAAGTCCCTTATTTATAATAAAAACTCTAAGACTAAACCTAAAAGATATTGTTTTTTTTAATTAAAAATTACAAAAGGAAAATAAAATAAGCTAAGAAGTGCTAAAATCCACTTTAGGGCCCACTTGGTGAGTGTTTGGGCTGATACCGGGCGTTCAACTCAAGTTCTGGGCATTCAACTTTGGTTTTTACTCCCTGGCTGGCGTTGAATGTCAGTTTGGGCATTCAACTTGGAGAGTTGGTCCTTCTTAGGCATTGAACTCTAGAAGTAGGCATTCAACGCCCACTTTGGGCAGTGATTCCGAAAGAAAAGTATAAGCCATTATATATTGCTGGAAATCCCTAGAAGTTAACTTGCCAATGCCGTTGAGAGCGCGTCAATTGGACCTTTGTAGCTCAAGATATGCTCGTTGGAATGCATGGAGGTCAGGATTTAACAGCATCTGCTATCCTTTCTTTGTCTCTGAATCAGCCTTTGCCAAATTTTGCCAATTTCACCCAAAAATCACCTAAAATTATAGGAAAAACACAAAAACTCAAAGTACCATCCAAAAGGTGAATTTTGCACTAAAACTTAATAAAATATAACTAAAATCACACTAAAAATACTGTGAAAAAGAGTATAAAATGTCCGCTCATCATAACACCAAACTTAAACTGTTACTTGTCCTCAAGCAACCAAAAACAAAGTAGGACTAATGGGAAGAGAAAGATACAATAAGTCTTAGAGTTTTCAGGGAAGCTCAGTTCCAAATACTGAATGGAGCTATTAGCTCCTTACTTCTGAACAATTTTGGCATCTCACTTTCCTTTGAAGCTTAGAAATATTGACATCCCTTAGAACTAGAATTCGGATGATATTATTGGTTCTCTTCTTTTGGTTTTTCTTGATTATTGAACACAACTTCTTTTTGGTGCTTTGCACCTTTGAGCCTAGCCTTGACTCTAAGCGTTTTGTTTTCAAGTATTACCACCGGATACATAAACGCCACAGACACTTAACTGGGGGAAGCCTTTGGATTCGAATTTAGCTTTGCTTAAATTCCCAGACAGTGGTGCCCGGAGTTCTTAAGCGTACTCTTTTATTGCTTTGGATCACAACTTTAACTGCTCAGTCTCAAGCTTTTTACTAGAGACCTTCACACCACAAGCATATAGTTAAGAATAGCAACTCATTTGAGCTTTTTAGGCCAATTTTGATCCTCCTAACCATTGATGCTCAGAGCCTTGGAAACTTGCTCTTGTCTTTTTCTTTTGAGCTTTCTTTTATTTTTCTTTTTCTTTTTGCTGCTTTTCTTGCTTCAAGAATCAATATTTTTTATTTTTCAGAGAATTAATAATATTTTTCTAAATTCACTGTTCTTTCAAGAGTCAACATGCTTAACTTCAATGTCAAATATGCACAGTTAATTCATATATTCAGAGTGTAAAGGCAAGGCCACCACATCAAAGTAATTAAAATAACTCATTATATAACTCAAGATCTTATGTATTTTACTACTTCTTTTTCAAAAATTTTCTTTTTAAGCTTTAGTGAGTAATGCATGAGATATCTTCTACCCATAAAACTTTTTTAAAATTTTCAAAATTGAACTACTAGAGTAGAAAGCAAAGAAAATCCTAATAGTGATAATATGATGAGCGGATATTTTATACCCTTTTTGGTATCATTTTCATATAGTTTTCATTATGTTTTGTTTAAGTTTTATTATATTTTCATAGGTTTTAGTGCAAAATTCATATTTTTGGATTCTACTTTGAGTTGTGGTGTTTTATAATGATTTCAGGTATTTTCTGGCTGAAATTGAGGAGTTTTGGCAAAGTCTGATTCAGAAACAGAGAAAGGACTGCAGATGCTGTCAGGATCTGACCTCCATGCACTCGAAGGAGCCTTTCTGGAGCTACAGAAGTACAAATGGCACGCTCTCAACTGCTATGGAAAGCTAACATCTAGGGCTTTCCAGAAATATATAATAGTTCATACTTTGTTTTGGAAATAAAGTCCCGAAACTGGCATTCAATGCCAACCACCAGCCCTAAACCTGGTGTCCAACGCCCAAGGGGGAGTAGCTGGCGTCCAAACGCCCAAAAGGGAGTCCAAGGCTGGCGTTCAATGCCCAAGAAGGGTACTAGCTCGTGGCTTCACTCAAGCTCAGACCAAACACTCACCAAGTGGGCCCAGCAAGTGGATTTTCGCACTACTAGACTAGTTTATCTTATTTCTGTAATTCTTAGTTGCTAGATTAGTATATATAGAAAAGAGTTCACCCTTGTTAGAGGAATCTTGCCCACTCTACACGTTTTTCATTGTTTCTTTGTACAACATGAGTCACTAACCTCCTAGGTTAAGGTTAGGAGCTTTGCTGATTCTTATGAATTAGTAATATCACTATTTTACTTCAATCTATGCTTGATTATATTCTAAGATGTATCTTCGTTCTTCATCCTAATGCATTGGGAGTGTAACTTGACCGTCATCCCAATTCCACATGGGTTCTTGCGAGTCCTTGACGGGATAGTATTGAACCACCAGCTTGATTATACATATCTTAGACGGCTAATTCACGGATTCGTTGGGGACTTCTCGAGACATCAGTTCAGTCGAGGTGCGGGGCGATTAGGGCATTTGTGGTATAGGCTAGAACCAAAGGAGCAGCGTTTTTTGATCCGAAAGATCCAACCTTATCTGTGGTATTTTGAGTAGGATCACCAAGGGAACAGACTGCTAGAGCTTCACCCCTGTTCAGATTGGATGACCACTGAGCCGATGTTTGATCTGAAGCAGAGGAGATTAATGACCGCTGACCCGACGTTAATCATATACAGTCTGCCATGGAATGAATCAATTAGAAGTTGAAGTAGATGGTGAGAAAAGTTGATCCATAAGGAAGAAGCATCTCCGAAGCCTCAACCGTTCTCACACCATTGGTTTCACACCTATCTAGTAACGTTTTATTTATTTATCTGTTTTATGCGTTTTCTCGTGACAACTATCTTTTCTATCTGCCTGACTAAGATCTGCAAGGTATCCACTGCTTGCACAAATCAACAATCTCCGTGGGATCGACCCTCACTCACCTGAGGTATTACTTGGACGACCCGGTATACTTATCGGTCTATTTGTGCGAAACGTCTGGAGTTAATTTCGTGCACCAAGTTTTTGGCGCCGTTGCCGGGGTTTGTTAAGATTTGACAAACTATCGGATTATCTTGTTGCTTAGATTAGGTACTTTTTACTATTTTGTTTGTGTCTTTTATTTTGTTTTCAAAAATTTTTCAAAATCTTTTCTTTTCTTTATTAATCTTTGTCTTTTGTGTGAGTCTTTTGTTCTTGTTCTTGTTAAAAGTTTCAAACTTTCTGGTTTTTTTTTTCCAAAAATTTTCAAAAATAGTGTCTTTTGTTTGAATTTAGTGTCAATTCTTAAGTTTGGTGTCCTTTGTGTGTTCTTTATTTTCTTTGAATTTTCGAATTACTCTTAGTGTTCTTTCTTGGTATTCAAGTTGTTCTTGTTTTTTTTCTTGTTTTGATCTTAAAATTTTTGAGTTTGGTGTCTTTTAGTTGTTTTTCTCTTTCTTCATTAATTTAAAAAATAAAAAAATATCTTTTCTATCTTTATTCAAAATTTTCGAAAATCTTATTCGCTTTTTTAATTTTGATTTAAAAATTTTCAAGTTTTGTGTTTTCTTGTTAGTAAAGTCAAATTTCAAAAATCCTATCTTATCTTATTTCAAATTCAATTTTTAAAACTCAATTTCAAAATTTAAAATTTAAAAATTCAAATTTCAAATTTCAAAATTAAATATTTTTCAAAAATCAATTTTCAAATCTTATCTTTTCAAATCTTTTTCAAATCTTCACCATATCTTATCTTTTCAACTTATTTTCAAATCCTTATCTTATCTTATCTTGTTTAAATTTCAAAATTCAAAATTAAATCTTTTCAAAATCTTTTCAATTCTTATCTTATCTTGTTGACTTTTTTTTTAATTTTAAATGTAAAAAATTTTTAAAATTAAATTTTTTTCAAATCTCCTATCTTATCTTAATTTCAAATCTTTCTTAATTAATTACTTATTTTCTCTTTCTTCTTTTTGAAAACTTTCTAACTACTTTAATTTCCTTCTTGTTTTCAAAATTAAATAAATAAATAAAATAAAAATAAAAATATTTTAATTTTAGTTTCTCTTTTTAGTTCTTAATTTTCGAATTCTTTACCCCCTCTATTTGAATTCTTCTTCTCATTCCTCTATCTTCATTCTTCTTTCTTCTTCACATATCACAGGGAGTCCTCTATCTTTTGACATATAGCTACTATTCTTTTTCTTTCTTGTTCTTTTTTTTCTTGTTTTTTGAGCCGAAACAGGGATAAAGAACCTCTCTTTGATCCTGATCTTGAACCTGAGAGGACCTTAAGAAGGCGTTTATAACAAGTTAAAGCACAACACTCCAGAAGAGATCTCACAGAACTTTTCGAACAAGAAACAGAAAATACAAACATGGCAGCCGAACAGAACAATGGAGGAGATGCAAGGAAGGTTCTTTGTATGACTTTACTGCATCCACTTCTGACTTCTATGGAAGAAGTATCTCCATACCTGTCATTAGAGCAAATAACTTTGAACTTAAGCCTCAGTTAGTCTCTCTAATGCAACATAATTGCAAATTTCATGGACTTCTACTAGAAGATCCACATCAATTCTTATCTGAATTTTTGCAAATCTATGACACTGTTAAGACCAATGGAGTGGATCCTGAGGTCTACAGACTTATACTTTTCCCCTTTGCTGTTAGAGATAGAGCTAGGATATGGTTGGATTCTCAACCTAAGGAAAGCCTAGACTCTTGGGAAAAGTTGGTCAATACATTCTTGGCCAAGTTCTTTCCACCTCAAAAGATGAGCAAGCTCAGGGTGGAAGTTCAAACCTTCAGACAAAAAGAGGGTGAATCCCTCTATAAAACTTGGGAAAGATATAAGCAACTGATCAGGAGATGTCCTCCTAACATGCTCTCAGAATGGTCTATCCTAGGAATCTTCTATGATGGTCTATCTGAGATGTCCAAGATGTCCTTGGATCATTCTGCTGGTGGATAACTCCACTTGAAGAAAATGCCTGAAGAGGTGCATGAACTCATTGAAATGGTTGTAAACAACCAGTTTATGTACACTTTTGAGAGAAACCCTTTTGAACAATGGGGTAGCTTAGAAGAAAGGAATCCTAGAGGTTGACACTCTGAATGCCATATTGGCTTAGAACAAGATCTTAACCCAACAGTTCAATATGATCTTTCAGTATTTGACTGGAATGCAAGCTGCAGCTAGCAGCACTCAAGACGCCTCCTATGAAGGAGATGCCTATGATCCAAATCAACCCATGATGGAAGAGGTGAATTACATGGGAGAACCCTCTGGAAACACTTACAACTCCTTATGGAGAAATCATGCTAACCTTTCATGGAGAGATCAACAGAAGCCTCAGCAAGGCTTCAACAAAAATCAAGGTGGAAGAAACCAGAATAGATTTAATAATAAACCATTACCTTCTTCTCAGCAAAACATGGAGACTTCTAAGCAGTGCCTTTCTGACTTAGCAATCATAGTCTCTGAACTCTCTAAGACCACTCACAGTTTCGTAACAGAAACTAGGTCCTCCATCGGAAATCTGGAGGTATAATAAACCCCAATTTTGTGGTTTATCTTGTGCTTAATTTAGAAGATTTTATTACGTTTTCCCACATTTATTCAATGAAATAGCATGGTTTTGCAATTCTCCCTTGATTTGTGCTTAAATGTGAAAACATGCTTTTTAGGCCTTAAAATAGCTAAATTCAATTCACTTTAATTCCATTCGATGCCTTGATATGTTTGTTGAGTGATTTCATGCTCATAAGACAAGTATTGGATGGAAGAAGTGAGAAGAAAAGCATGCAAAATGGGAGAACTCATGAAGAAATGAAGGAACCATAAAGCTGTCAAGCCTGACCTCTTCACACTCAATCGATCATAACTTGAGCTACAGAGGTTCAAATGAGGTAGTTTCAGTTGCGTTGGAAATCTAACATCCGGGGCTTCAAATTGATATAAAATTTGCCATAGTTTCCTGACGTCTAGGGATGCGCACGTGCACTGTACGTGTGCGCACCGATGGAGCAGCATGGGTCCACTTTGGGCAACTCGTTGGGGGCGATTTCTAGCTCATTTTAGGCCCAATCCAACTCATTTCTGATGCTATTGTACCCAAGGATTGAGGGGGGGGGGATGAACCAAGTAGTCATAGTTTAATTTTCATCATGTTTTAGGGTAAAATTCTAGAGAGAGAGGCTCTCTCATCTCTCTAGATTTAGGATAGAAATTAGGGGAAAGTTAGGTTAATCACTCTCAAATTTCTCTTTCAATTCTTGTTTTGATTTTAATTCTCATTATATTTTAATGTTCTATTGTCTTAATCTTCTTAGTTTCTCTTGTTGATTTCTTATTTTGCTCTCTTTTATGTTGATGAACCTTTGTTGGATCTTAATTTCATCTAATACAATTTTATGTTTCCATGTCTCTCTTGATGTTTACTTCATTTGCTATTGTTGATTTCTTGCTTATGTTAGTTATGGGTTTCCTTTAATTCTTGCATTTTATGAAGTTTACTTTTATTGCACTCTAGGTGTTTGATAAAATGCTTCCACTAGCTTTTGAGTAGTTTTCTTTACTCTTGGCCTAGGCTAAGGGGATTGAGTGACCTTGAGTCATTGGGTATCAATGAATTGGTGAATTGAGAACCCTTGGTGATAAATTTGATACTCATTGATACTAATCCACTACTAATCTAATTAGTAGATAGGTTGGGACTTATGGGTTGATGTGATCAAGCCTATTTGACTTACTTCAAGCTTAGGAGTAGATATTACGTACTTAAAGCTTTTAGAGGTAGACTTAATAGGTTGGCCTCTCATAATTGTCAATATATAGTTTGTAGACAAGGATGGTGATCTCAATTACCTATGTCTAGCCAAGAGTACTTTTCATCTCTTTTATTAGTTAATTGTTCATTTACTTTCCTTGCCATCTATTTTCCTGCTAATTACCAAATCAAACCCCCCACATCTTCATAGCCAATAATTAAACACTTCATTGCAATTCCTTGTGAGACGACCCGGAGTTTAAATACTTCGGTTAATTTTTATTTGGGGTTTGTACTTGTGACAACTCAAATTTTTGATGTGAGAATTGTTTGTTAGTTTGGAGCTATGCTTACAACGAAGTTATTATTTCTATAAGAAGAAAATCTAGACCATCAATAAATTCTCATCCATCAAGGTACAAGTTGGTCAGTTGAGTAAGAGAATCCCTAAGACCCCTCCTAACACTCTCCTAAGTAACAGTGAAGTAAATCCAAGAGAAGAGTACAAGGCCATCACTATAGAAGATGAGGCCGAATCTGAAAGGGATACTCTGGCATTGAATGCCAGTAAGGAAGTCCTTACTGGGCGTTCAACGCCCAAAGAAGCACCATCACTGGTGTTAAACGCCAGTAAGGAAGGCCTTACTGGGCGTTCAACACCCAAAGAGGTACAAAAGCTGGCATTGAATGCCAGTAAAGGGATAGTTGGGCGTTCAACGCCCACTAACCAATTCCCTATCGAGAACTGAAGGCAACTAAGGCTCATGAGGATACTATAGAAGTTCCATTGAATGCCTTGTTGCAAATCATGGATTATGAGGATCACTCCTCCTCTGATGAGGAAGAGAAAACTAGGGAAGAGCAAGTTGTTCGTTACCTAGGAGTCCTCATGAAGCTGAATGCCAAGTTGCTTGGCATAGAGCCATTGGAGGAAGAACCTCCAGTGCTCACCAAGGAACTCAATGCCTTGGTTCAACACAAACTACCTCAGAAGTTGCCGGATTTCAAACGCTTCCTGATTCCTTGCACCATAGGCACCGTTACCTTTGATAAGGCTCTGTGTGACCTAGGGTCAAGCATAAACCTTATGCCACTCTCTGTAATAGAGATGTTGGGAATCTTTGAGGTACAAGCTACAAGAATCTCACTAGAGATGACAGACAAGTCAATGAAAAAGGCATATGGTCTGATAGAGGATGTCTTATTAAAGGTTGGGAACCTTTACATCCCTGCAGATTTTATAATCTTGGATACTGGAGAGGAAGAGGATGAATCCATCATCCTTGGAAGACCCTTCTTAACCGCTGCCAATGCCATCATTAATGTAGTAAAGGGAGAGCTGATTATACAGTTATGGGAGGACCACATCTTGTTCAAGATGCCTAATCCCAACTCTCCCTCTGACAAAAGAGAGACAGTTATGTATCACCTAGTATTTTAACCCTCTCTCTCAGTGCAAAGTTATACAGAGCTCCCAGACACCAATTCTAAGTTTGGTGTTGGGCAGCCATCATCAAGCACTGAGAACAAAGGTACTAAGAAAAAAGTACCTAAAGGCTGGAGGGACAAGAAGATCCCCACTGAAGGTCTCTCACCTGGCATGAGAGTTGTCTTCACTGATGACCCAGTTATTCTACATACTGTGAACAGGATCCTGTCTCTAGAACATGTGGAACTCATCCATGAGAGAACAGGCAATAAGTTCACTGTAAGGGGCAAAATTCTGAGCCCCTACCCATCTCTGTAAGGAGCTAATCGTCAAGCTAGTTATGTTAAAGAAGTGCTTGTTGGGATACAACCCATCAATAATTAGTTATTTCTATTTTTCATTAAGTTTATTTCAGTTATATCAGTTTAATTTCTATATTTGTTTAAGTTTGTGATCATGTGCAGTAGTTAGAATAGAAACAGAAACAGTCAAAACTGAAAATAGAACACCCTGGAGCAAGTACCTTACTCGCGTTGAATGCCTGACAAGGAGGCTAGAGTGGGCATTCAACGCCCATGAGGAGTAGCTTTGCTGGCATTGAATGCTAGCCAGGGAGCATGAAGCTAGCATTGAACGCCAGCCAGGGGGCAGAGACTGGGCATTCAACGCCCCAACAGAGGCACAGACCTGGTGTTGAACGCCAGTGATGGTAACCTCCAATGGGCGTTCAATGCCCCATAAGAAGCATATAGCTAGACTTGAACGCCAGCTAGGAGTAGGAGGTGGGTATTCAACGCCCACACAGGGGTAGGAAAGTCGAATTCCCTAGCCTCCCAAGATCAGTAGGTCCCACAGAATCTCCACCTACCCCACCTTCTTCTCTCTCTTACTTTCAGTCTTCCCCACACACTCTTCCCCATAAACTCTCAACCAATCACATCAATATCTCTTCTCAAAACCATGACGCTAGTGTGAAACCACATCCCAAAAATTGGAGCACCATGGTCCGAGGGCGACCCTTGGATTTCAACTCGGAAAGTGTAAGGTTGGTGCTCCATTTGCTAATAATGCAAGGAGACCCACATCCTTACACTAGGAGAGTCAATTTTGATTAGAGGTTGGACCAAGTCCTTTCAGACATTTGTGTGGAAGGAGCTCAGTGAAAGATGGATACTCAAGGCAAGCCTGTCCAACTAAGAAGGCTTGACCTCAAGCCCGTAGCTAAAGGATGGTTGGAATTCATCCAACGCTCTATCATCCCTACTAGCAATCAGTCAGAAGTGACCATTGGCAAAGCCATCATGATTCATCATGATTGGGAGTGAGGTGGAGGTACATGAGGTGATACCTCAGGAATTGTACAAGAAAGCTGAAAAGCCTTCCACCTTAGCAAGGTTGGCATTCCTCCACCTTGTCTATCACTTATGCAATTCAGCTAGAATTGTCATAGAAGGAGATATCCCCATTGAGGAGGACAAGCCCATCACTAAAAGAAGGATGGAGCAAACTAGAGAACCTACATATGCACCTCAACAAGAGTATGTGGAGCTGCCTCAACAAGAAATCCCTGAGATGCCTCAAGGGATGCATTTTCCTCCCCCAAGGCTATTGGGACCAATTGCATACTTCTTTTGGAGAATTGAGCTCCAGCATGGATCATTTGAGGATGGGACATCAAGAGCATTCCACCATCCTCTATGAAATAAGCTAAGATCAAAGGGCCATGAGGGAAGATCAAAGAGCCATGAGGGAAGAACAACAGAGACAGGGGCGTGACATAGTAGAAATCAAACACTCTATTGGATCCTCTAGAAGGAGTAGTAGTCGCCATCACTAAGGTGGATTCGTTCCCTTAATCCCCTGTTGCCTATGTTATTTTTCTGTTTTCCATGTATTTTATCTTATTGTCTGTTTCTAGTGCATGATCATCATCATTTTATGTCTTAAAGCTATGAAATATTCCATACATCTCTCACCTTGCTTAAAAGAAAATTTTAATTGAAAAGGAATAGGGAGATACATGAATTTCGAGTTATATAATAAGAATAGTTCAATTATTTGATGTGGTGGCATTACTTTTATTTTCTGAATGCATGAATGAGCAGTGCATATTTGATGTTGGAGTTAAGAATGTTGGCTCTTGAAAGAATGATGATAAAAGAGAAGTATTATTGGTGATCTGAAAAATCCTAAAATTAATTCTTGAAGCAAGAAAAAGCAGCAAAAAGTAATAAAAAAAGAAAAAAAATTTGTATATGCGGAAAAAAAAAAGAAAAAGCAAGCAGAAAAAGAAAGAAAAAAGAAAAAGCCAATAGCTATTTAAACCAAAAGGCAAGAGCAAGGATCCAAGGCTTTGAGCATCAATGGTTAGAAGGGCCTAAAAGAAACAAAATCTTAGCCTAAACAGTTCAAATGAGCTGTTTCCTTAACTATATGCTTGTGGTGTGAAGGTGTCAAACTTGAGACTGAGCAGTTAAAGTTGTGATCCAAATCAAAGAGTGTGCTTAAGAACTCTAGACATCACTGGCTGGGGATTCTAGCAAAGCTGAATCACAATCCGAAAGGGTTCACCCAGTTAAGTGTCTGTGGCGTTTATGTATCCGGTGGTAATACTGGAAAACAAAGCGCTTAGGGTCACGACCAAGACTCAAAAGAAGCTGTGTTCAAGAATAAAAAAGAACTGAACTATGAGAATCAATAGTATCATCTGGATTCTGAGTTCCTAAAGATGCCAATTATTCTGAGCTTCAATGGAAGTGAGATGCCAAAACTATTCAGAAGCAAAAAGCTACTAGTCCCGCTCATCTAATTGAAACTGAGCTTCATTGAGAACTCTGAAACTTATTGTATCCTTCCCTCATTTTAATCCTACTTTATTTTTGGTTTCTTAGGGACAAGCAACAGTTTAAGTTTGGTGTTCTGATGAGCGGATATTTTATACGCTTTTTGGCATCAATTTCATATAGTTTTCATTATATTTTGTTTAGGTTTTATTATATTTTCATAGGTTTTAGTGAAAAATTCATATTTTTGGATTCTACTTTGAGTTATGGTGTTTTATGATGATTTTAGGTATTTTCTGGCTGAAATTGAGGAGTTTTGGCAAAGTCTGATTCAGAGACAGAGAAAGGACTGCAGATGCTGTCAAGATCTAACCTCCATGAACTCGAAGGAGTATTTCTGGAGCTATAGAAGTCCAAATGGCGCGCTCTCAATGGCTATGGAAAGATAACATTCAGGGCTTTCCAAAAATATATAATAGTTTATACTTTGTTTCGGAAATAAAGGCCCAAAATTGGCATTCAACGCTAGCCACCAGCTCCATTCCTGGCGTCCAACGCCCAAAGGGGAATAGCTGGCGTCCAAACGCCCAAAAGGGAGTCCAAGGCTGGCGTTCAACGCCGAAGATGGGTACTAGCTCGTGGCTTCACTCAAGCTTAGACCAAACACTCACCAAGTGGGCCCAGAAAGTGGATTTTCGCACCACTAGACTAGTTTATTTTAGGGTTAAGTTCGATTTTGGTCCCTAACGTAGGGGTGAAAATTTGTTTCGTCCCCAATTTTTTTTTGCTACAAAATGGTCCCCAAAGTTTCAGTTTATTTTAAAATCGTCCGTTGGACGAAAATAGCCCTCCCTCCCCTCTTCTTCCTCAACACCCATCTTCTTCCTCAACATTAACCAGAAGCAGATGCACAAACGCAGAAGAACAACAATGGATCTAAAGTTTAACCTAATTTTAAAATCATCCTTCGGACAATTATACCATTCCCCCTATCACTGTTTTGTCATCTCCTCTCTTGCTCTGCTTCTTCATCCCTGCTTCTTCATCTTTTTCATCCTCAGCAGCATCAAAATTCCAAATTCAAGCCAAATCAGAAGCAGAAATTCACCTAATCAACATAGCATGACATTGCAGCAACATCAACATATCCAAAACCCATATCATCAATAGAAAAACTCAATATTCCACAAGCAAAAAAATTCCACAACAAAAATCAGAATAAGAAATTCCACAGCAAAAATCAGATATTCCAAATCAGAATATATTCCACAACAAATTCCACAACAAATTTAGATTATGTAAGACAAATAAGAAATTCAGTTCACAAAGAAGGGAAGAAGGAGAAGAAGAGGATCGTGGAGAGGATGCGGGGAGCAGTAATGAGCGGCGAGGAGAGCAGCAAGGAGAGCGGCGAGTAAGCAAAAACAACAGCGGGCGGTGAGGGGAGAGGACCGGTGGTAGTGGCGGCAGCTGCAGCAGTGGAGGACGCAAATCCTTCAGCTCGCGCATCCCTCTCTCCCTTCGGGGTTAGCGACAGTGGCTCAACGGCAGCAACAAACCCAGGACGACGGCGGCTCCCTCCTCTCCCACCTTCCTCCTTCCCCCTTCCCCTTCCCCCTCGTGATCCCTTCCCCTTCCCCTTTCCTCTTTCCTCTTCCCCCGCCCTGGTTCTTTCTCTGATGCCAGGGCATCTTGGCCAGTTTCACTGACCTTTTCTTTACTGTTTTTAGGTTAGTTTCATGCATTTCTTTAGGAAATAAGCTAGTTTTGGGTAAATATTCACTTATGCCTTGATTCAAGCATACATTGTGCATTTTACATAATTTCATATCTAACGTGGCCATCTTTTAGCCATTGGAACGTTAGTGACAATGTTGAGTGTCACTAACGTTCTCGAAGGTTGACAAGGCAACGTTAAAAGCCACGTTAACCTAGTTAACGTGGGTTTTAACGTGAGGCAAAGGGGTGCATTAGAACGTTAGTGACAATGTTAAGTGTCACTAACGTTCCCGAGCTTATACTTTCACTAAATGATTAACACTCCTTACGCCCTGAGCTGAAGTCTCTGCCCACTTCGCACTTTCTCTCTGCAAGTAAAGCCAAGCCCAAATAAAGAAAGGAACTGCTTGAAACTCAAGATCCAAAGGCCCAAGACTTGAAGAGTAAACTAGAAGCTGAGAAGAGTAGTATATATAGGAGTAGCTTTGAATTGTAAAGGAGTTCTGGAGGCTGGGAAGAAGAGAACTACTCTCTGTATTTTACTTTTTTTGCAATTTCTAGTTTTATGATGTATTCTCCATCTTTGTTTTCATTTTCAAGAGCTATGAACAACTAAACCCCTTTCATTGGGTTAGGGAGCTCTGTTGTAATTTGATGGATCAATACTAATTTTCATTATTCTTCTTCTATCTTTCCTCTTGATTTTACTTGAAAGCTTTCGATCTTCATCCAATTGAGTAGTTATCTTGGAAGAGAAGTTATTCAAACTTGGATCTCTTTTGAACCTTGAAAGAGGAATGAAGAGATCAAGCTAGAAATGCTTTCTCATGCTGGACCAAATTGGGTTTGGATGGGTATGTGACTATAACCCTCTCAATACTTGGTTTGGGAAATGCATGTGGTATAATCAGCGACCATACTTCATCTCTTCTCATGAGCAATTGACCAAGGAATTGGCTATTGATCAAGATTTGAGAGATTGAATTGCAAGAAATTGTAATTCAATCACTTAAGATTGCCAAGGAGATCAATGAGTGCATTGATTGAGGAAGAGATGAAAATGAACTTGATCCGGAGAATTGCAACATCTCCTAAGCCCAATGAACTCCCCATCTCTGATCTTACCCATTCTCTTTAATTTCTGCCATTTACTTTTATGAGCAAATTCCCCATTCCCATTTACAATTCTGCAATTTATTTTCAGTCATTTACTTCCAGTCCTTTAATTCTAGCATTTGCTTTTCTGTTATTTACATTCCCGCCATTTTATTTTCTGCAACTCTCAACCCAAATTCTGGATTCGCTCAACTAGAACATTCTTCTAATTAAAGTTTCTTGATCAATCAATCCTTGTGGGATTCGACCTCACTCTATTGTGAGTTTTTACTTGACGACAACTTCGGTACACTTGCCGAAGGGAGATTTGTTGCGAGACAAGTTTTCTGTGCATCAAGTTTATGGCGCCGTTGCCGGGGATTGATTGTGCATCAACAATGATTAAAGTGGAAGATCACTAGATTGAGCATTTTTATTTTGTGAATTTCATTCTTCTGTTTGAGTGATTTACTTTTTGTTTAGTTAAACTTCTTCCCTTCCCCCTCTATTCTTTTGTTTTTCTTTGTTATTTTCAATTCTGTTTGCTAACCCACTAACTGTTTGATATATTGCATCACCCACAACTAACAGTAATTCTGACACAAATACTGTCTGCACCTATTTTCTTTGCTTGTACTTGTTGGTTGTATGACAGGGAGAAGAAGCGGGGCTTCAACTTCCTTTGATTCTGAACCTGAGAGAACCTTCCTTAGACTAAGGAGGGAGGCAAAAGAAAAACGTGTAGTTGGTGCTGAAGAAGAGGAGGAACACTTTGAGGAATACTTTGAACCAAACATGGAAGAAAACATGGAAAATCATCATGAAGAAGAGACTCACAACCATGGCAGAGGAGGTGGAGCAAATCATGCTGGGGAGGATAGAAGATTTTTGGGCTCTTACATTAATCCTAACCCAGGCAATTGTGGAAGTAGCATCCAAAAGCCAACAATCCATGCCAACAACTTTGAACTTAAACCACAGCTCATCACCCTTGTTCAGAACAACTGTTCGTTTGGAGGAGGTGTTCAAGAAGACCCCAATCAACATTTGACCACCTTTCTGAGAATATGTGACACAGTAAAATCTAATGGTGATCATCCTGACGCCTATAGACTGCTCTTATTTCCCTTCTCACTCAGAGACAAGGCAGCCAAGTGGCTGGAATCCTTTCCAAGGAAGAGCTTGACAACTTGGGAGGATGTGGTGAACAAATTCTTAGCAAGATTCTACCCTCCTCAATGAATCAATAGGCTGAGAGCTGAGGTTCAAACTTTCAGGCAACAAGATGGTGAGACTCTGTATGAAGCATGGGAGAGGTTCAAGGACTTAACAAGGAGGTGTCCACCTGACATGTTCAACGAATGGGTCCAACTGCACATTTTCTATGAAGGGCTCTCTTATGAGTCAAAGAAGGCAGTAGACCATTCATCTGGAGGATCCTTGAACAAGAAGAAGACCATTGAGGAAGCCATAGATGTTATTGAAACAGTAGCAGAAAATGACTACTTCTATGCTTCCGAAAGAGGGAACACAAGAGGAGTGATGGAGCTAAACAATGTAGATGCTCTGTTGGCTCAAAACAAGCTCATTACCCAGCAGCTGGCTGACCTCACCAAGAAGATGGAGAGGAACCAAGTAGCAGCAATCTCCACTTCATCAACAACACAAGAAGGAGTGAATAAAGAAGCAGAGGGGAGTCAAGAGCAAGCCAACTACATTGGGAATTCACCAAGGAAAAACTATGATCCATACTCCAAGACTTACAACCCTAGATGGAGAAACCACCCAAACTTTGGGTGGGGAAGTGAGCAAGATCAAAACCAAGACCAGAGACGTTACAACTCCAACAACAATGCAGCTCACTAGCAATTCACCCAGAGGACATCTCAACACCCCCACAACAACACTTCTCCACATACTTATCAAAACCAAAATAGCACATCTGCTCCGAACCACTCATCAATTGATGACAAGCTCTCTAAGATTGAGGCCTTACTTGAAGGAATATGCCAAGAGATTCAAGAAAATAAGGTGTTCAAAGAGGAGGTGCGAGCCAATATTAAGAACCAGGGAGAGACCATCAGGAAGCTAGAATTCCAGGTGGGATATTTAGCTGAGAAGATTCCCAAACCTACTGATAGCTTCCCAAGTGACAAGGAGAAAAACCCCAAGGGAGAAGCAAAGAAAGTAAGATGGGAAGATTGCAAAATGGTCACTACAAGTGATCATGAGATTGAAGACAAGCAAGGCAAAATGTGCAAACAACCTGAAGACAACTCAACAAAAGAAGAGGATAGAGATAACAAAGAACCAGAAATCTCACAACAAGAGCTGCTAAAGCTCTATGCACCATTCTATCAACTGCTCAATGGTGTTGTGGGAAAAAGAATATACTCAAGGTTCCTAGACTTGTTTGCATCTCTGCATGTGAACATACCATTCATCAAGGCAATTCAACAAATGCTTGCATTCATCAAGTATATGAAGGAACTTCTTCCCAGGAAAAGCTCACTCAAGGGAGGGCAGACTATAGTGATGAACAAGGAATGTAGTGCCCTTATTCAACCTGAGTTGCCTACAAAAAGAAGAGACCCAGGAAGTTTTCATATCCCTTGTGCCATAGGTGAAAATATGTTCGACAGAGCACTATGTCAATGTTTTCAAACTCTCACAAGAAACAGATCAAGAGGACAAGGAACTAAGCACAAATGATAATGAGACACTGAAGGAGGAAACAAGCACTGAAGCACAGCCAGCTCATTCTGAGACCCTCTTAACTGACAAATAAGGAAAACAGCAAGCGCCACAGCTCAAGGAAAAGTTGGAGGAACCCAAACCTCTAGAGGCAGGTGAAGACAGCATCACAACTCCTTGGAGAAAAGAGGTCACCAAGGGGAAAGCAACCTCAAAAGAAACAAAGAAGAAGGTACCAAGGAAATGGAGGAACAAGAAGATCCCTACGGAAGACTTCTCTCCAGGGGATAGAGTTGTCTCAGCCTACTTCCCAGATGTTCCCCCTAATCTTCCTACTGTGCCATCTCAATTACCTAAGGTCTTCACTATCAACAGAGTTCTTTCCCTGGAACATGAAAGGAAAAGAAGCATGAAAAGGGATTGATTGGACAATTAAATGGGGGAGATTTTGCCACTTAATGAAGAGCACTACACATATGTCTCAAGAGGGAACGCATGGGGAAACGCTGCCATGCAATATTGGAGAAAGAAGACCCTTGAAGACCGAACCAATCACTCTCATTAAAGTGATGATCCTTGTCTTTCCTTCATACACAACCCCATCCGTCCATCTAGTAAACATTCATGCAATCCACACCCTTCATTCACTCATGATTTTCTTATATAAGTGAACCTTAGTGCATGCTCACTCCTCACATTCAAATCCCCACTCTCCACACTTCTATTGGCACACTAAACCCTTCATCACAAATTGCTTTAACCAACCCACTCTTCATCTATCCGAAGCCTCAAACCCCCTCAAACAACAATTCAAATCATGGCATCATCAAGCTCAAAGAGGCAAAAGAGGAAGGGGCCTATGGAGAGTGCTCCTTTTGATGACAAGAGATTCAAGACTGCCTTTCATGAGCATGAATTTGAGCGGATAAGTGCCAGAAGGATATTGCCAGAATTAATCTTCCAAATCAATGCCAATGAATCACCACAGATTTGGAGAAAAATCGAACAGAGGGGGTGGCAATTTCTCACCAGTCCAGAGGGGAAGATCAATGGAAACCTCATCAAAGAATTCTATGCAAATGCAGTTAGAGAGGATAAGACCAAAGCCCCAACCTTCAAAAGCTATGTGAGAGGAAGGGAGGTGGACTTCAGCCCAAGTGCCATAACAAGAGCTCTTCACTTGAAATCACCTCATTTTGATGAGGAAAGTTATCAGGCAAGGATAAGTAGAAGCCCCGATAAGGATGAGCTCTCAGAGATAGCATCAGATATCTGTGTCATAGCCGCTGACTGGGAGAGGTACTCAGATGGAAAACCAAAATTCATAAAAAGGGGAGACCTTCATCCTGAAGCCAAAGGGTGGTTTGAGCTTGTAAGGAGGTCCATCCTACCAGCTGCTAATAATTCAGAGGTTAACATCAATCGAGCCACTATGGTACAATGCTTAGTACAAGGTGGGGAAATCAAAGTGCATGAGCTCATTGCCGAAGGGATTCAAGAGTTAGCTGAGAAAGTTGACTCAGGTGCCAGACTTTGGTACCCCAGCACCATTCTCCACTTGTGCAACAAGGCCAAGGTAATATTTGAGGACAGCAGCCCAGACTAGGTGAACCCAGGAAGGCCAGTCACACTCGAGCGAATGGTATATACCACACTGGCTCAGCAACTAAGAAGGCCACATATAGGAAGGCAAAGGGCCCAGGAAGAAGCTCATCAAGAGGAATATCATCAGGAAGAATATCAACAAGAAGAGCATCATGACCCAGCCAACTTGAATATGACTCACCTTCTAAGAGCCATTGAAGACTTGGGACAGAGACATATGGAGGGACAAGAGCAAATACTAAACCGGCTGAGCCAACAGGAAACATGACAAAAACAACAAATGGAGCAGCAGCAGGAACAATACTCCCAGCTCACTCAAGCCATCAACCAAGTGAATGAGAGGCAAGAGATTCAAGAGAAGCACTTGCAAGAACTCAACCAGCGACAAATAGCCCAAATGAAAACTTTCAATGAGTTCAGTGTACTCAATGAAGGAAGGCAACTACATAGGGAGGAGTTCTATGTAAACACTCAAGTCGAGTTGAACTATATGACCAGTAATATGCATCAGCTACACTATGCCATCCCTACATATGATGAGGTCCAAAAATAATTTGTAGAACAAGAAGAGAGGAAAGTGAAACAGCAAAAGGAGACACTCAAGAAGAAGATGGAAGATAGTGGTTTCTGGAGGAAGCTGCTTGGAAAAGGCAAGGGAAGTGGAAGTACAAGTACTCAAGAGAGACACAATAAGGACAAACAAGGATGGGAGCATGGACATCCACATGAATGAAAGGTGGTGGAGTTCTTTTTAGTCCATCGTTTTCTATGCTTTAAATAAGGAAGATCTTGTATGAAATAGAACATGCTTCCATGTTATGTTTAAACTTTCTAAAATTCTGTCTTTTAAGTTTTGAATAGGTCCATGATTTCTGGTTTAAATTGTCACTGCATCATTCCTTTATTTACTTGTAAGCTTGTCCTTTTTAAATCGAATTGAAGAAGAAAATGGTTATGTTTTTAAAAGACCAGAGTAGAGTTCATAATGTGGAAGTGCATTCATGAATCTTTGGGGTAGTCATAAGTTAGCTAAGTTGGTTCAACCACAAGGCTAGGAGGACAACTATCTATCCTGAATACTTGACTTTGGATACACTCATGAGACTAAGTTAATAACAAGATCCTAAGAAGAGAAAAGGGAAAGAACAATGGAAGTGAAAAACAAAAGAAAAAGAGTAAGCAATAAGGCTAGGCATCAATGGTTTTAAGCTTGAGGCAAGTGTCTGTGGTGCTCCTGTGTGAGGGATCTACTTGGATGAATAAGCTCTTAGGGGTGCCTTATCACTTGGTAACTTGGGTTAACTAACTCGGGATTATCAGCTGAAAGTCCACTATCAAGAGTAACCTTCACTACAGAACACCTAGTAACCCAAAGAGGTGCTAGACACCAAGGTCTCAAA
>NC_029792.2:101797429-101812477 GCF_000816755.2 Arachis ipaensis | reverse complement strand
ACGTGGAAGCTAACGATGAGGAATGAAGGATGAGCCAACGTTAGTGACACTCAACATTGTCACTAACGTTGGGATGGCTAACAGATGGCCACGTTAGAAGCCACGTTAACCTAGTTAACGTGGGCTCTAACGTGAAACCTAGGGGCACATTGGAACGTTAGTGACAATGTTGAATGTCACTAACGTTCTCGAAGGATGGCAAGGGCCACGTTGGAAGCCACGTTAACCTAGTTAACGTGGGCTTTAACGTGAAGCAAGAAGGGGCACACTGGAACGTTAGTGACAATGTTGAGTGTCACTAACGTTCTCGAAGGTTGACAAGGCAACGTTAAAAGCCACATTAACCTAGTTAACGTGGGTTTTAACGTGAGGCAAAGGGGTGCATTGGAACGTTAGTGACAATGTTAAGTGTCACTAACGTTCCCGAACTTATACTTTCACTAAATGATTAACACTCTTCACGCCCTGAGCTGAAGTCTCTGCCCACTTAGTTGCTTGATCAATCAATCCTTGTGGGATTCGACCTCACTCTATTGTGAGTTTTTACTTGACGACAACTTCGGTACACTTACCGAAGGGAGATTTGTTGCGAGACAAGTTTTCTGTGCATCATTCTCCCATGTAACCCTTTTTCGCTGGCGGTGGTGAAACAGAGGAGGCTCCACGTTGCTGCGTGGTGGTGAAGCAGGGGAGGCTCCACGTTGCTGTGCCATGGTGAAGTAGGAGAGGCTCGCCGGCAGTAAGCTCTGGTTTGAGGAGATCCGAGACAGTGAAGAAGAGAAGGAGGGGAGAGGTCTCTCCCCCCGTTTCTCTCTATATCCCTTTCTTTCTTTTTATTTATTTATTTTATATTTATTTTATTTTATAATTTTTTAATGAGGGGTAATTTGGTAATAAAAAAAATAAAATTAGTAAAAAGGACGATTTTAAAATAAACTGAAACTTTGGGGACCATTTTGTAGCAAAAAAAAGGGGGACGAAACAAATTTTCGACCCCTACGTTAGGGACCAAAATTGAACTTAACCCTTTATTTTATTTTTGTAATTCTTAGTTGCTAGATTAGTATATATAAAAAAGAGTTCACCATTGTTAGAGGAATCTTGCCCACTCTACACGTTTTTCATTGTTTCTTTGTACAACATGAGTCACTAACCTCCTAGGTTAAGGTTAGGAGCTCTGCTGATTCTTATGAAATAATAATATCACTATTCCACTTCAATCTATGCTTGATTCTATTCTAAGATATATCTTCGTTCTTCATCCTAATAGATTGGGAGTGTAACTTGACCGTCATCCCAATTCCACATGGGTTCTTGTGAGTCCTTGACGGGATAGTATTAAACCACCAGCTTGGTTATACATCTCTTAGACGGCTAATCCACGGCTTCGTTAGGGACTTCTCGAGACATCAGTTCAGCCGAGGTGCGGGGCGATTAGGGTCTTTGTGGTATAGGCTAGAACCAAAGGAGCATCGTTTTCTGATCCAAAAAATCCGACTTTGTCTGTGGCATTTTGAGTAGGATCACCAAGGGAACTGGTTGCGCGTGTACGCAAACCCCCACACTATTTCGTACAACAGCAGTAGTACCAGCAAGTGCACTGGGTCGTCTAAGTAATACCTGAGCGAGTCAGAGTCGATCTCACGAGGATTGTGGCTTGAAGCAAGCTTATAGTTGTCTTGCAGGTCTTAGTCAGGCAGAATCAGAAGGAGTTGGAATATTATGTGAACCTTAAATGATTATATGTCATAAATGCTTGGATATTATGAAAGGAATAAGCGATAGGAATAGATTGAGAATTGAGAGTCAGAGTTGCTTTGTCTTTCTGAAGTAACTCTGGTACTATTATCTTCTTTGCTTCTGGATGATCTTCTTCTCTGGCAGGCTATAAGTGATCAAAGCCATTGCCCGGGGTCATTGATCTCCTTTTCTACAGAATGAACGCCAGGGCCCTTGGTCATTCAATCCAATGGAGGGTGAAGTGCATAGCAATCCATTCTCTTGGCGATCCTACTCAAAACGCCACAGACAAGGTTGAATATTTCAGATCAGAGAATGCTGCTTCTTGGATCTAGCCTATATCACGGAGACCTTAATCTCCCCTGAGATCGGCTGAACTGGTGTCTCGAGAAGTCTCCAACGAAGTCGTGGATTAACCGTTTGAGAGATGTATAAACATAGCTGTTGGCTCGTGCTTTTCTTCCAGGTACTCACACGAACCCAAGTAGACGCGGGTGTTTGGCAGGCACATTCGTCTTAGTGTGATGAATAGATCTAGTTTGTCAGATCATTCTATTCATCACGATAAAGATCGGATATACATCTTAGAGATAGATCAAACACATATCGAAGAAGAAGAAATAGTACTTTTATTAATTCATAGGACTCATCAGGGCTCCTCCCCTCAACCTAGGAGATTTAGAAACTCATACTGAGGTAAAATACAATGGTGAAAATGAAAAATATGGCTGATGATGTCTGAATGACATGAATAAAATCCCTTAAATACTAAGCTAATGACTAATAAGGGTACAACAGTCTTTTTAGTGCTAAAATCTACTTCTAAGACCCACTTGGTAAGTGTTTGGGCTGAGCTTGATGAGATTCACGTGCTATGAGGTCTTCTAGATGTGGGACGCCAGCTAGGGATTCATCTCTAGGCTTTTGGACATGGGGCTTTGCTTCCTTGGGCACTGGACGCCAGAAGAGGGCAGGAAGCTAGTGTTGGACGCCAGTTTTGGGCCTTCTAATCCGAAACAACATATGGACTATTATACATTGCTGGAAAGCTCTAGAAGTTAGCTTTTCATAGCTGTTGAGAACGCCCCATGTGGAGTTTTGTAGCTACAGAAAATCTCTTTCGAGTGCAGGGAGCTCAGATTTGGACAGCATTTGTAGTGCTTTCTCTGTCTCTAAATCAGACTTCTACTCCATCTCTTCAAATTCAGACAAAAAATACCTAAATTGGTACAAAAACACAAAAACTCAAAGTGAAATCCAAAAATATGAATTTAGCACTAAAATCTATAAAAACTTAATAAAAACTAAATAAAACCTATTAAAAACTATATGAAAACTAAGACAAAAAGCGTATAAAATATCCGCTCATCACAACACCAAACTTAAACTGTTGCTTGTCCTCAAGCAACTAAAAATAAAATAGGATGAAAAGAAGAGTAAGATGCAATAAATTTCTGAGTTTCCAATGAAGCTCAGTCAATTAGATGAACGGGTTTTAGTAGCATTTTGTCTCTGAATAGTCTTGGCATCTCACTATCCATTGAAAATCAGGATGGCTGCCATCTTTAGGAACTTAGAATCCAGATAGTATTATTGATTCTCCTAGTTTAGCTCTTTTTTATTCTTGTACACAGCTTTCAGAGTCTTGGCCGTGACCCTAAGCACCTTGTTTTCCAGTATTACCACCGGATACAATAATGCCACAGACACTTTAACTAGGTGAACCTTTTCAGATTATGACTTAGCTTTGCTAGAGTCCCCAGATAGAGGTGTCCAGAGTTCTTAAGCACACTCTTTTTGCTTTGAACCACGACTTTAACCGCTCAGTTTCAAGCTTTTCACTTTACACCTTCACGCCACAAGCACATGGTTAGGGACAGCTTAGATTGAGCCGCTTAGGCCAGGATTTTATTCCTTTGGACCCTCCTAACCACTGATGCTCAAAGCCTTGGGCCCTTTCACCTTTGCCTTTTGGTTTAAAGGGTTATTAGCTTTTTCTACTTCTTTTGCTTTTTCTGTATACTTTTTTTTTGCTGTTTTTTCTTGCTTCAAGAATCAATTTTTAGATTTTCCAGATTATCAATAATATTTTTCCTTCTTCATTCTTTCAAGAGCCAGCATAATAAAATTCAACTTCAAACATGCATTGTTTATTCTTTCATTCAGAAAACTAAAGCAATGTAACCCAATCAAATTAATGTAACTATTCTTTATTGGAAAGCTCAAAAAAATTCATGCATCTTTATTTCTTCTAAAAAAATCTACTATTTTATTCATGTTCAATGATGATAAGAGGAATAATTTATAGCTAATTAGAAAAATAAAAATTAATTAATTACTAATAATGCTTATGTAATCCTAAAAATTAAAAGACATAAAATAAAAATTAAAAATAAAAACTTAATTACTATTAGTGATCATGCAACTTTAAATTAGGATAGAAATACGTGAGATAGAAAAACAGGAATTAGAATAACCACAAAGTTGAAACTCAACAACCTTCAGCTTGTCGGATGTTGTTTTCTTCAGTCTGTAGGATGTAAGGCTCTTCAACTTAAGGGGCGCATGGCTCTTTAGCTGGAGGGATGCTGGCTTCTTCAGAAGAGAGCTTCTGGCGCTTCAGCTCCTCAAGATCACGCCCTTGCTTCTCCTGCTCTTTTATCAGTTTGCAAATTATGCTAGTCTAATTTTGCTGCTCCTCTTTGAGTTGATCCAACGTGCTCTATAAGTGAATTATAGATGTCTTCAGATGGTCCCAGTACTCCATTGGAAGGATGTCTTGGGATTCCTCTGGTGCCTTCCTCTTTAGGTTATCATCTTCTATCTGGGAGCTCTCCATCACCTGCTTGGTGATTGGTTTTTCCACTGGAATAAGGTTATCCTCTTGGATCAAAACCTTAGCCTCATTGCATGGGCAGAAGATGAGATTTGGATAAGCCAGCATGGCTTTAGTGGAATCTCTGTTTGCTAGCTTGTAAATCTCAAGGGGAATTATTTGGTGGACTTCCACCTCATTCCCTGTCATGATGCAATGAATCATTATTGCTCTTACAACAATGACTTCAGTTCAGGTACTTGTGGGGAGTATGGAGCGCCCAATGAAATCTATCCATCATCTGGCAATAGGGTTAAGGTCAGCCTTAGTTAGTTGGCATGGCTCTCCTTGTGTATTCTCAATCTACTGAATTTCGGGCAGGCATATGTCCTTTAGGACTTGGTCTAACTTTTGGTTGGCTACAACTCTTCTGTTGTATGACTCACGGTCATCCTTCAGTAGGGGTAGTTTGAAGATCTCTCTCACTCTATCCTGGTGAAAGTATATGATCCTCCCCCTGACCATAGTGCAAAAAGTGTAGATGGCTGTTTCATCTTTCTTTTGCTTATCTGTCATTCACAGATTTGCATAGAATTTCCAGATCTTGCTGTATTCAACATTAAACTCAGGATCACTTAGAATCTCCCAGCCTCTCCTTCAATTCTGCTTCTTTATCTATGGGTATTCTTCTTCTCCAAGGTTGAATCCCACTTTAAGGATTACTGGCCTTTTGCTCATTATCTTACGATAATGCTCCTTATGCTGCTTGGTGAAGAAGTAAACAGGTTTGAAAACAACTGTTAAGTTGTCTTCTTTCTTGTTCTTTGGGGCGGTCTTGCTACTTCTTGGAGCCATGGGATTGAATTCCTGAAAGAACAGGGGTCCTGCCACACCAAACTTAAAAATTTACTCGTCCTCGAGCAAAAGGTAAGAAAGGACGTGAACTTGAAAAGAGAGTACAAAAAGGAATAGAAGAGAGAAGGAAAGGGGAGAGAGCACAAATGAAAGGGGAGGAGTGATGGAGGTGGGCAAAAAGATAAAAGATAAAGATTACAAGATAAAGGATAAAAGATAAAAGATAAAGATTTTTGAAAAATAAAATAAAAAAGAAAAGTTGTTAATTTTAAAAGATAATAAAATATTTTTAAGAAGATAGAAAAGACATTAAAGACAAGATATGGAACATGAAAAGGATTTGAATGTTTAATAAAGATATGAATAAGATTAGAAAAGATTTTGAAACTAGTTTGAAAGCATATTGTAAAAGTTATACAATTTTAAAAAGGGGTTGAAAAATAAACAAAATCATAAAGATGTTCTACTTTTTGAGATTGATTTGAAATGGATGTACTTGAATAAGATTTGATAAAAAAAATTTTGAAATTGAATTGAATCAAGATGAGATTAAAAAATTAAAATTACCTCCATGCTGTCAAGCTGGCGTTTAAACGCCCAGAATGCTAGCATTCTGGCGTTAAACGCCAGAGTAATCCTCCCTGTGGAGCATTAAACGCCCAGCCAGGGCTTCCTGGCTGGCGTTTAACGCCAGGCTGATGCCTCCTCTTGGTCTTTTAAGTGCCCATCACCCTACCCTTTCTGGCATTTAAACGCGAGAAAGCTCCTTTCTCCAAGGTATTCTGTTTGCTGTTCTGCATCATTCTGTCTCTGTTTAAGTACTGTACAAGATCGCTAACACTAAAAACAACTTAAAATAAATTAAAAAGAAAATTAATCAAAATGAAAATAACTAGAAAAATTAATAAAGTATGAGTATTTATTGGGTTGGCTCCCAACAAGAGCTTCTTTAATGTCTTTAGCTGGACTTTACTGTACTTAACTTAGTAACAGTATTGAGCCTCCTGGCTCTATATCTCTTTCAAAGTAATGCTTAACCCTCTGTCCATTGATAGTGAACCTGGTTTCTTTACCTTGAAGCTCTATATGTCCGTATGGTGATACCTTAGTAATCACAAACGGTCCTGTCCAACAGGATTTGAGTTTCCCAGGGAACAGTTTAAGTCTTGAGTTGAAGAGCAGGACCTTCTGTCCTGATTCAAAGACTCTGGTAGCTAACTTCCTGTCATGCCACCTCTTTGCCTTTTCCTTATAGATTTTTGTATTTTCAAATGCATCTAACTGGAATTCATCCAACTCATTCAGTTGGAGCAGCCGTTTCTCCCCTGCTGCTTTGACATCAAGGTTGAGGAATCTAGTAGCTCAATAGGCTTTGTGTTCTAGTTTCACTAGCAAATGACAGGACTTCCCATATACTAACTGATATGGTGAAGTTCCAATGGGGATTTCGAAAGCTGTTCTGTATGCCCACAGAGCATCATCAAGCTTTCTAACCCAATCCTTTCTAGAGGCACTTACTATCCTCTCTAGGATTCGCTTTAGTTCTCTATTTGAGACTTCAGCTTGCCCATCGATGCACCACTATTTCGTGGTATATTTTATGCTAAATTGAGTGGATTTTATCCATTATTCTCGCACTTATGCATATAAATTGCATGTTTTACATTTTCTTTCCCAATTTTGTACTCTGATTGATAATATGCTTCTTTGGCCTTAAATTACTAATTTTTAATCCTCTCTTATTACCATTCGATGCCATGATATGTGTGTTAAGTGATTTCAGGTTTTCCAGGGCAGGAATGGCTTAGAGGATGGAAAGAAATCATGCAAAAGTGGAAGGAACACAAGAAATGGAGTATTTCAAAATTTGGTTGCGACGCGCACGCATGGGCGACGCGTACGTGTGACCAGTGCAGAATGCAAGCGACGCGCACGTGTGGATGACGCGTACCCATGGATAGTGAAAAAGACCAGCGATGCGTACGCGTGACAGAGCGTCACGTGTTGCAGTAAACAGAAAATGCTGGGGCCAATTTCTGGGCTCCTTTTGACCCAGTTTCAGGCCCAAAAACACTTATTAGAGGCTGCAGAGTGGAGCTGGAAGTGAGAATGAATCATTCACATATTCATACACTTTAGTTAGTTTTTAGATGTAGTTCTTTAGAGAGAGAGAGGCTCTCTCCTCTCTCTAGGTTTTAGGTTTCTTTGCCTTAGTTCCTCTTAATTTCAGAATTCTATCTTGTTTTAATTTAATTTTCTTCTACTCTTACTTGTTCTAGTACTTAGTTATCTATTACTCTTATTGATTCCTTTGTTTTGTCCATTTAGTTTATGAACTCTTATGTTACTCTCAATTCCCTTTTTAATGCAATTTTATGTTCCATGTTTATGGCTTCTTTATTTAATTGTTGATTGTTGATTTCTTGCAATTGTTAGTCTTAGGTTTTATTATTCTTTGTTAATTTTCTATGTTTTTATTTTGTGCCCACCAAGTGTTTGATAAAATGCTTGGTTGGATTTTAAATTATCTTTTCATGTTTTTAGCTTAGATTGAGTAATTTGGAGACTCTAGAATTGTCAAAGTCTCTTGTTGGTTGGCGATTGAGACTTGCTAGTTGGCTTGAGCTTCACTAACTCTAGTCTTTGATTAGGACTTATGAACTCAAGTTGATTTGCTCACTTGACTTACCTTCAATTGTTAGAGGTTAACTAAGTGATAACAAAAGGTAATTACCATCACAAGTGACTATGATAATGAGGATAGAAATTCCAATTCTCAATCCTTGTTAGGACTTTATCTTAGTTGTTAATTTGTTATTTTATTTCCTTGTTATTTACATTACTTGTTCCTTATTTCTAAACCTAAAAATATACTTTTCCATAACCAATAATAACTACACTTCCCTGCAATTCCTTGAGAGACGACCCGAGGTTTAAATACTTCGGTTTATTTTTATTGGGTTTGCTTTAGTGACAAACAAATTAAATTTTGATTGAGGTTTAATTGTCAGTTTAGAACTATACTTGCAACGCGAATTTTTGTGAAAATCTTTACCGGCATTTTTCCTTCGTCAAATTTTTGGCGCCGTTGCCGGGGATTTGCAAATGTGCGTCTTATTATTGGTTATTGTGAATATTGTGAATATATTTGCTTTTTCGTTTTTTTGTTAGTTGTTTCTAATTTTAGGACCTTATTTTCATTATTTCCTATTAGTTTTTGTTTTTTATTTTCTCCTTCTATTATGAATTCTCACCCCTTTTGCTATGAGTTTGGTTCAAATTATGTTGTAGGAAGCGGAGATTACAATGAAGGCTTGCATCAAGGATGGGACAATCAAAGATGGGAGGAGCCACAAGGATTTGATCAACTCTCTTGGCAACAACTCCCGCCAACTTACTATGAGAAAGAGTCATTCCAAGATACATACCAAGACAATGGTTATGGTGGACCTCTTCGTGATAATCAACAACCACCACCATATACCTATGAACCCCCTCTTCAGCATAGCTTTGAACCACCATACTCACAAGCCCCTTTCCACCATTCACCTCCATATGATTCTAACCCTTATCCACCACACCAACCACCATATGAACCATATGAACCATACATAGAACCACCCACATTCCAACATAATTACTCTCAAGAACCACCACCTGAATATACACCATCTCCATATCCTTATCAAGAAGAACCACTTTCCCATTATAAGCTCTTTCTCCCAACAAATAAACCCTCTTATTCACACCAAGCTCCCATAGATGATAACTTTAGTGCTATTCGCCAATGGTAAAGAGAGCTTCAAACCACACTTACCTCTACTCTCACCGGTCTCACCTCTACTCTCCAAGCTCTTATATCCCGTGTGGATCCATCCTCTACCCCCAATACTCAACGCTCAAGCTCTAGTGCACTTACTTTTCACCCATATCCATCAATCCAAGAGCAACATGATCCCAATTATGCTATTGACATGAAACAAGAGAGAAGGGATCATCTTAGGGACTTAATGGATCGGGTTCACACATCCATACTTCAAGAGAAGCAAGAAGGGGCCCAAAAAGTGGAGGTAGGAGAGACCCTTGAAGATGAAGGAATAGTTGAAGAATTAGGGGAGGTTGAACACGAGGTGGAAGACATCAAAGAGGAGCTGGATTTTGTGCTAGGGCAAGTGGAGAAAGCCGAAATTATTGAAAAAGAGGAAGTGGTTGAAGACTTAGGAGATGCGGAACCTCCATGGGAATCTCAAGTCATAGAACCTCCCTCCAAGGATCTTGAAATTGATGTTGAGGAGGGTGTACAACCTCCAAAGCATATTACAATTGGAGACCTTGAAGAGGTTGATCAAGAGATGAATTTAATCATTAATGAATTCCTATCTAGAATTGAATCCTCTCCCATTGGATGTGAAATAGCAAAAGAAGAAGTTGGTGAACAAGGAATTGAAGTTGAAGGCACTTGTCAAGAGGTGGAGGAATTTAAAGAGGAGCATGATGAGCGAATAATTTATACGCTTTTTGGCATTGTTTTTACATAGTTTTTAGTATGATTTAGTTAGTTTTAAGTATATTTTTATTAGTTTTTAATTAAAAATCATATTTCTGGACTTTACTATGAGTTTGTGTGTTTTTCTATCATTTCAGGTACTTTCTGGCTGAAATTGAGGGACTTGAGCAAAAATCTGATTCAGAGGCTGAAGAAGAACTGCAGATGCTGTTGGATTCTGACCTCCCTGCACTCAAAGTGGATTTTATAGAGCTACAGAAGTCCAAATGGTGCGCTCTTAATTGCGTTGGAAAGTAGACATTCAGGGCTTTCCAGCAATATATAATAGTTCATACTTTGCCCGAGTTTAGATGATGCAAACTGGCATTCAATGCCAGCTTCCTGCCCTATTCTGGAGTTAAACGCCAGAAACAGGTTGCAAAGCAGAGTTAAACGCCAGAAACAGGTTACAACCTGGCGTTTAACTCCAAAAAAAGTCTCTACACATAAAATCTCAATGCTCAGCCCAAGCACACACCAAGTGGGTCCCGGAAGTGAATTTCTGCATCATTCACTTATCTCTGTAAACCCTAGTAACTAGTTTAGTATAAATAGGACCTTTTACTATTGTATTAGACATCTTTGGATGTTTAGTCCCTAGACCTTGGAGGCTGGCCATTCGGCCATGCTTAGACTATTATCACTTATGTATTTTCAATGGTAGAGTTTCTACACACCATAGATTAAGGTGTGGAGCTCTGCTGTTCCTCATGAATTAATGCAAAGTACTATTGTTTTTCTATTCAACTCAAGCCTATTTCTTCTCTAAGATATTCATTCGCACACAAGAACATGATGAATGTGATGATTATGTGACTCTCATCACCATTCTCACCTATGAACGCGTGCCTGACAACCACTTCCGTTCTACATGCAAACAAGCTTGAATGTGTATCTCTTAGTCTTCTGATCGTGAGATCAGAGTCTTCGTGGTATAGGCTAGAATTATTGGCGGCCATTCTTGAGATTCGAAAAGTCTAAACCTTGTCTGTGGTATTCCGAGTAGGATCTGGGAAGGGATGGCTGTGACGAGCTTCAAACTCGCGAGTGCTGGGCATAGTGACAGACGCAAAAGGATTACTGAATCCTATTCCAGTATGATCGAGAACCGACAGATGATTAGCCATGCGGTGATAGCGCATTTTGGACCATTTTCATTGAGGGGACGGGAAGTAGCCATTGACAACGGTGATGCCCAACATACAGCTTGCCATGGAAAGGAGTAGGAATGATTGGATGAAGACAGCAGGAAAGCAGAGGTTCAGAAGGAACAAAAGCATCTCTATACGCTTATCTGAAACTCTCACCAATGAATTTCATAAGTATCTCTATCCTATTTTATATTTTAATTATATTTTAATTATCAATTCACCATAACCATTTAAAATCCGCCTGACTGAGATTTACAAGGTGACCATAGCTTGCTTCAAGCCGACAATCTCCGTGGGATCGACCCTTACTCACGTAAGGTTTATTACTTGGACGACCTAGTTCACTTGCTGGTTAGTTGTGCGAAGTTGTGACAAAGAACTAAAATTATGAACGTGCGCATGAAGTTTTTAGCGCCGTTACCAAGGAATGAATGATCACGATTTCGTGCACCAAGTTTTTGACGCCGTTATTGGGGATTGTTCGAGTTTGGACAACTGACGGTTCATCTTGTTGCTCAGATTAGGTAATTTTATTTTAATTTTAAGCTTTTTATTTCTTTTTTTCGAAAATTACAAAATAATTTTTTTTTCTTCTTTTTCGTTTTTCCCAAAATAATTTTCGAAAAAAATCCAAAAAAATTATAAAACCATAAAATCAAAAAATTAATTTTGTGTTTCTTATTTGAGTCTAGTGCCAAGTCATAAGTTTGGTGTCAATTGCATGTTTATCTCTTTCTTGCATTTTTCAAAAATTCATGCATTGCATTCTTCATGATCTTCAAGTTGTTCTTGACGAATCCTCTTGTTTGATCTTCACATTTTCTTGTTGTGTGTTGCATTTTGTTTTTCATATGCATTCTTGCATTCATAGTGTCTAAAAAATTAAAAATTTCTAAGTTCGGTGTCTTGCATGTTTTCTTTTCTTAAAAATTTTCAAAAATAAGTTCTTGGTGTTCATCTTGACATTCAAAGTGTTCTTGGTGTTCATCTTGACATTCATAGTGTTCTTGCATGCATCATTTGTTTTGATCCAAAATTTTCATGCATTGAGTCTTTTTCATGTTTTTCTCTCTCATCATTAAAATTTAAAAATAAAAAATATCTTTTCCTTTTTCACTCATAATTTTCGAAAATTTGAGTTGACTT
The DNA here is from genome assembly GCF_000816755.2 of Arachis ipaensis. Taxonomy (NCBI): domain Eukaryota; kingdom Viridiplantae; phylum Streptophyta; class Magnoliopsida; order Fabales; family Fabaceae; genus Arachis; species Arachis ipaensis. The sequence continues at coordinate 101,800,224 of NC_029792.2, read as the reverse complement.
TTTCAAAACTTTTTAAAATTTAGTTGTTTCTTATGAGTCAAGTCAAATTTTCTATTTAAAAATTCTATCTTTTTCAAATCTTTTCTTTAAAAATCAAATATTTTTTATTTTTTCTTTCATATTTTCGAAAACTTCAAATTGATTTTCAAAATCTTTTTCTTATTTTTGTTTCATATTTTCGAATTGATTACTAGCATTTAAATTCAAAAATTTTAAAGTTTGTTACTTGCCTATTAAGAAAGGTTCAATCTTTAAATTTTAAAATCCTATCTTTTAGTTTCTTTTTAGTCAAGTAATCAACTTTAATTTTCAAAAATCAAATCTTTTTAATTTCTTTTTTTTTAAAAAAATCTTTTTCAAATTAAATTTTCAATCATATCTTTCAATCATATCTTTTTCAAAACTTAATTTCAAAAATCTTTCTTTTTTTAACTTCTTATTTTTTCAAAATTTGATTTTCAAATCTTTTTCAATTAACCACTTAACTTTTTGTTTGATTTTAAAAGTTTACTATTTCAATCATATCTTTTTCAAAACTACCTAACTAATTCTCTTTCTAATTTTCGAAAATCACCTTCCTCTTTTTCAAAATTCCTTTTTAATTAACTAATTGTTTTAAATTTTAATTTAATTTAATTTAATTTTTCTTTTTTAAAATTTTCGAATTCTAACTTTAATTTTAAATTAAAAACAAAAATATTTTTATTTTATTTTAATTAATTTTCGAATTCTTCTCTCTCTCATCTCCTTCTAATTATTTATTTATCTACTAACATTTCTCTTCTACTCAAAAATTCGAACCCACTCTTCTTCTCTGTGTTCAAATTTTTCTTCTTCTATTCTTTTCTTTTTCTACTCACATAAAAGAATCTCTATACTGTGACATAGAGGATTCCTCTTCTTTTCTATTCTCTTCTTTTTCACATGAGCAGGAACAAGGATAAGAACATTCTTGTTGAAGCTTATCCTGAACCTGAAAGGACTCTGAAGAGGAACCTAAGGGAAGCTAAGGCACAACTCTCTGGAGAAAATCTGACAGAATTTTTCGAAAAAGAAGGAGACATGACCGAAACCAATAATAATGGTGGAGGTGCAAGGAAGATGCTTGGTGACTTTACTACACCAAATTCCAACTTACATGAAAGAAGCATCTCAATCCCTGCCATTGGAGCAAACAATTTTGAGCTAAAATCTCAATTAGTTTCTTTGATGCAACAGAATTGCAAGTTTCATGGACTTCCATCAGAAGATACTTTTCAGTTCTTAACTGAATTCTTGCAGATCTGTGATACTGTTAAGACCAATGGGGTTGATCCCGAGGTCTACAGGCTTATGCTTTTCCCGTTTGCTATAAGAGACAGAGCTAGAGTATGGTTGGACTCTCAACCTAAAGACAGCCTGAACTCTTGGGATAAGCTGGTCACGGCTTTCTTAGCCAAGTTCTTTCCTCCCCAAAAGCTTAGTAAGCTTAGAGTGGATGTTCAAACCTTCAGACAAAAGGAAGGTGAATCCCTCTATGAAGCTTGGGAGAGATACAAGGAACTGACAAAAAAAGTGTCCTTCTGATATGCTTTCAGAATGGACCATCCTGGATATATTCTATGATGGTCTGTCTGAATTAGCTAAGATGTCATTGGACCATTCTGCAGGTGGATCCATTCACCTAAAGAAAACGCCTGTAGAAGTTCAGGAACTCATTGACATGGTTGCAAATAACCAGTTCATGTACACTTCTGAAAGGAATCCTGTGAGTAATGGGACGCCTCAGAGGAAGGGAGTTCTAGAAATTGATGCTCTGAATGCCATATTGGCTCAGAACAAAATATTGACTCAGCAAGTCAATATGATTTCTCAGAGTCTGAATGGATTGCAAGCTGCATCCAATAGTACTAAAGAGGCATCTTCTGAAGAAGAAGCTTATGATCCTGAGAACCCTGCAATAGCAGAGGTGAATTACTTGAGTGAACCCTATGGAAATACCTATAATCCCTCATGGAGAAATCATCCAAATTTCTCATGGAAGGATCAACAAAAGCCTCAACAAGGCTTTAATAATGGTGGAAGAAACAGGTTTAGCAATTGCAAGCCTTTTCTATCATCCTCTCAGCAACAGACAGAGAACTCTGAGCAGAATCTATCTAGCTTAGCAAATATATTCTTTGATCTATCTAAGGCCACTCTAAGTTTTATGAATGAAATAAGGTTCTCCATTAGAAATTTGGAGGCACAAGTGGGCCAGCTGAGTAAAAGGGTCACTGAAACTCCTCCTAGTACTCTCCCAAGCAATACAGAAGAGAATCCAAAAAGAGAGTGCAAGGTCATAACCTTACTTGGTGTGGCCGAACCCAGAGAGGAGGAGGGGGACGTAAATCCTAGTGAGGAAGACCTCCTGGGATGTTCACTGACCAATAAGGAGTTTCCCTTTGAGGAACCAAAGGAATCTGAGGCTCATACAGAGACCATAGAGATTCCATTCAACTTGCTTCTGCCCTTCATGAGCTCTGATGAGTATTCTTCCTCTGAAGAGGATGAAGACATTACTGAAGAGCAAGTTGCTAAGTACCTTGGTGCAATCATGAAGCTGAATGCCAAATTATTTGGTAATGAGACTTGGAAAGATGAACCTCCCTTGCTCACCAATGAACTAAATGCATTGGATAGGCAAAAATTACCTCAAAAGAAATAGGATCCTGGTAAACTCCTAATTTCCTGTAACATAGGCACCATGACCTTTGAGAAGGCTCTGTGTGACCTGGGGTCAGGCATTAACCTTATGCCACTCTCTGTAATGGAGA
>NC_029792.2:101749319-101797395 GCF_000816755.2 Arachis ipaensis | reverse complement strand
TTGTGTTTAAAACTCAAGGATCTCCTTCTGTAACATTGGAGAGGAAGCATGAAAAGCTTCTCTCACTGCAGAGTCAACCAAAGCTCCCACAGTCAAACTCTAAGTTTGGTGTTGGGAGGCCACAACCAAACTCTAAGTTTGGTGTTGAACCCCCACATTCAAACTCTAAGTTTGGTGTTGAGAGGTCCCAACAATGCTCTGAACATCTGTGAGGCTCCATGAGAGCTGGCTGTCAAGCTATTGACATTAAAAAAGCGCTTGTTGGGAGGCAACCCAATGTTATTTAATTACATCTATTTATTTTCCATTGTTATTTTATGTTTTCTTTAGGTTGATGATCATGTGAAGTCATAAAAACTACTGAAAAATCAAAAACAAAATGAAAAATAGCATTCAAAATAGCACACCCTAGAGGAAGAGCATTCTGGCGTTTAAACGCCAGAAACAAGCATCAACCTGGCGTTAAACGCCAAAAAAGGCTACATTTGGGCGTTTAACGCCAAAAATAGGCAGCAGTCTGGCGTTAAACGCCAGTATTGCATACAAAGGGCGTTTTGCACGCCTAATTGGAGCAGGGATGCTAAGTCCTTGACCCCACTGGATCTGTGGACCCCACAGGATTCCCACCTACCCCACCTCTTCTTCTCTCCTCTTTCACACCTTTTCATAACATTCTTCCCCAAATACCCTTCACCAATCACCTCCATACCTCTTCCCCATAAACCCCACCTACCTCCAAAATTCAAATTCTTTTCCCTCCCAAACTTAACCCCTCATACACACTATCACCCTCCCTTGGCCGAACCTACCACACATCACCATCTCCTCTATCTCTTCTTCTTCTCCTCCTTTCTTTCTTCTTTTTCTCGAGAACGAGCAAACCTTTTAAGTTTGGTGTGGTAAAAGCATTGCTTTTTGTTTTTCCATAACCATTTATGGCACCTAAGGCCAGAGAAACCTCTAGAAAGAGGAAAGAAAAGACAAAAGCTTCCACCTCCAAGTCATGGGAGATGGAGAGATTCATCTCAAGTGTCCATAGCTCAGTAGTAGAGCATTTGACTGCACAACAAGAGAGACCACTCATGGAGCTCAACAAGAGCATGAGGAATTCCCTCACCAAGAAATTCCTGAGATGCCTCAAGGGATACATTTTCCTCCACACAACTATTGGGAGCAACTAAGGATAGGAGCACCAAAATCACTAGGGATGAAGCAACAAAGGCAAGGAAGAGACATAGAGGAGCTCAAAAGCACCATTGGTTCTTCAAGAGGAAGACGCCACCTTCACTAAGGTGGACTCATTCCTTAATCTCCTTGTCTATTTATTTTTCTGTTTTCAGTTTTTTGAGCTTTATGTTTATTTATGTTTGTGTCTTTATTACATGATCATTAGTGTTTAAGTGTCTATGTCTTAAAGCTATGAATGTCTTATGAGTCCATCACCTCTCTTAAATGAAAAATGTTTTAATTACAAAAGAACAAGAAGTACATGAATTTCGAATTCATCCTTGAAATTAGTTTAATTATTTTGATGTGGTGACAATACTTTTTGTTTTCTGAATGAATGCTTGAACAGTGCATATGTCTTTTAAATTTGTTGTTTATAAATGTTAAAATTGTTGGCTCTTGAAGAATGATGAAAAAGGAGAAATGTTATTTGATAATCTGAAAAATCATAAAAATGATTCTTGAAGCAAGAAAAAGCAGCGAATACAAAATCTTGCGAAAAAAAAGAGAAAAAAATGGCAAAAAAAAGAAGAAAGAAAAAGAAAAAGCAAGCAGAAAAAGCCAAAAGCTCTTAAAACCAAAAGACAAGAGCAAAAAGCCAGTAACCCTTTAAACCAAAAGGCAAGGGTAATAAAAAGGATCCAAGGCTTTGAGCATCAGTGGATATGAGGGCCTAAAGGAATAAAATCCTGGCCTAAGCGGCTAAACCAAGCTGTCCCTAACCATGTGCTTGTGGCGTGAAGGTGTCAAGCCAAAAGCTTGAGACTGAGTGGTTAAAGTCGAGGTCCAAAGCAAAAAAAAAAAGATTATGCTTAAGAACCCTGGACACCTCTAATTAGGGACTTTAGCAAAGCTGAGTCACAATCTGAAAAGGTTCACTCAGTTATGTGTCTGTGGCATTTATGTATCCGGTGGTAATACTGGAAAATAACGTGCTTAGGGCCACGGCCAAGACTCATAAAGTAGCTATGTTCAAGAATCAACATACTGAACTAGGAGAATCAATAACACTATCTGAATTCTGAGTTCCTATAGATGCTAATCATTCTGAACTTCAATGGATAAAGTGAGATGCCAAAACTATTCAAGAGGCAAAAAGCTACTAGTCCCGCTCATCTAGTTGGAGCTAAGTTTCATTGATATTTTGGAATTTATAGTATATTCTCTTCTTTTTATCCTATTTGATTTTCAGTTGCTTGGGGACAAGCAACAATTTAAGTTTGGTGTTGTGATGAGCGGATAATTTATACGCTTTTTGGCATTGTTTTTACATAGTTTTTAGTATGATTTAGTTAGTTTTTAGTATATTTTTATTATATTTCAATTAAAAATCACATTTTTAGATTTTACTATGAGTTTGTGTGTTTTTCTGTGATTTCAGGTACTTTCTGGCTGAAATTGAGGGACTTGAGCAAAAATCTGATTCAGAGGCTGAAGAAGGACTGCAGATGCTGTTGGATTCTGACCTCCCTGCACTCAAAGTGGATTTTCTGGAGCTACAGGAGTCCAAATGGTGCGCTCGCAATTGCGTTGGAAAGTAGACATTCAGGGATTTTCAGAAATATATAATAGTCTATACTTTGTCCTAGTTTAAATTATGCAAACTGGTGTTCAACGCCAGCTTCCTGCCCTATTCTGGAGTTAAACGCCAGAAACAGGTTGCAAAGCAGAGTTAAACACCAGAAATAGGTTACAACCTGGCGTTTAACTCAAAAAGAAGTCTCTACACATGAAAGCTCAATGCTCAGCCCAAGCACACACCAAGTGGAACCCGGAAGTGGATTTCTGCATCATTCACTTATCTCTGTAAACCTTAGTAACTAGTTTAGTATAAATAGGACCTTTTACTATTGTATTAGACATCTTTGGATGTTTAGTCCCTAGACCTTGGAGGCTGGCCATTCGGCCATGCTTAGAATATTATCACTTATATATTTTCAACGGTTGAGTTTCTACACACTATAGATTAAGGTGTGGAGCTCTGCTGTTCCTCATAAATTAATGCAAAGTACTATTGTTTTTCTATTCAACTCAAGCCTATTTCTTCTCTAAGATATTCATTTGCACACAAGAACATGATGAATGTAATGATTATGTGACGCTGATCACCATTCTCACCTATGAACGCGTGCCTGACAACCACTTCCGTTCTATATGCAAACAAGCTTGAATGTGTATCTCTTAGCCTCCTAATCGTGAGATCAGAGTCTTTGTGGTATAGGCTAGAATTATTGGTGACCATTCTTGAGATCCGAAAAGTATAAACCTTGTCTGTGGTATTTCGAGTAGGATCTGGGAAGGGATGGCTGTGACGAGCTTCAAACTCGCGAGTGTTGGGCGTAGTGACAGACGCAAAAGGATTACTGAATCCTATTCCAGTACGATCGAGAACCGACAGATGATTAGCCATGCGGTGACAGGGCATTTTGGACCATTTTCACTGAGAGGACGGAAAGTAGCCATTGACAACGGTGATGCCCAACATATAGCTTGCCATGGAAAGGAGTAGGAATGATTGGATGAAGACAGCAGGAAAGCAGATGTTCAGAAGGAACAAAAGTATCTCTATACGCTTATCTGAAACTCTCACCAATGAATTGCATAAGTATCTCTATCCTATTTTATATTTTAATTATATTTTAATTATCAATTCACCATAACCATTTGAATCCGCCTGACTGAGATTTACAAGGTGACCGTAGCTTGCTTCAAGCCGACAATCTCCGTGGGATCGACCCTTACTCACGTAAGGTTTATTACTTGGACGACCCAGTGCACTTGCTGGTTAGTTGTGCGAAGTTGTGACAAAGAACTAAAATTATGAACGTGCATGAAGTTTTTAGCGCCGTTACCAAGGAATGAACGATCACGATTTCGTGCACCAGAGCACAAGGCAGTGGACCTTGCATTGTCAAAGTGTGGGTAGGTCCCCCTTCCTAAGTCACCATCACCCCTTACACCATTCAAGTGGGTAAATCTCTTATCTCTAGGCTTTCTAATTCCACTTGAGTATGGGTTGCTTGAAACAGACGGTCAACTTAGCGCTCTTTGCGGATTGAAAAGTAAGGGAGAATTGTGTAGTGGTTGGAAGCATCACTCTAGGTTCATGATGGTTGCATGCCCAAAGTTTGATACTAATGGTTGGTGTAGACCCAAAGTGAATGGGTCTAGGAGGATGTTTGGGTGCCTAAATGAGAATTCTAAGGCTAAACCACCCGGATGGAATCATGATGATCAACTTGAAGACGGGTGTAGAAACAAGATTTGGGATCCTGGCATACAAGAGGATCAACTTTGGGAGCTCGAAGCCTGTGAAGAACTTCATCAAGGCTTGGTGAATTCACTTGGAGATGTTAGAGCTCATTGGAAGTCCAAGCATTGGTGGAAGTTTCAAGATGATTTCAAGCACAAGCCACCATGACAAGGAGCTCACCAAATGTCCAACTTAAGGACTTTAACTAAAAGTGCTAGGTGGGAGACACCCCACCATGGTAAATTCTTTCTAATTTTCCTTTTTGTTTATATTAGTAATGAGTTAAATTTTTATTTTTAGTTATGTTTATTTCATTTAATTTATGGTTTAGTTGTTTAATAATTTATGGCGTTGGAAAAAAAAAAGGGGCAACACACACGTGCACGTGGGCGACGCGTATGCGTCGATGCCAATTTTTCTCTCTAGCACAAACAAACAGAGAGTTGTGCTGGAACGATGTGGGAGGGGTGCCTGGCGTACAAGCCACCCCACGCGTACGCGTGACCCACGCGTACGCGTCACCTGCAATTTTGCCAATCCATGCGTAAGCGTCAACGACGCGTATGCGTGGAATGAAAATTGACGCAGTGTGGTAATTGGACAGAGAGTTGGGCTGGAGGCGTGTTGCAACCGTGCGTATGGCACGACCAGTTGTCACACGTACGCATGACCGAGGCTTACGCATCATTTGAATTTTTGCTTATCCACGCGTACGCGTGGACGACGCTCACGCGTTGAATGCCTTTTTCTGTTTTCACGCGCGCGTGACCTGCGCGCACGCGTCACTTTCGCGCCTTATTTAAACATTTCTTCTTCTTTCTTTCTCCCTTCTTCTTCTTTCTTCTTCCTTTCTTACTTTCTTCTTTTCCATTTCTTTTACTTCTCATCCTTATTCTCTTTCATTCTCATTTACTTATTGCATTTGCATACTTTAATTCATTGCAGATCAACTTTGTTCATGTTTTTATTTTCTTTTCTAAGTTTATTATTTTTCCATTGGAGTTAAATGTTCTTCTTCAACTGTTGCATTTTTTGCTTGCATTATTTTGGTGCTTTGTGACTTGTTTTATATTGTTTAGTATTATTATTCATTGGTCAATGCTAATTTTTTATGATACTTGTATTCCATTTGCATTGATATGCACTTATACTGTCTTTCATGACCCACACTCTCTCCCCTATTGTTGCAATTTTTGCACTATTGATATGCCATTTACTTCTACTGTTTTCTCACTTGCATGTTGTAGCTACCATGTAGTTGAGACCCTCATTATTTGGTATTAACCCACCCATATTTTATTTGTTTCTTATCTTTGCTTCTGGGTTACTTTTCTTCTTTTTTCTCTTCTTTCAGGATGGCCACCGAGAAGGGAAATGAAAAGCTTCTCAATGGGGCAACAGACAAGTCCATCTACAAAATCTTTGGAGAAAAGCATCAGTTGTAGCAACCCATCCACTTGCACATCTTTGCATGCACCGAGGATGATGCAATCTTTAAGTGTGGGGAGGTAGATACTGACTTCCATGGGTTAGTTACCTTCTTCTCAACACCAATGTTTAATTTTATTTGTTAGTTCATTGTTGCATTTGCATGATTGATTGCATGTTTGTCAGATTTTGTGCATATTCTACCACTACTTGGTTGAAGTAATATTTTCTTTCTCAAGAAACTTTTTAGAGCATTTCACTAATTTGTATTAAAACTTTTGTTAAACTTGCTTGAAGAATTTTATTTTGGGACATGGTTTAGAATTTGAACACACAAAACCTGTGAGATTTTTTAGCCTATTTGATTGGTTGCATTTTATCAACCAATATTCTGTTTTAGTGTGTGTTGTTCTCTCTAAAATTATGATCTTTGTCTTGCTTGATTCTATATTTCCATTCTTTGATGTATGCATGCACTTATATGATTGAAGCCTTTGTTTCACTGAGCTTACATACCCATATGGCCTTACCTTGTTATTATCCTTTGCAAACCAATGTTGAGCCTTTTTAACCCCATTTGTTCTTTACTTTAGCACATCATTAACTCTAAGCGGAAAATAATATTGTCCTTAATTTGAATCCTTGGTTAGCTTAGACTAGTGAGAGTGCTCATGATTTAAGTGTGGGGAAATTGGGTTTGAAAATATTTGGTTTGGGAATTGAGTATGTTAGACTCTTTTGTGAAAATGTGAAAAGATAGTTGAGCACATATTCTTGCATTCAATACCTTAATCATATGTATTGAGAAAAATAAGAAAAATAAAAAGAAAATAAAAATGAAGAGAAAAAAAAGAAAAAGACAGAAAGAAAAGAAAAATAACAAGCAATAAAAAGGGGACAAAATGCCCCAAAGCAAATGGTGACAGCAATGCATATGAGTTGTGCTTAAATTGGAATGCATGAATATGTGAAAAAATATAATTAATGGGTAGTTAGATTTCATATTCTGATTACATGGATTGTCTTAAGTTAGGTGGGCAGTTTATGTTAATTAAGGATTCAGATTTCAGTCCACTTGACCAAATACAATCCTACCTTGACCCTAACCCCATTACAACCCTTAAAAGACCTCTTGATATGTGCATGTGTGCGTTAAATTTTTGTTGATTGGTAGAAGAAGAGCAAGCCTTAGAAAGCAAGGTTAGTAGAGAATTGAGAGAATCGAACCTTAAACACTTGAGTGATTAGAGAGTGTATACACTTCCGATGAGGGTTCGATGCTCGATTCTTTGTTTCCGACTTTCATGAGCTTTTTCTCTGCAAGTTTACTTGTACTTTATTTATGTTTGTCTAGTAGAATTTGATTTACTTTTAACCAAGTAGGTAAAAGTATTTTGCATTTAGTTGCATTCATATAGATAGGTTGTATTTCATAAATTCTACCATTTCTTTTCACTCTCTTATAGTTTCTCTTGAGCTTAGCATGAGGACATGTTAATGTTTAAGTGTGGGGAGATTTGATACACCATGATGAGCGGATAATTTATATGCTTTTTGGCATTGTTTTTAGTATGTTGTTAGTATGTTTTAGTTAGTTTTTATTATATTTTTATTAGTTTTTAAATAAAAATCACATTTCTAGAATTTACTATGAGTTTGTGTGTTTTTCTGTGATTTCAGGTATTTTCTGGCTGAAATTGAGGGACCTAAGCAAAAATCTGATTCAGAGGCTGAAAAAGGACTGCAGATGCTATTGGATTCTGACATCCTTGCACTCAAAGTGGATTTTCTGGAGCTACAGAAGCCCAATTGGCGCGCTCTTAATTGCGTTGGAAAGTAGACATCCTGAGCTTTCCAGCAATATATAATAGTTTATACTTTGCCCGAGATTTGATGGCCCAAACCGGCGTTCCAAGTCAGCAAAAAAATTCTGGCGTCAAAACGCCAGAACTAGCATAAAAGCTAGAGTTAAACGCCCAAACTGGCACAAAAGCTGGCGTTTAACTCCAAGAAAAGTTTCTACACGTGAAAGCTTCAATGCTCAGCCCAAGCACACACCAAGTGGGCCCGGAAGAAGATTTCTGCATTAATTACTTATTTTTGTAACCCTAGGCTACTAGTTCTCTATAAATAGGACCTTTTGCTATTGTATTTTCATCTTTCACACACTTGATCATACTTTTGATCTTGGTTCTTTTGGTTCTCTCTCTGGGGCCGAAGCCAATGATCACTATTATCACTTTTGTATTTTCAATGGTGGAGTTTCTACACACCATAGATTAAGGTGTGGAGCTCTGCTGTTCCTCATAAATTAATGCAAAGTACTGTTGTTTTTCTATTCAATTCATGCCTACTTCTTCTCTAAGATATACACTCGTTCTTCAACCTGACGAATGTGATGATCTGTGACACTCATCACCATTCTCACCTATGAACGCGTGCCTGACAACCACTTCCGTTCTACATGCAAACAAGCTTGAATGTGTATCTCTTGGGTTTCTAATCTAAGATTAGAACCTTCGTGTTATAGGCTAGAATTAATTGACGGCCATTCCTGAGATCTGAAAAGTCTAAACCTTGTCTGTTGTATTCCGAGTAGGATCAGGGAAGGGATGACTGTGACGAGCTTCAAACTTGCGAGTGTTGGGCGTAGTGACACACGCAAAAGGATCAATGGATCCTATTCCAACAGCTGATTAGTCGTGCGGTGACAGTGCATTTGGAACATTTTCACTGAGAGGACGGGAAGTAGCCATTGACAACGGTGATGCCCAACATAAAGCTTAGCATGGAAAGGAGTATGAATGATTGGAAGAAGGCAATATGAAAGCAGAGGTTCAAAAGGAACAAAGCATCTTCATACGCTTATCTGAAATTCTCACCAATGAATTACATAAGTATCTCTATCGTATTTTATGTTTTATTCATATTTTAATTATCAATTCTCCATAACCATTTGAATTCGCCTGACTGAGATTTACAAGATGACCATAGCTTGCTTCAAGCCGACAATCTCCGTGGGATGGACCCTTACTCACGTAAGGTTTATTACTTGGACGACCCAGTGTACTTGCTGGTTAGTTGTGCGGAGTTGTGACAAAGAGTTGAGATTATAATTGTGCGTACCATGATGTTGGCGCCATTGATGATCACAATTTCGTGCACCAAGTTTTTGGCGCTGTTGCCAGGGATTGTTCGAGTTTGGACAACTGACGACTCATTTTGATGCTCAGATTAGGTAATTTTATTTTATGTTTAAGCTTTTTACCTTTTAATTTTTGAAAAAGTTAAAAAAAAATTGTATTTCTATTTTGTTCTTCAGAACTTTTAAGAATGAATTCTAGAGTTTCATGATGATTTGTTGAAATCTGGCTGGTTGTGAAACCATGTCTAAACTTTTGGACCGAGGTTTCAACTTATCATCACAAGAGCTTGTTGATTTCTATCAATCTTTCTGTTGAAAGTAATGATCTGCTAAAGCTTGGCTAGCCATTGGCCATGTCTAGTGTTTTGGACCGAAGCTTTCACTGAAAGCTTGGCTGGCTAGTAAGCCATGTCTAATTCCTGGATCAGAGTTTTAGACTAACATTGCATGATTCCTGAAATTCTCATTAAGAATTTTGAAGTCCTTTTTTCTCTTTTTCCACTTAATTTTCGAAAAAATTACAAAAAAAATTTTAAATCAAAAATATTTTATGTTTCTTGTTTGAGTCTAGTGTCTAATCTTAAGTTTGGTGTCAATTGCATTCTTCTAATTTTTGAAAATTACATGCATTATGTTCTTCATTGATCTTCAAGTTGTTCTTGATGATTTCCTTGCTCTGATCTTTAAATTCTCTTGTTTTGTGTCTTTTGTTGTTTCTCATATGCATTTTCAAATTGTTATAGTCCTTAGTATACAAACTTCTAAGTTTGGTGTCCTGCATGAATTATTTGTTTAATCTTAGTTTTCCAACCATGTCTTTTCAAGTCAATAATACAGAGAATTGAAGATTCAGAACATGCAGCAGAGGAATTACAGAGAAAAAGCTGGGCGTTCAAAACGCCCAGTGAGGAAGGAAAACTGACGTTTAAACGCCAGCCAGGGTACCTGGCTAGACGTTAAACGCCCAAAAAGGTAGCATTTTGGGCGTTAAACGCCAGAATGGCATCCATTCTGGCGTTTAACGCCAGGAGGACACTAGAGGAAAGATTTTGTTTTTAATTCAAATCTTTTTCAAATATTCATAATTTTTCAAAATCAAATATTTTTCAAATCATATCTTTTCAATCATATCTTTTCAAAATCAATTTCTTTCCATTTTTTAATTATTATTATTTTCGAAAATCCTTGCTATAATTAATGATTTAATTCAAAATTTTCAAGTTGTTACTTGCCTATTAAGAAAGGATCAAATTTTAATTCTAGAATCATATCTTTTAATTTCCTGTTAGTCAAGTAATCAACTTTAATTTTAAAAATTTCTCTTTTTAATTTGATTCTCAATCATATCTTCTCAATCATATCTTTTCAATCACATTTTTTCAAAATTAATTTTCAATCATATCTTTTTTATTTCTAATTTCAAAATCTTTTCCAAAAATCACTTAATTTCTTTCCCAATCTTAGTTTTCGAAAATCATTTACCAAATTTTCAAAATTTCTTTTAATTATTTCAAAACCTTTTTACTTTAATTTAGAAAATTCCTCCCCTCTTCCCAAATCCTTCTATTTAAAGGACTAACACTTCTCCATTATCAGCAATTCGAACTCTGTCCCTCTTGATAAGTTCGAATTCTCTCTTCTCTACCTCATCCTTCTATTTTTATTTTCTTCTGACACCTCAAGGAATCTTTATACTGTGACATAGAGGATTCCATATTTTCCTTCTGACATGCTTTCAGAATGGAGCATCATAGGTATCTTCTATGATGGTCTGTCTGAACTATCCAAGATGTCATTGGATAGCTCTGCTGGAGGATTTCTTCATCTGAAGAAGACGCCTGCAGAAGCTCAGGAACTCATTGAAATGGTTACAAATAACCAATTCATGTACACCTTTGAAAGGAATCCTGTGAATAATGGGACAAGTCAGAAGAAAGGAGTTCTTGAGATTGACACTCTAAATGCCATATTGGCTCAGAACAAAATATTGACTCAGCAAGTAAATATGATTTCTCAGAGTCTGTCTGGATGCAAGCAGCAACAATCAGTACCAAAGAAGCTTCATCTGAAGAAGAAGCTTATTATCCTGAGAACCCAGCAATGGAAGAGGTGAATTACATGGGAGAATCCTATGGAAACACCTATAATCCTTCATGGAGAAATCATCCAAACCTCTCATGGAAGGATCAACAGAGGCCTCAACAAGGCTTCAACAACAATAATGGTGGAAGAAATAGGTTTAGCAATGACAAACCTTTTCCATCATCTTCTCAGCAACAAACAGAGAATTTCAAGCAGAACCACTCTGAATTAGTAACTGTAGTCTCTGATTTAATTAAAACCACTCAAAGTTTCATGACTGAAACAAGGTCCTCCATTAGAAATTTGGAGGCACAAGTGGGTCAGCTGAGTAAGAAAGTTACTGAACTCCCTCCTAGTACTCTTCCAAGCAATACAGAAGAGAATCCAAAAGGAGAGTGCAAGGCTATCAACATAACCCACACGGCCGAACCTGGAGAGGAGGAAGAGACAGTGATCTCCACTGAGGAAGACCTCAATGGACGTCCACTGGCCTCCAAGGAGTTTCCTAATGAGGAACCATGGGAATCTGAGGCTCACACTGAGACCATAGAGATTCCATTGAATTGACTTTTGCTATTCATGAGCTCTGATGAGTATTCTTCCTCTAAAGAGGATGAAAATGTTACTGAAGAACAAGTTGCTAAGTACCTTGGAGCAATCATGAAGCTAAATGCCAAGCTATTTGGTAATGAAACTTGGGAGGATGAACCCCCCTTGCTCACCAAAGAACTGGATGACTTGACTAGGCAGAAATTACCTTTGAAGAGACAAGATCCTGGAAAGTTCTCAATACCTTGTACCATAGGCACCATGACCTTTGAGAAAGCTCTGTGTGACCTAGGGTCAAGCATAAACCTCATGCCTCTCTCTGTAATGGAGAAGCTAGGGATTCTTGAGGTACAAGCTGCAAGAATCTCACTAGAGATGACAGACAATTCAAGGAAACAGCCTTATGGACTTATAGAGGATGTCTTGGTAAAGGTTGAAGACCACTACATCCCTGCTAATTTTATAATCCTAGATACTGGGAAGTGTATGGATGAATCCATCGTCCTTGGTAGACCCTTCCTAGCCACAGCAAAAGCTGTGATTGATGTTGACAGAGGAGAATTGGTCCTTCAAGTGAATGAGGACTCCCTTGTGTTTAAAGCTCAAAGATCTCCCTCTGTAACCATGGAGAAGAAGCATGAAAAGCTTCTCTCAATACAGATTCAAACAAAACCCCCACATTCAAACTCTAAGTTTGGTGTTAAGAGGCCATCATCATGCTCTGAGTATCTGTGAGGCTCCATGAGAGCCTATTGTCAAGCTACTGACATTAAAGAAGCGCTTGTTGGAAGGCAACCCAATTTTACTTATCTATTTCTATTTTCCATTGTTATTTTAGGTTGATGATCATGTGAAGTCACAAAAACAATTAAAAAAGAAAAAACAAACTAAAAAACAGAATGAAAAATAGCACACCCTGGAGGAGAAGCCTACTGGCGTTTAAACGCCAGTAAGGGCAGCAGAATGGGCGTTAAACGCCCAGTCTGGCACCATTCTAGGCGTTTAACGCCATAAATAGGCACCAGACTGGCGTTTAACGCCAGGATTGGCAGCAAAAGGTGTTTTGCAAGCCTAATTGGTGCAAGGATGAGAAATCCTTGACACTTCAGGATCTGTGGACCCCATAGGATCCCCACCAACCTCAACTCACTCTCTCTTTTCTTCACACATTTTCATAATACTCTTCTCCATAAACCCTTCACCAATCCACATCCATCCATCATAAACCTCACCTACCTCACCATTCAAATTCAAACCACTTTCCCTCCCAAACCCACCCATACATGGCCGAACCTTACCCTAAACCCATCTTCACCCCTTCATTTTCACACATCTTAAACACTACTTCTCCCCCTTGGCCGAAACACTAACCTCCCTCCATCTCCTCTATTTCTTCTTCCTCTACTCTCTTCCTTCTTCTTTTGCTCGAGGACGAGCAAACCTTCTAAGTTTGGTGTGGTAAAAGCATTACTTTTTGTTTTTCCATAACCATTTATGGCACCTAAGGCCAGAGAAACCTCTAGAAAGAGGAAAGGGAAGGCAAAAGCTTCCACCTCTGAGTCATAAGAGATGGAGAGATTCATCTCAAGGGTGCATCAAGACCACTTCTATGAAGTTGTGGCCAAGAAGAAGGTGATCCCCGAGGTCTCTTTCAAGCTCAAAAAGGGTGAATACCCGGAGATCCGACATGAAATTCGAAGAAGAGGTTGGGAAGTTCTCACCAATCCCATTCAACAAGTCAGAATCTTAATGGTTCAAGAGTTCTATGCCAATGCATGGATCACCAAGAAACATGATTAAAGTGTGAACCTGGACCCAAAGAATTGGCTTACAATGGTTCAGGGGAAATACTTAGATTTCAGTCTAGAAAATGTAAGGTTGGCATTCAACTTGCCCATGATGCAAGGAGATGCATGCCCCTACACTAGAAGGGTCAACTTTGATCAAAGGTTGGACCAAGTCCTCATAGACATTTGTGAAGAGGGCGCTCAATGGAAGAAATATTCAAGAGGGAAGCCGGTTCAACTAAAAAGGCATGACCTCAAGCCCGTGGCTAGGGGATGGTTGGAGTTCATCCAACGCTCAATCATTCCCACTAGCAACCGGTCTGAAGTTACTATAGATCGGGCTATCATGATCCATATCATCATGATTGGAGAGGAAGTAGAAGTTCATGAGGTTATATCCCTAGAACTCTACAAGGTGGCAGAAAAGTCCTCTACTTTGTCAAGGTTAGCCTTCCCTCATCTCATTTGTCACCTTTGCAATTCAGCTGGAATTGACATAGAGGAAGACATCCTCATTGATGAGGACAAGCCCATCACTAAGAAAAGGATGGAGCAAACAAGAAATCCCACTCATGGACAAGAGCATAAGGAAATTTCTCATCATGAAATCCCTGAGACGCCTCAAGGGATGCATTTTCCTCCACAAAATTATTGGGAGCAAATTAACACCTCCCTAGGAGAATTAAGTTTTGAAAAAGGAGAAATGTTATTGATAATCTGAAAAATCATAAAATTGATTCTTGAAGCAAGAAAAAGCAGTGAAAATCTTGCAGAAAAAAAATGGCGAAAAAATAAAAGAAAGAAAGAAAAAGAAAAAAAAAAGCAAGCAAAAAAAGCCAATAGCCCTTTAACCCAAAAGGCAAGGGTAAAATAAAAAGGATCCAAGGCTTTGAGTATCAGTGGATAGGAGGGCCTAAAGGAATAAAATCTTGGCCTAAGCGGCTAAACCAACCTGTCCCAAACCATGTGCTTGTGGCGTGAAGGTGTCAAGTAAAAACTTGAGACTGAGCGGTTAAAGTTGTGGTCCAAAGCAAAAAGAGTGTGCTTAAGAGCTCTGGACACATCTAATTGGGGACTCTAGCAAAGCTAAGTCACAACCTGAAAAGGTTCACCCAGTTATGTGTCTGTGGCATTTATGTATCCGGTGGTAATACTAGAAAACAAAATGCTTAGGGTCACGGCCAAGACTCATAAAGTAGCTGTGTTCAAGAATCAACATACTGAACTAGGAGAATCAATAACACTATCTGAATTCTGAATTCCTATAGATGCCAATCATTCTGAACTTCAAGGGATAAAGTGAGATACCAAAACTGTTCAGAGGCAAAAAGCTACTAGTCCCGCTTATCTAATTGGAGCTAAGTTTCATTGATATTTTGGAATTTATAGTATATTCTCTTCTTTTTATCCTATTTGATTTTCAGTTGCTTGGGAACAAGCAACAATTTAAGTTTGGTGTTATGATGAGCGGATAATTTATACGCTTTTTGGCATTGTTTTTAGTATGTTTTTAGTATGTTTTAGTTAGTTTTTATTATATTTTTATTAGTTTTTAAATAAAAATCACATTTCTGGACTTTACTATGAGTTTGTGTGTTTTTCTGTGATTTTAGGTATTTTCTGGCTAAAGTTGAGGGACCTGAGCAAAAATCTGATTCAGAGGCTGAAAAAGGACTGCAGATGCTGTTGGATTTTGACCTCCCTACACTCGAAGTGAATTTTCTAGAGCTACAGAAGCCCAATTGGCACGCTCTTAATTGCGTTGGAAAGTAGACATCCTGGGCTTTCCAGCAATATATAATAGTACATACTTTGCCCGAGATTTGATGGCCCAAATTGGCGTTCCATGTCAGCATAAAAATTATGGCGTCAAAACGCCAGAACTGGCATAAAAGCTGGAGTTAAACATCCAAACTGGCACAAAATCTGGCTTTTAACTCCAAGAAATGTCTCTACACGTGAAAGCTTCAATGCTCAGCCCAAGCACACACCAAGTGGGCCCGGAAGAAGATTTCTGCATTAATTACTTATTTCTGTAACCCTAGGCTACTAGTTCTCTATAAATAGGACCTTTTGCTATTGTATTTTCATCTTTCACACACTTGATCATACTTTTGATCTTGGTTCTTCTGGTTCCCTCTCTAGGGCCGAAGCCAATGACTTTTGTATTTTCAACCGTGGAGTTTCTACACACCATAGATTAAGGTGTGAAGCTCTGTTGTTCCTCATGAATTAATGCAAAGTACTATTGTTTTTCTATTCAATTCACGCCTACTTCTTCTCTAAGATATACACTCGTTCTTCAACCTAACGAATGTGATGATCTGTGACACTCATCACCATTCTCACCTATGAACGCGTGCATGACAACTGGTGCGTGGAAATCGTTACGGTTCATTCCTTTGTAATGGCGTTGAAAACTTAATACGCACGTTCATAATCTTAGTTCTTTGTCACAACTTCGCACAACTAACCAGCAAGTACACTGGGTCATCCAAGTAATAAACCTTACGTGAGTAAGGGTCGATTCCACAGAGATTGTCGGCTTGAAGCAAGCTATGGTCATCTTGTAAATCTCAGTCAGTCGGATTTAATTGATTATGGTGAATTGATAATTAAAATATAAATAAAACGTAAAATAAAGATAGAGATACTTATGTAATTCATTGGTGAGAATTTCAGATAAGCGTATAGAGATGCGTTCATTCCTCCTGAACCTCTGCTTTCCTATTGTCTTCATCGAATCATTTATACTCCTTTCTATGGCAAGCTGTATGTTAGGCATCACCGTTGTCAATGGCTACATCCTATCCTCTCAGTGAAAATGGTCCAATGCGCTGTCACTGCATGGCTAATCGTCTGTCAGTTCTCGATCATACTGGAATAGGATCCATTGATCCTTTTTCGTCTGTCATTACGCTCAGCACTTGCGAGTTTGAAGCTCGTCGCAGCCATCCCTTTCCAGATCCTACTCGGAATACCACAGACAAGGTTTAGACTTTCTGGATCTCAAAAATGGCCGTCCATGGATTCTAACTTATACCACGAAGACTCTGATTAAGGAATCCCAGAGATACTCATTCAATCTAAGGTAGAACGGAAGTGGTTGTCAGGCACGCGTCCATAAGTTGGGAATGATGATGACTGTCACGATCATCACATTCATATTGAGGTACGAATGAATATCTTAGAATCGGAATAAGCTTGAATTGAATAGAAAAATAATAGTACTTTGTATTAATTCATGAGGAACAGCAGAGCTCCACACCTTAATCTATGGTGTGTAGAAACTCTACCGTTGAAAATACATAAGAACAAGGTCCAGGCATGGCCGAATGGCCTGCCTCCCAAGGAGGGTTCAATCATCAAAACATGATCAAAAGATGTAAATACAATAGTAAAAATTCCTATTTATACTAAACTAGTTACTAGGGTTTACAGAAATGAGTAAATGATGCAGAAATCCACTTCTGGGGCCTACTTGGTGTGTGCTTGGGCTGAGCATTGAGCTTTACACGTGTAGAGGCTTCTCTTGGAGTTGAACGCCAGTTTGTAACCTGTTTCTGGCGTTTAACTCCACTTTGCAACCTGTTTCTGGCGTTTAACTCCAGAATGCAGCATGGAACTGGCGTTGAACGCCAATTTGCGTCATCTAAACTTGGGCAAAGTATAAACTATTATATATTGCTGGAAAACTCTGGATGTCTACTTTCCAACGCAATTAAGAGCGTGCCATTTGGAGTTCTGTAGCTCCAGAAAATCCACTTTGAGTGTAGGGAGGTCAGAATCCAATAGTATCTGCAGTCCTTCTTTAACCTCTTTGACACCTTCACACCACAAGCACATGGTTAGGGACAGCTTGGTTTAGCCGCTTAGGCCAGGATTTTATTCCTTTAGGCCCTACTATCCACTGATGCTCAAAGCCTTGGATCCTTTTTATTATCCTTGCCTTTTGGTTTTAAGGGCTATTGGCTTTTTGCTCTTGCCTTTTAGTTTAAAGAGTTTTTGGCTTTTTCTACTTGCTTTTTTCTTTTTTTTTTGCTATTTTTTTTTCTTTTTTTTTTTCTGCAAGCTTTTGTATTCACTGCTTTTTCTTGCTTCAAGAATCATTTTTATGATTTTTCAGATTATCAAATAACATTTCTCCTTTTCATCATTCTTTCAAGAGCCAACATATTTAACATTCATGAACAACAATATCAAAAGACATATGCACTGTTCAAGCATTCATTCAGAAAACAAAAAGTATTGTCACCACATCAAAATAATTAAACTAATTTCAAGGATGAATTTGAAATCATGTACTTCTTGTTCTTTTGTTTTTAGAACATTTTTCATTTAAGAAAGGTGATGGATTCATAGGACATTCATAAGTTTAAGGCATAGACACTTAGACACTAGTGATCATATAGTAAAGACACAAACATAAATAAAACATAAAGCTCAAAAATCGAAAAATAGTAAAATAAATAGACAAGAAGATTAAGGAATGAGTCCACCTTAGTGAGTGTGGCGTCTTCCTCTTCTTGAAGAACCAATGGTGCTTTTGAGCTCCTCTATATCTCTTCCTTGCCTTTGTTGCTCCTCCCTCATAGCTCTTTGATCTTCTCTAATTTCATGGAGGATGATGGAATGCTCTTGGTGCTCCACCCTTAGTTGTCCCATGTTGGAACTTAATTCTCCTAGGAAGGTGTTGATTTGCTCCCAATAGTTTTGTGGAGGAAGGTGCATCCCTTGAGGCATCTCAGGGATTTCATGGTGGGGGATTTCCTCATGCTCATGTTGAGGTCCATGATCTCTTATTTGTTCCATCCTTTTCTTAGTGATGGGCTTGTCCTCTTCAATAAGGATGTCTCCCTCTATGTCAATTCCAGCTGAATTGCAGAGGTGGCATATGAGGTGAGGAAAGGCTAACCTTGCCCAAGTGGAGGACTTGTCAGCCACCTTGTAAAGTTCTTGAGGTATAATCTCATGAACTTCCACCTCCTCTCCAATCATGATACTATGGATCATGATGGCCCGATCTATAGTAACTTCAGACCGGTTACTAGTAGGAATGATTGAGCGTTGAATAAACTCTAACCATCCCCTAGCCACTGGTTTGAGGTCATGCCTTCTTAGTTGAACCGGCTTGCCTCTTGAGTCAATTTTCCATTGAGCTCCTTCCTCACATATGTCTATGAGAACTTGGTCCAACCTTTGATCAAAGTTGACCCTTCTTGTGTAGGGGCGTGCATTCTCTTACATCATTGGCAAGTTGAACGCTAGCCTTACATTTTCTGAACTGAAATCTAAGTATTTCCCCCGAACCATGGTGAGCCAATGCTTTGGATTCGAGTTCACACTTTGATCATGGTTCCTAGTGATCCATGCGTTTGCATAGAACTCTTGAACCATTAGGATCCCGACTTGTTGAATGAAAGAGTGATTGAGGTGAATGGTGAAGGGTATTTGGGGAAGAGAATTATGAAAAGGAGTGAAGAGGAGAGAAGAAATGGTGGGGATCCTATGGGGTCCACAGATCAAGTGGGGTCAAGGACTTAACATCCCTGCTCCAATTAGGCGTGTAAAACGCCCTTGCTGTGCAATCCTGGCGTTTAACGCCATACTGCTGCTTGTTTCTGGTGTTAAATGCCCAAATGTAGCCTGTTTCTGGCGTTTAACGCCATGCAGTTGCTTGTTTCTGGCGTTAAACGCTAGCTTGGTGCCTGTTTCTGGCGTTAAACGCCAGACAGACGCTTGTTTCTGGCGTTTAGACGCCAGATTGCTCTCCTCCAGGGTGTGCTATTTTCAATGCTATTTTTTCATTCTGTTTTTGATTTTTCAGTAGTTTTTGTGACTCCACATGATCATCAACCTACTAAAACACAAAATAACAAAAGGAAAATAAAATAGATATAATTAAATAACATTGGGTTGCCTCCCAACAAGCGCTTCTTTAATGTCAATAGCTTGACAGTGAGCTCTCATGGAGCCTCACAGATGTTCAGAGCATTGTTGGGACCTCCCAACACCAAACTTAGAGTTTGACAGTGGGGGCTTTGGTTGACTCTGCAGTGAGAGAAGCTTTTCATGCTTCCTCTCCATGGTTACAGAAGGAGATCCTTGAGTTTTAAACACAAGGTTGTCCTCATTCAGTTGAAGGGCCAACTCTCCTCTGTCCACATCAATCACAGCTCTTGTTGTGGCTAGGAAGGGTCTTCCAAGGATGATGGATTCATCCTCATCCTTCCCAGTGTCTAGGATTATGAAATCAGCAGGGATGTAAAGGCCTCCAACCTTTACTAACACGTCCTCTACTTGTCCATAAGCCTATTTTCTTGAGTTGTCTGCCATCTCTAATAAGATTCTAGCAGCTTGCACCTCAAAGATCCCAAGTTTCTCCATTATAGAGAGTGGCATTAAGTTTATTCCTGACCCTAGGTCACACAGAGCCTTCTCAAAAGTCATGGTGCCTATGGTACAGGGTATTAAGAATTTGCCAGGATCCTGTTTCTTTTGAGGTAATTTCTGCCTATCCAATGCATTCAGTTCATTGGTGAGCAAGGGAGGTTCATCTTCCCAAGTCTCATTACCAAATAATTTGGCATTCAGCTTCATGATTGCACCAAGGTACTTAGCAACTTGCTCTTCAGTAATGTCTTCATCCTCTTCAGAGGAAAAATACTCATCAGAGCTTATGAAGGGCAGAAGGAGGTTCAATGGAATCTCTATGGTCTCTAGATGAGCCTCAGATTCCTTTGGTTCCTCAAAGGGGAACTCCTTATTGGTCACTGGACATCCCAGGAGGTCTTCCTCACTAGGATTCACGTCCTCCTCTTCCCTTGTAGGTTCGGCCATGATGGTCAAATCAATGGCCTTGCACTCTCTCTTTGGATTCTCTTCTGTATTGCTTGGGAGAGTACTAGAAGGAGCTCCTTCAATCCATTCAGACTCTGAGAGATCATATTGACTTGCTGAGTCAATATTTTATTCTGAGCCAATATGGCATTCAGAGTATCAATTTCAAGAATTCCCTTCCTCTGAGGCGTCCCATTACTCATAGGATTCCTTTCAGAAGTGTACATGAACTGGTTATTTGCAACCATGTCAATGAGTTCTAGAGCTTCTGCAGGCGTTTTCTTTAGGTGAATGGATCCACCTACAGAATGGTCCAATGACATTTTAGATAATTCAGACAGACCATCATAGAATATATCCAGGATGGTCCATTCTGAAAGCATGTCAGAAGGACACTTTTTGGTTAGTTCCTTGTATCCTCTCCCAAGCTTCATAGAGGGATTCACCTTCTTTTTGTCTGAAGGTTTGAATATCCACTCTAAGCTTACTAAGCTTTTGAGGAAGAAAGAACTTGGCTAAGAAAGCCGTGACCAGCTTATCCCAAGAGTTCAGGCTATCTTTAGGTTGAGAGTCCAACCATATTCTAGCTTTGTCTCTTACAGCAAATGGGAAAAGCATAAGCCTGTAGACCTCGGGGTCAACCCCATTGGTCTTAACAGTATCACAGATCTACAAGAATTCAATTAAGAACTGAAAGGGATCTTCGGATGGAAGTCCATAAAAGTTGCAATTCTGTTGCATCAGAGAAACTAATTGAGGTTTCAGCTCAAAATTGTTTGCTCCAATAGCAGGGATTGAGATGCTTCTTCCATGTAAATTGAAATTAGGTGCAGTAAAGTCACCAAGCATCTTCCTTGCATTGTTATTATTTTCGGCCATGTCTCCTTCTTTTTCAAAAATTTCTGTAAAGTCCTCTTCAGAGTGTTGTATTTTATCTTCTCTTAGCTTCCTCTTTAGAGTCCTTTCAAGTTTCGGATCAGCTTCAACAAGGATGTTCTTATCCTTGCTCCTGCTCATGTGAAAAAGAAGAAAACAGAAAAGAAAATTTGGAATCCTCTATGTCACAGTATAGAGATTCCTTTATGTGAATAGAAGAGAAGAATAAAAGGAGGGGAAGAGAAAAACTCAAACACAGAGAGGAAGATGGTGTTCAAATTTTGGGTGGAAGAGAAGTGTTAGTAGATGAATAAATAAATAGAAGGAGATGAGAGATGATAGAATAATTCGAAAATTAAACAAAATAAAATAAAAATATTTAAAAATTAAAGTTAAAATTCGAAAATTAAAATTGAAATTAAATTAAATTAAATTTTTAAAACAATTAGTTAATTAAAAAGGAATTTTGAAAAAGAAGGAGGGATTTTCGAAAATTAGAGAGAGAATTAGTTAGGTAGTTTTGAAAAAAGATAAGAATCAATCAAAAAGTCAAGTGGTTAATTGAAAAAGATTTGAAAATCAAATTTTGAAAAGATAAGAAGTTAGAAAAGATAAGAAGTTAGAAAAGATTTTGAAATTGATTTTGAAAAAGATGTGATTGAAATTTATTTTGAAAAAGATTTGAAAAAGAAATTTAAAAAGATTTGATTTTGAGAATTAAAGTTGATTACTTGACTAACAAGAAACTAAAAGATATGATTTTAAAATTTAAAAATTGAACCTTTCTTAATAAGCAAGTAACAAACTTAAAAATTTTTGAATCAATCACATTAATTGTTAGTAAAGATTTTGAAATTATGAAACAAAATAAGAAAAAGATTTTTGAAAATCAATTTGAAATTTTCAAAAATATAAAAGAAAAAAATGAAAAAGATTTGACTTTTGAAAAAGATTTGAAAAAGATAGAATTTTTTAAATTGAAAATTTGATTTGACTCATAAGAAACAATTAAATTTTTAAAACTTTTGACTAAATCAAATCAAATTTTCGAAAATTATGAGTGAGATAAGGAAAAGATATTTTTTTGATTTTTGAATTTTTAATGATGAAAGAGAAAAACAATAAAGAGACTCAAAACATGAAAATTTTGGATCAAAACACATGATGCATGCAAGAATACTATGAGTGTCAAGATGAACACCAAGAACACTTTGAATGTCAAGATGAACACCAAGAACTTATTTTTGAAAATTTTTAAGAAAAGAAAAACATGCAAGACACCAAACTTAGAAATTTTCAATAATTAGACACTAACAAATTGAAAATGCATATGAAAAACAAGAAAATATGCAAAACAAGAAATTTTAAAGATCAAACAAGAAGACTTACCAAGAACAACTTGAAGATCATGAAGAACACATGCATGAAGTTTCAAAAATTTTAAGAAAAATTATAAAGATGCAATTGACACCAAACTTAAAAATTGACACTAGACTCAAACAAGAAACATAAAATTTTTGGTTTTTATGATTTTATAAGATTTTTTTTTCGAAAAATATTTTGGGAAAAACGAAAAAGAAGAAAAAAAAAATTTTTGTATTATTTTCGAAAATAAGAAATAAAAAGCTTAAAATTAAAATAAAATTACCTAATCTGAGCAACAAGATGAATCGTCAGTTGTCCAAACTCGAATAATCCCCGACAACGGCGCCAAAAACTTGGTGCACGGAAATCGTGACGGTTCATTCCTTTATAATGGTGCTGAAAACTTAATACGCACGTTCATAATCTTAGTTCTTTGTCACAACTTCGCACAACTAACCAGCAAGTGCAATGGGTCGTCCAAGTAATAAACCTTACATGAGTAAGGGTCGATCCCACGGATATTGTCGGCTTGAAGCAAGCTATGGTCATCTTGTAAATCTCAGTCAGGCGGATTTAATTGATTATGGTGAATTGATAATTAAAATATAAATAAAACGTAAAATAAAGATAAAGATACTTATGTAATTCATTGATGAGAATTTCAGATAAGCGAATAGAGATGCGTTCATTCCTCCTGAACCTCTGCTTTCCTATTGTCTTCATCCAATCATTCATACTCCTTTCTATGGCAAGCTGTATGTTAGGCATCACCGTTGTCAATGGCTACATCCTGTCCTCTCAGTGAAAATGGTCCAATGCGATGTCACTGCATGGCTAATCATCTGTCGGTTCTCGATCATACTGGAATAGGATCCATTGATCCTTTTTCGTCTGTCACTACGCCCAACACTCGCGAGTTTGAAGCTCGTCGCAGCCATCCCTTCCCAGATCCTACTCGGAATACCACAGACAAGGTTTAGACTTTCCGGATCTCAAGAATAGCTGTCCATGGATTCTAACTTATACCACGAAGACTCTAACTAAGGAATCCCAGAGATACTCATTCAATCTAAGGTAGAACGGAAGTGGTTGTCAGGCACGCGTTCATAGGTTGGGAATGATGATGACTGTCACGATTATCACATTCATATTGAGGTGCGAATGAATATCTTAGAATCGGAATAAGCTTGAATTGAATAGAAAAACAATAGTACGTTGTATTAATTCATGAGGAACAGCAGAGCTCCACACCTTAATCTATGGTGTGTAGAAACTCTACCGTTGAAAATACATAAGAACAAGGTCCAGGCATGGCCGAATGGCCAGCCTCCCAAGGAGGGTTCAATCATCAAAACATGATCAAAAGATGTAAATACAATAGTAAAAAATCCTATTTATACTAAACTAGTTACTAGGGTTTACAGAAATGAGTAAATGATGTAGAAATCCACTTCTGGGGCCCACTTGGTGTGTGCTTGGGCTGAGCATTAAGCTTTACACGTGTAGAGGCTTCTCTTGGAGTTGAATGCCAGTTTGTAACCTGTTTCTGGCATTTAACTCCTCTTTGCAACCTGTTTCTGGCGTTTAACTCCAGAATGCAGCATGGTACTGGCGTTGAACGCCAATTTGCTTCATCTAAACTCGGGCAAAGTATAGACTATTATATATTGCTGGAAAGCCCTGGATGTCTACTTTCCAACGCAATTAAGAGCGCACCATTTGGAGTTCTGCAGCTTCAGAAAATCTACTTTGAGTGCAGGAAGGTCAGAATCCAACAGCATCTGCAGTCCTTCTTCAACCTCTGAATCTGATTTTTGCTTAAGTCCCTTAATTTAAGCCAGAAATTGCCTGAAATCATAGAAAAACACACAAACTCATATTAAAGTCCGGAAATGTGATTTTTATTTAAAAACTAATAAAAATATACTAAAACCTAACTAAATCATATTGAAAACTATGTAAAAACAATGCCAAAAAGCGTATAAATTATCCGCTCATCAACAACCACTTCCGTTCTACATGCAAACAAGCTTGAATGTGTATATCTTGGGTTTCTAATCTAAGATTAGAACCTTCGTGGTATAGGCTAGAATCAATTGGCGTCCATTCCTGAGATCCGGAAAGTCTAAACCTTGTCTGTGGTATTCCGAGTAGGATCAGGGAAGGGATGACTATGACGAGCTTCAAACTCGCGAGTGTTGGGCGTAGTGACAGACGTAAAAGGATCAATGGATCCTATTCCAACATGATCGAGAACCAACAGCTGATTAGCTGTGCGGTGACAGCGCATTTGGAACATTTTCACTGAGAGGACGGGAAGTAGCCATTGACAACGGTGATGCCCAACATAAAGCTTGCCATGGAAAGGAGTATGAATGATTGAAAGAAGGCAATAGGAAAGCAGAGGTTCAGAAGGAACAAAGCATCTTCATACGCTTATCTGAAATTCTCACCAATGAATTACATAAGTATCTCTATCCTATTTTACGTTTTATTCATATTTTAATTATCAATTCTCCGTAACCATTTGAATCCGCCTGACTGAGATTTACAAGATGACCATAGCTTGCTTCAAGCCGACAATCTCCGTGGGATCGACCCTTACTCACGTAAGGTTTATTACTTGGACGACCCAGTGCACTTGCTGGTTAGTTGTGCGGAGTTGTGACAAAGAGTTGAGACTACAATTGTGCGTACCATAATGTTGGCGCCATTGATGATCACAATTTCGTGCACCACACCACTATTTTGTGGTATATTTTATGCTGAACTGACTGGATTTTATCCATTATTCTCGCACTTATGCATATAAATTGCATGTTTTACATTTTCCTTTCCAATTTTGTACTCTGATTGAAATCATGCTTCTTTGGCCTTAAATTACTAATTTTTAATCCTCTCTTATTACCATTCGATACCGTGATATGTATGTTAAGTGATTTTAGGTTTTCTAGGATAGGAATGGCTTAGAGGATAGAAAGGAAGCATGCAAAAGTGGAAGGAACACAAGAAATGGAGTATTTCAGAATTTGGTAGCGACGCGCACGCATGGGCGACGCGTACGCGAGACCAGTGCAGAATGCAAGCAACGCGCACGCGTGGATGATGCTTACGCGTGGACAGTGAAAAAGACCAGCGACGCGTCATCGCGTGACAAAGCGTCACGTGCTGCATTAAACAAAAGATGCTATGGGCGATTTCTGGGCTCCTTTTGACCCAGTTTCAGGCCCTAAAACACTTATTAGAGGCTGCAGAGTGGAGCTGGAAGCGGGAATTAATCATTCACACATTCATACATTTTAGTTAGGTTTTAGATGTAGTTCTCTAGAGAGAAAAGATCTCTCCTCTCTCTAGGTTTTAGGTTTCTTAGCCTTAGTTCCTCTTAATTTCAGAATTCTATCTTGTTTTAATTTAATTTTCTTCTACTCTTACTTGTTCTAGTACTTAGTTATCTATTACTCTTGTTGATTCCTTTGTTTTGTCCATTTAGTTTATGAACTCTTATGTTACTCTCAATTCCCTTTTTAATGCAATTTTATGTTCCATGTTTATGGCTTCTTTATTTAATTGTTGATTGTTGATTTCTTGCAAATGTTAGTCTTAGGTTTTATTATTCTTTGTTAATTTTCTATATTTTTATTTTGTGCCTACCAAGTATTTGATAAAATGCTTGGTTGGATTTTAAATTAGCTTTTTATGTTCTTAGCTTAGATTGAGTAATTTGGAGACTCTTGAATTGTTAAAGTCTCTTGTTGGTTGCCGATTGAGACTTGCTAGTTGGCTTGAGCTTCACTAACTCTAGTCTTTGATTAGGACTTGTGAACTCATGTTGATTTGCTCACTTGACTTACCTTCAATTGTTAGAGGTTAACTAAGTGATAACAAAAGGCAATTACCATCACAAGTGACTATGATAATGAGGATAGGAATTCTAATTCTCAATCCTTGTTAGGACTTTTTCTTAGTTGTTATTTTATTTCCTTATTATTTACATTACTTGTTCCTTATTTCTAAACCTAAAAATATACTTTTCCATAACCAATAATAACTACACTTCCCTGCAATTCCTTGAGAGACGACCTGAGGTTTAAATACTTCAGTTTATTTTTATTGGGTTTGCTTTAGTGACAAACAAATTAAATTTTGATTGAGGTTTAATTATCGATTTAGAACTATACTTGCAATGCGAATTTTTGTGAAAATCTTTACCGACGTTTTTCCTCCGTCACCCATTAGTTTGGGGATGATACGGTGTTGCTATTTTATGGAGAACTTCGTATCGGCTTAAGACAGAATCCAGCTGTCTGTTGCAGAAATGAGTTCCTCTATCACTGATTAGTGTCCTGGGGACACCAAACCTGCTGAAAATGTTCTTCTGGAGGAACTATATTACTACTTTAGTGTCATTAGTGTGTGTTGCTATTGCTTCAACCCATTTAGACACGTAATCTACTGCCACAAGGATGTAGGTGTTTGAGTATGAGGGCAGGAATGGTCCCATAAAATCTATGCCCCATACGTCACACAACTCAATCTCTAAGATTCCTTGTTGAGGCATTTTGTGACCATGAGGAAGTTTGCCAGCCCGTTGGCAACTATCCCAGTTACGGACAAACTCCCTAGAATCTTTGAAGAGAGTTGGCCAGTAAAAGCCACTTTGGAGTACTTTAGTGGCTGTCCGCTCACCTCCAAAGTGTCCTCCATAGTCCGAGCTATGGCAATGCCATAGAATTCTTTGTTCCTCTTCTTCAGACACACAGCGTCAGATTATTCCATCCGAGCATCTCTTAAAGAGATATGGTTCGTCCCAAAGGTAGTATTTGGCATCATGCATGAGTTTCCGGGCCTGCTGCCTGGAAAACTCTTTGGGAATGAACCGTATAGCCTTGTAGTTCGCAATGTCTGCAAACCAAGGTACTTTTTGGATGGCATAGAGTTGCTCATCTGGAAAAGATTCGGATATGTCAGTAGAGGGAGAAGAAGCCCCTGCTACTGGCTCAATCCGGACAAGTGGTCAGCTACCTGATTCTCTGTCCCTTTTCTGTCTCTAATTTCTATATCAAACTCTTGCAGGAGAAATAACCATCTTATTAGCTTGGGTTTAGAATCTTGCTTAGTGAGTAGATATTTTAGAGCCGCATGGTCAATATAAATAATGACCATAGATCCTACTAAGTAGGATCTAAACTTGTCAATGGCATAAACCACTGCAAGTAGCTCCTTTTCTGTAGTAGTGTAATTTTTTTGCCCATCATTTAATACACGACTAGCATAGTAAATGACATGCAGAAGCTTGTCATGTCTCTGACCTAGGACTGCGCCAATTGCATGATCACTTGCATCACAAATTAGCTCAAATGGCAAGTCCCAGTTGGGTGCAGAGATGATAGGAGCACCGACAAGCTTGGCCTTTAGAGTTTCAAAGGCATGCAGGCATTCTTGGTCAAAGATGAATAGAACATCAGTGGCCAAGAGATTGTACAAGGGTTTGGGGATTTTAGAAAAATCTTTTATGAACCGCCTGTAGAACCCTACATGTCCTAGGAAGCTTCTAATAGCCTTAACACTAGTAGGTGGAGGCAAGCGTTCGATCACTTCCACTTTAGCTTGATCCACTTTTATCCCTTTGTTTGAGATCTAATGCCTAAGAATAATGCCTTCAGTTACCATGAAGTGGCATTTCTCCCAGTTTAGAACTAGGTTTGTTTTTTGGTATCTTTTTAGGACCAGGGTCAGATGATCAAGACAGGAGTCAAATGAGTCTCCATAAACAAAGAAGTCATCCATGAATACTTCAAAGAACTTCTCTACCATGTCAGAGAAGATGGATAACATACATCTCTGAAATGTGGTAGGCACATTGCACAGGCCAAATGGCATTCGTCTATAGGCGAACACGCCAGATGGACATGTGAATTCTGTCTTCTCTTGATCCTGTGGATCTACTGCTATTTGATTGTACCCGGAATATCCATCCAGAAAATAATAAAAAGCATGACCTGCTAGCCTCTCTAGCTTTTGGTCAATGAAGGGTAAAGGAAAATGATCTTTCCTGGTGGTGTCATTGAGTTTTCTGTAATCAATGCACATACGCCACCCTGTAACTATCCTTTTCCGGATCAGCTCATTCTTTTCATTGTGAACCACTATCATTCCACCATTCTTAGGAACAACCTGGACAGGGCTCACCCATGGGCTTTCAGAAATGGGATAAATAATCCCAGCCTCATAGAGTTTAGTGACCTCCTTTTGCACTACTTCCTACATGGCTGGTTCAATCACCTCTGTAGTTGTACCACTGGTTTGGCATTATCCTCCAGTAGGATTTTATGCATGCATCAGGCAGAGCTAATGCCCTTAAGGTCACTGATAGACCACCCAATGGCGGTCTTATGCGTTTTAAGTACTTGGATTAGTGCTTCTTCTTCCTGTGGCTCTAGTGTAGAGCTTATGATCACAGGATAAGTCTCTCTCTCTCTCTCTCTCTCTCTCTCTCTCTCTCTCTCTCTCTCTCTCTCTCTCTTTCCTAGAAATGCATATTTCAAGGAGGGGAGTAATGGCTTAAGCTCAAGCTTAGGAGGCTTCTCCTTTTCCTATGAGATTTCTAGAAGTTCCTCTGAATAAGGCTGTGTATCATCTAGGATATCATCAAGCCTGTTCTTGGAGCTTTCGGCCATATTGACTTCATCCACCAGGGAATCAATGAAGTCAATGCTCAGGCATTCCTCAGGAATGTCTAGATGCTGCATAGCCTTCACAGCATTTAGTACGAACTTCTCCTCATTGACTTTTAGGGTTACTTCCCCCTTTTCAACATCAATGAGGGTTCGTCCTATGACTAGGAAGGGTCTTCCTAGGATGAGGAATGCACTCTTGTGTCCCTCTATATCCAATACCACAAAGTCAGTGGGAAAGGCAAAAGGTCTAACCTTGACAATCATGTCCTCTATTACCCCCTGATGGTATCTTAATAGACCCATCAGCAAGTTGAAGGTACATGCGGATTGGTTTGACTTCATTAGTCAAGCATAGCTTCTTTATTAGTGAAGCTGGTATTAGGTTGATATTTGTTCCAAGATCACATAGAGCTGTCCTTGTACAAGCATCACCTAGAGTGCATAGTATCATAAAGCTTCCAGGATCTTTAAGCTTCTCTGGTAAGCTGTTCTGAATGATTGTATTGCATTCCTCAGTGAGGATGACTGTTTGTGTCTCTCTCCAATCCTTCTTATGACTTAGAATGTCCTTCATGAAATTTGCATAAGAATGTATCTGTTCAAGAGCTTCTGCAAAAGGGATCTTTATCTCTAATGTTCTGAGATACTCCGCAAAGCGAGAAAACTGTTTATCCCTTTCCTCTTGACAGAGTTTCTGAGGAAATGACATTTTATCCTTGTACTCATCAACCTTGGTTGAAGGTGGCCGAATGCCATGTGAGTTGGAAGAGGGGTTACTAGCTTGCTTAGGAGGGTTGTTATCAATGAACAACTGGCCCCCTGCATGGGCGTTCAACGCCCATGCTGCAGTCCCCTTGGGCGTTTGGACGCCCCTTCTCTCTCTTTTCTTGGCATTCAATGCCAGTAGGGTTATCCTCTATGGACTTTTCAGTTTTATTATACTGAGGTTGGGTATTTAAGGTTTTCCCAGTCCTTAGTTGGACAGCTTAGCATTCATCTGTTATCTACTTAGATAACTTCTGCCTTGTTTGACTCAACTGGGCTTCTATATTTCTGTTAGAAGCCTGAGTTTCTCGCAGAGCTTCTTGCAGTTCCAGCATTTACTGGGAAAGGGTGTGCAGTTGCTGAGTCAATGGGCCATTCTACTCTTGAGGTTATCATGTCTTTCTTTAATTCCCTTTCCTATGTTATGAGTTCTACATTCACAATGAGCGAGTAGTTCCATAACTTGGATGAGAGTCGATTGAAAGGAAGACCTTGAGTTGGAATGCTTAAAAAAAAATTGTAATTAGATTTATTGTTGGATTGCTCTCTGGTCACTGACACCAATCCTTCCAAGTAAGCGGATTGGGACTTGTGAGTAGAAATAGCTTTCTAACTTGTTTGACTTTTCCTTACCTAGTAAGGGATAACTAAACAGAATAACCCTCGATTATCAATTAATCTTGAGAGTACTCCAACAAGAATAGGGCTTCCAACTAATCTACTCCCAGCCAAGGCTTTCATTTAAAATTACATAAATTCTCTAATTTAATTTCCTGTTATTCAACTCAAACCATTTTTGAAAACATCTGATTAATAAAATAGCACACCTTTCTGCAACTCGTTGGGAGACGACCTGGGATTCATACTCCCAGTATTTTAATTTTAATTTTTGTGACAACCCTTCTAAATTGATATGCGGATTTCTGGTTGGTTGAGAACTATACTTGCAACGCATATCTTATAACAATTCTTAACTCGACAATTTCCGCCACGTTAGTTATCCAACCACCTTTTTGCTTGATCCTTTAAAGCAAAAGGAAAGAGAAGTAACCTGTAGACCTCTTGGTCTACTCCCTCACTGTGTACTATGTCAGCAATTCTTAAGATCTCTGCAAGAAATTCTGTAGGTTCTTTCTGAGGAAGCCCAGAATACTGACAGTTCTGCTATAACAGAGTAATAAGTTGAGGGTTTAATTCAAAGCTACTAGCTCTGATTTGAGGTATGCTGATACTTCTTCCATAGAAGTTAGCAGTGGGAGTTGTATAAGATCCAAGAGTTCTCTTGAACTCTCCATTCCCACTTGGGTTCATGATTAAGAAAGATAGAAGATGAAGAGGGAAGAAGATGAAAGGAGTAGAAGAAGAGACAAAAGTAAAAGAGGTGAATAGGAATTAAAATATTTTTATTTTTATTTATTTATTTAATTAATTTTCGAAAATAAGTTAATTAATTTAAAAAGAATTTAAAATTTAATAGTTAAAATTTTCAAAAATAGAAGAGAGAGAAGAGAGAGAAGAGAGAGAAATTTTTCGAAAATTTAAGAGAGAAGAGAGTGAGTTAGGTAGTTTTAAAAAAGAAGAGAGAGAGAAGAAGATATTATTTTCAAAAATTAAGGAAGAGAAGAGTTAGTTAGGTGGTTTTGAAAAAGAAGAGAGAGATTATGAGAGTTAGTTTTCGAAAATTAAGAAGAGAGAGTTAGTTAGGTGGTTTTGAAAAAATAGGAGAGAGAAGATAAGATATTAATTAAGAAAAGATAAAAATAAAAATAAAAATAAAAGATAAGATAAGAAAAGATTTGAATTTTAAAAATTAAAATTTAAATTTTGAAACTTTGAACTTGAAAATTTGAATTTTTGAATATTGAAAATTGAATTTTAAATTTTGAAATTAGAAAAAGATAAGATTTTGAAATTTGAAAAAGATAAGATGAGATTTTTGAAAAGGATATGATTTTTAATTCTAAAAAATTTGATTTTTAAAAACTTGACAACTAAGATAAGATAAGATAAAATTTTGGTAATCAAAATCTGAATTTTTTTGAAAATTTTCGAAAATTAAGGTGAAAATTAGTTAGAAAAGATAATTTTTTTTTATTTTTTTGAATTTTATGATGAAAGAGAAAAATACAAAAAAAGACTCAAGACTTAAAATTTTTAGATCTAGCATCCCTTTATTTTCGAAAATTTGGAGGAAAACACAAGGGGACACCAAACTTAAAAATTTTAAGATCAAAACAAATACAAGACTCAAGAACACTTTGAATGTTAACAAGAACGCAAAGAAGAAGACTCAAAGAATACAAGAACATAAAAAGAACACCAAACTTAAAATTTTTAGAAAACTAAAAATAAAATTTCAAAAATTAAAGAAAAATAACAAGAGAACACCAAACTTAAAAATTTGACACAAGATTAAACCAAAGAAAAATTATTTTTGAAAGTTTTTAGAAAGAAAGACTCAAAGAACATAAAATTACCAAGAACATAGACACATTCAAAAAAAGCACGGGTTAAACAAAGAAAAGAAAAATATATATTTTAAAAAAAAAAGCTTTTTAATGAATTTTTGAATTTTAGAAAAGAAAATAAAATCAAATAAAAAAATTAAAAGACTCAAATACTTAAACCAAGAACAAAAATTGAACAAAGAACAAAAATAAAAATATTTTGAAAAGATTTTCAGATTTTTCGAAAATTAGGAAGAAGAAGAAAATCAAAATCAGGGACTTAACAAAAATAAAAATTACCCGATCTAAGGAGTAAGACAATCTGGCAGTTTATCCAAACTCAACAATCCCTGCAACGGTGCCAAAAACTTGGTTGCGTGTGTATGCAAAGCCCAACACTATTTCGTACAACAGCAGCAGTACCAGCAAGCGCACTGGGTCGTCCAAGTAATACCTGAGCGAGTCAGGGTCGATCCGACGAGGATTGTGGCTTGAAACAAGCTTATGGTTGTCTTGCAGGTCTTAGTCAGGTAGAATCAGAAGGAGTTGGAATATTATATGAACCTTGAATGATTATATGTCATAAATGCTTGGATATTATGAAAGGAATAAGCGATAAGATTAGATTGAGAATTGAGAGTCGGAGTTGCTTTATCTTTTTGAACTAACTCTGGTATTATTATCTTCTTTGCTTGTGGATGATCTTCTTCTATGACAGGCTGTAAGTGATCAAAGCCATTGCCCGTGGTCATTGATCTCCTCTGCTACAGAATGAACGCCAGGGCCTTTGGGCATTCAATCCAATGGAGGGTGAAGCGCATAGCAATCCATTCTCTTGGCGATTCTACTCAAAACGCCACAGACAATGTTGAATCTTTCGGATCAGAGAATGCTACTTCTTGGATCTAGCCTATACCACGGAGACCTTAATCTCCCTGGAGATCGGCTGAACTGGTGTCTGGAGAAGTCCCCAACGAAGTCGTGAATTAACCGTCTGAGAGATGTATAAACATAGCTATTGGCTCGTGCTTTTCTTCCAGGTACTCACATGAACCCAAGTAGACGCAGGTGTTTGTCAGGCACGTTCGTATTAGTGTGATGAACAGATCTAATTTGTCAGATCATTATGTTCATCACGATGAAGATCGGATATACATCTTAGAGATAGATCAAACACAGATTGAAAAAGAAGAAATAGTACTTTTATTAATTCATAGGACTCAGCAGGGCTCCTCTCCTCAACCTAGGAGGTTTAGAAACTCATACTGAGGTAAAATGCAATGGTGAAAATGAAAAATATGGCTGATGATGTCTGAATTACATGAATAAAATCCCTGAAATACTAAGCTAATGATTAGTAAGGGTACAACAGTCTTTTTAGTGTTAAAATCTACTTCTAAGACCCACTTGGTAAGTGTTTGGGCTGAGCTTGATGAGATCCACGTGCTATGAGGTCTTCTGGATGTGGGACGCCAGCTAGGGAGTCATCTCTGGGCGTTCGGATATGGGGCTCTGCTTCCTTGGGCGCTAGACGCCAAAAGAGGGCAGGAAGCTGGTGTTGGACGCCAGTTTTGGGCCTTCTAATCCAAAACAACATATGGACTATTAAACATTGCTGGAAAGCTCTGGAAGTCAGATTTCCATAGAAATTGAGAACGCTCTATTTGGACTTCTGTAGCTCCAGAAAATCTCTTTCGAGTGCAAGGAGGTCAGATTTGGACAGCATCTGCAGTGCTTTCTCTGTCTCTAAATCAGACTTCTGCTCCATCTCCTCAAATTCTACCGAAAATACCTGAATTGGTACAAAAATACACAAACTCAAAGTGAAATCCAAAATTGTGAATTTAGCACTAAAATCTGTAAAAACTTAATAAAAACTAAATAAAACCTATTAAAAACTATATGAAAACTAAGACAAAAAGCGTATAAAATATATGCTCATCAGGAACGGACTGCTAGAGCTTCACCCCGTTCAGATTGGATGACCGCTGACCCGGCGTTAATCATATACAGCCTGCCATGGAATGAATCAATCAGAAGTTGGAGTAGATGGTGAGAAAAGTTGATCCAGAAGGAAGAAGCATCTCCAAAGCCTCAATCGTTCTCACACCATTGGTTTCACACCTATCTAGTAACGTTTTATTTATTTATCTGTTTTATGCGTTTTCTCGTGACAACTATCTTTTCTATCTGCCTGACTAAGATCTGCAAGGTATCCACTGCTTGCTCAAACCAACAATCTCCGTGGGATAGACCCTCACTCATCTGAGGTATTACTTGGATGACCCGGTATACTTGCCGGTCTATCTGTGTGAAATGTGCAGAGTCAGTTTTGTGCACCATCATGCAAGATATAGAATAGAAAATAGAAAATAGAATAGAATACTAAAAAACAGAAAGGAAGGGGGAATGAAACCCAACCACCTTAGTGCTGATGGTTGCTCAGGCTGTGCTCTTCTATGAAGATGATTCACCTCTCTTTGGTGCTATTGATGATACTATACACCTAGAGCTCGCTCTGCAACACCAAACTTAAAAAGTTTTCTTGTCCCCAAGCAAAGAAAACTTGGTCCCCTCTTGGCGTTGAACACCAGAACTGCTTCCCTTATGGGCGTTGAATGCCCAAACTCTCTTCTCCCTTCTGGCGTTGAACGCCAGTAAGGGGTTCCCTCCAGGGTGTTCTGTTTCTCTCCTACGCTTTCCTATTTCTACTCTAAGTGCTACACATGATCACAAACGTTAGAAAAAGATGAAAACTATGAAAAACAATAGAAAATAAAATAATATGAAATCAAACTAAAGTAACAAAAAAAAAAACAAAATAGAAAAGAAGAAAATACTATGGGATACTTATGGTCGCGTTGCCTCCCAACAAGGACTTCTTTAATGTTATTAGCTTGACACTTGATTGTTGACTTTTCTTCCTCTTCTTCCAGCTGGTTAAAAGAAATGACTCCATAGGAGAAAAGGAGAAGATTAGTGCCCTCAGATGTAAATTCCTCCTAACAAGCTTTCTGGTATAGTTATCAGAGTGATCCTCCTTGCTTGTTAGGGTAAGGGTCAGATTGCTTCTGGATGACCGTCTCTTTTTCATGGATATCACCTTTTGTTCCTCGGTCACAATCCTCTTTTCAGTGCTTTCCTTGATTATCTTTACCACCTTGAATTCAGGACTTATTTCTTGTGTGATTGGTGGAGTGTACCCGTCATTGATGAGCGGATAATTTATACGCTTTTTGGCATTATTTTTAGTATATTTTTAGTATATTTTAGTTAGTTTTTATTATGTTTTTATTAGTTTTTATTCAAAAATCACATTCCTGGACTTCACTATGATTTTGTGTGTTTTTCTATGATTTCAGGTATTTTCTTGCTGAAATTAAGAGACCTGGGCAAAAATCTTATTCAGAGGCTGAAAAAGGACTGCAAATGCTGTTGGATTCTGACTCTCCTGCACTCGAAATGGATTTCCTCGAGTTACAGAAGCTCAATTAGCGGGCTCTCAATTGCGTTGGAAAGTAGACATCCTGGGATTTCCAGCAATATATAATAGTCCATACTTTGCCCGAGTTTTGATGACGTAAACTGGCGTTAAACGCCAGAACTGGCATAAAAGCTGGAGTTAAACGCCCAAACTGGCACAAAAGCTGGAGTTTAACTCCAAGAAAAGTCTCTACATGTGAAAGCTTCAATGCTCAGCCCAAGCACACACCAAGTGGGCCCCATAAGTGAATTTTTATACTAACTATCTTAGCTTACTCATTTTTTGTAACCCTAGGTCACAAGTTTATTATAAAAACTACTTTTAATGATTCATTTGTACCTCATGACATTTTACATCAGAACTTGTATTCTCTACGGCATGAGTCTCTAAACTCCATGGTTGGGGGTGAGGAGCTCTGCTGTGTCTCGATGAATTAATGCAATTACTACTGTTTTCCATTCAATCACGCTTGTTTCTATTCTAAGATATTCACTCGCACTTCAACCTGATGAATGTGATGATCCGTGACACTCATCATCATGCTCACCTATGAACGTGTGCCTGACAACCACCTTCGTTCTATCTGCAATAGCTTGAGTGCATATCTCTTGGGTTTCTAATATAAGATTAGAACCTTCGTGGTTTAGGCTAGAATTATTGGCGGTCATTCTTGAGATCCGAAAAGTCTAAACCTTGTCTGTGGTATTCTGAGTAGGATCTAGGATGGGATGACTGTGACGAGCTTCAAACTCGCGAGTGCTGGGCGTAGTGACAGACGTAAAAGGATCAATGGATCCTATTCCAACATGAGTGAGAACCAACAGATGATTAGTCGTGCAGTGACAGCGCATTTGGGCCATTTTCATTGAGAGGACGGATGGTAGCCATTGACAATGGTGATCCACCAACATACAGCTTGCCATGGAAGGAGCCTTGCGTGCGTGAAGAAGAAGACAGTAGGAAAGCAGAGATTCAGAAGACAGAGCATCTCCAAAACCTCAACCTGTTCTCCATTACTGCATAACAAGTATTATTTATTTTATGTTATTTACTCTTCATAAACCCAATCATTTTTTTTACTAATTTCCTGACTAAGAGTTACAAAATAACCATAGCTTGCTTCAAGCCGACAATCTCCGTGGGATCGACCCTTACTCACGTAAGGTATTACTTGGACGACCCAGTGCATTTGCTGGTTAGTGGTACGAGTTGTGAAAAGTGTGATTTACAATTCCGGAGTCTTTGAGCCAGGACAGAAGGTCCTGCTGTTTAACTCTAGGCTCAGATTATTCCCCGGGAAATTAAAATCCCGGTGGAGGGGACTATATGTGATTACAAGTGTGTCACCATATGGATATGTTGAGCTTCAGGATATTGACTCTGACAAAAAGTTTATTGTTAATGGACAGAGAGTCAAACAGTATCTTGAAAGCAATTTTGAGCAAGAATGCTCAAAACTGAGACTGGACTAAAGCTCAGTAAAGGTCCAGCTAAAGACAATAAAGAAGCGCTTGCTGGGAGGCAACCCAACCATTAGCAAGTTTAATTGTTATTTAAATAATATTTATAGGAGTTTGATATAAATTATCTTCAAAGTTAATTATCAATTGTAGGAATTCACAGAGTTACAGAAGGATTCAGCGCAAAAAGCAGAGAAAATGAGCTCACTGGCAAGAAAACACTAGTAAGGGGTATTTTGGGCGTTAAATGCCAGAATGGATACCATTCTAGGCGTTTAACGCCAGTAAAGATACCATTTTGGGCGTTAAACGCCAGAATGGGTACCATTCTGGGCGTTTAATGCCAGAATTGCAGCATCCTGGGCGTTCAAAAAAATGCCCAGTGACAAAAGATTTCTGGCGTTTAACGCCAGCCAGGGTACCTGGCTGGGCGTTAAATGCCAGAATGGATACCATTCTGGGTATTTAACGCCAGAAAGGCAGGGGGAGAAGATTTTGTTTTCCACTTTAAAATTTTTCAAACTTTCATGTTTTGATTCATAATTTTCTGCATAAACATGTTACAAATTTTCATCATTCACCTTCAATTTTCAAAAATTCAATAATTTTCTAAATTCCTTTTCAATTTTCTTTTAAATCCTTTCCAAATCTTCTTCAAAAACTCAATTATCTTCTCAATTTCTTTCCAAATCTTTTCAAACTCATCATATCATCTTTTAATTCTTAGATGCATCAATAAGTTTTCAGATTTAACTCCTTTATATCTTTTCCATTTTAAAAATCTCATCTTTTTCATATCATGATTCTATTTTTTTTACCAATCATATCTTTATATCATATCTTTTTCAAATTTTTGAAATCCCTCTCCTCCACTTATAAATACACATTCGGCCATCCCCATCTCTCCACCATTCGAATTTGACTTTCCTCCTATCTCTCTCCTTTCCTTTCTTTTGCTTGAGGGCAAGCAAACCTCTAAGTTTGGTGTGTTTTTCCATGATCACCGAGCTAAGACTCATTAAGATCATGGCTCCTAAGGGAAAACAAACCAATTCAAGAGGCAAGAAAGAGAATACTCCAAAGAGTCTTTGGAATCAAGAGAGGTTCTTAACCAAAGAACATGCAGACCATTACCACAAAATAATGGGTCTGAGGTCAGTGATCCCAAAAGTTAAATTTAATCTGAAAGAAGACGAATACCCGAAGATCCAAGAACAGATTCGAAACAGAGGCTGGGAAATTCTAGGTAATCCTGAGACAAAGGTGGGAAAAAATATGGTTCAGGAATTCTATTCAAATCTGTGGCTGACAGATAAGCAGAGAATAACTGGAACTGCCTTTCATACCTTTCGAACTATGGTCAGAGGGAAGATTATTTACTTCCACCTGGACAAAATAAGAGAGGTCTTCAAATTGCCTCAACTACAAGATGATCCAGAATCCTTTAATAGGAGAATGGTGAGAGTAGATAAGGAGTTGGACCAAGTTCTAGAGGACATATGCCTCCTTGGAACTAAATGGATAACCAACACAAAAGGTGTCCCAAACCAACTCAAGAGAGGAGATCTCAAACCAATCGCTAGAGGTTGGTTGGACTTCATTGCGCGTTCTATACTGCCCACTAGCAATCGCTCTGAGGTCACTGTAAAAAGGGCAATGATGATTCATTGCATTATGCTGGGAAACGAAGTGGAGATTCATCATCTGATTTCTTGTGAAATTTACACAATTGCAAATAAGAACTCCACTGAAGCCAAATTGGCTTACCCAAGCTTAATCTCTCTGCTGTGTAAAGATGCTGGAGTGAAGATGGGAGTAGATGAATTCATCCCAATCGAACACCTAATCACCAAGAAGTCAATGGAAGGACAAAGAGTGCAAGATAACCCCATCAAAAGGAGGGCGCAGGAGTTCCTCCCAGAAATCCCTCAAATTGACTACTGGACCCACCTAGAAGCATCTGTCACAAAGCTGCAAGAAGCTATGGAGCAACTTAAGGAAGAACAACAAAATCAAAATAGAATGCTCTGCAAGCAGCTTAAGGAACAGGAAAAGCAAGGGCGCGAGCTACAGGAGCTGAAGCGCCAGAAGCTTTCCCTTGAGGGACCAGATACCCCACAAACTGAAGGAGCATCCACTCCCCAAAACAAAGGTTGTTGAGTCCCAACTCTGTGATAACTTTTATTACTAGAGTTCTATTTTAAGAGTCACTTATTTTTATATTTTTAATTTCCTCGTTTTTATTATTATTATGGGTCTGCCTTTATGTTTATTTTATGTCTAATTTCCTTATGATTAATAAAAATTAAAGTCTATGCCTTGAAGTTATGAATGTCCCATAAATCCTTCACCTCTCTTAAATGAAAAATGTGCCTCATTACAAAAGAACAAGAAGTACATGAATTTCATATTTTATCTTGAAATTAGTTTAATTATTTTGATGTGGTGGCAATATTTCTTGTCTTCTGAATGAATGCTTGAACAGTGCATATTTTTTATAGTGAAGTTGTGAATGTTAAATTTGTTGGGTCTTGAAAGAATGATGGAAAAAGAGAAATGTTATTGATGATATGAAAAATCATAAAAATTAATTCTTGAAGCAAGAAAAAGCAGTGAATAACAAAGCTTGCGGAAAAAAAAAAGAGAAAAGTGGCGAAAATAAAAAAAAAAGCAAGCAGAAAAAGCCAATAGCCCTTTAAACCAAAAGGCAAGGGTAAAAAGGATCCAAGGCTTTGAGCATTAATGGATAGAAGGGGCTCAGGGGAATAAAATCCTGGCCTAAGCGGCTAAATCAAGATGTCCCTAATCATGTGCTTGTGGCATAAAGGTCCAAGTGAAAAGCTTGAGACTGAGTGGTTAAAGTCATGAGCCAAAGCAAAAAGAGTGTGCTTAAGAACTCTGGACACCTTTAATTGGGGACTTTAGCAAGGCTAAGTCACAATCTAAAAAGGTTCACCCGGTTATGTGTCTGTGGCATTTATGTATCCGGTGGTAATACTGGAAAACAAA
Organism: Arachis ipaensis; assembly: GCF_000816755.2. Lineage (NCBI taxonomy): Eukaryota > Viridiplantae > Streptophyta > Magnoliopsida > Fabales > Fabaceae > Arachis > Arachis ipaensis. The sequence goes on along the minus strand of NC_029792.2, from coordinate 101,757,001 downwards.
GTGCTTAGGGCCACGGCCAAGACTCATAAAGTAGCTGTGTTCAAGAATCAACATACTAAACTAGGAGAATCAATAGCACTATCTTAATTCTGAATTCCTATAGATGTCAATCATTCTGAACTTCAAAGGAAAAAGTGAGATGCCAAGACTGTTCAGAAGCAAAAAGCTACAAGCCCCGCTCATCTAATCTGAACTAAGCTTCATTGATATTATGGGATTTATAGTATATTCTCTTCTTTTTATCCTATTTTGTTCTTAGTTGCTTGGGGACAAGCAACAATTTAAGTTTGGTATTGTGATGAGCGGATAATTTATATGCTTTTTGGCATTGTTTTTAGTATATTTTTAGTATATTTTAGTTAGTTTTTATTATATTTTTATTAGTTTTTATTCAAAAATCACATTCCTGGACTTCACTATGAGTTTGTGTGTTTTTCTGTGATTTCAGGTATTTTCTGGCTGAAATTAAGGGACCTGAGCAAAAATCTGATTCAGAGGCTGAAAAGGACTACAGATGCTGTTGGATTCTGACCCTCCTGCACTCGAAATAGATTTTCTCGAGTTACAGAAGCCTAATTGGCGCGCTCTCAATTGCGTTGGAAAGTAGACATCCTGGGCTTTCCAGCAATATATAATAGCCCATACTTTGCTCGAGTTTTGATGACGAAAACTGGTGTTTAAACGCCAACTTTCAACCCTATTCTGGCGTTAAACGCCAGAACTGGCATAAAAGCTGGAGTTAAACTCCCAAACTGGTACAAAAGCTGGCGTTTAACTCCAAGAAAAGTCTCTACATGTGAAAGCTTCAATGCTCAGCCCAAGCACACACCAAGTGGGCCCCGGAAGTGGATTTTTACACTAACTATTTTAGCTTACTCATTTTCTGTAACCCTAGATCACTAGTTTATTATAAAAACTACTTTTAGTGATTCATTTGGTACCTCATGACATTTTACATCAGAACTTGTATTCTCTACGGCAAACCACCTCCGTTCTATCTGCAATAGCTTGAGTGTATATCTCTTGGGTTTCTAATCTAAGATTAGAACCTTCGTGGTATAGGCTAGAATTATTGGCGGTCATTCTTGAGATCCGAAAAGTCTAAACCTTGTCTGTGGTATTACGAGTAGGATCTGGGATGGGATGACTGTGATGAGCTTCAAACTCACGAGTACTGGGCGTAGTGACAGACGCAAAAGGATCAATGGATCCTATTCCAACATGAGTGAGAACCAACAGATGATTAGCCGTGTGGTGACAGCGCATTTGGACCATTTTTACTGAAAGGACGGATGGTAGCCATTGACAACGGTGATCCACCAACATACATCTTGCCATGGAAGGAGCCTTGCGTGCGTGAAGAAGAAGACAGTAGGAAAGCAGAGATTCAGAAGACAGAGCATCTCTAAAACCTCAACCTGTTCTCCATTACTATATAACAAGTATGGTTTCTTTTATGTTATTTACTCTTCATAAACCCAATCATTTTTATTACTAATTTCCTGACTAAGAGTTACAAAATAACCATAGCTTGCTTCAAGCCGATAATCTCCGTGGGATCGACCCTTACTCACGTAAGGTATTACTTGGACGACCCAGTGCACTTACTGGTTAGTGGTACGAGTTGTGAAAAGTGTGATTTACAATTTCGTGCACCAGTCATCAAGAACTTCTTGAATTGGTGTTTTAAGGAACTCACCCTCTATGTCATTCTATACTTCCTTTTCAGTGGGTAAGCTCTTCATGAGTGTAGCAGAGAGAGGTTTTTGCTCCAGAACCTCAGCAAAAAGAATATTAATTTGAAACTTTTTGGAGCCTTCCAAGGATTGTGAGTGGTCCTCGTCCTTGGTCTCCTTTTGGGGTTTCTGAGGGTGTGGTACTTCAAGCACTCTTCCCACAAGAGAGGCATGTAACAGTGTGCTTCCAGCCTCTTCTTGAGCCTTTTTTTCATGTAGTTTCTCAACAGAGCTTTAGGCTCAGCCTCCTTGGTCTCTATGTTGGCCTTACACTCTTCTTCTGGATTCAACTCCATGTCATTGGGAAGAGTGTTAGGAGGTCTCTGAAGTTTCTGAGGGTATGGCAGTTTGGCTCTGTACTCTGGGGCCTTGGGTAATGCAGGATGAGTGTCCAGAGTGATTAGAAAGGGGTTGTCAGGGTGCCTGGGGGAACGTCTTTTGAATTTATATCTATTGTCCCCCTCTCTGGGCGTTCAACGTCCAGTCCATTCCCTTTCAAGAGTTTAATTTCCATACTACCCCCTTTAGGGCGTTCAACTTCAGCTTTGTCCCCTCTTGGGCGTTCAAATTCAACTGTGCTTGAGTGATTTCTCCACCCTTGATTAAAAGTCTGAGAATAAGGGGCATTGTAGAAATTTCTAGAGGACTTTCCCATGTAATTACCCTGCTCAGATGTCCACTGGCCATAGTTGTGAGTGTCACCTTGAGAGAAGTTACCACTCATATCACAAGGAGTATCTGGAGGAGCACTATTAACCTCAGCAACTTGACTTTGCATGCTACTCGATTGTTGGGTTTGAATATATATTTGATCCAACATAAGTTCGTTCTCAGCAATCATTGTAGCTATAGTCTCCACTTCTTGAGCTTCTATCCAGACTAGAGTCTCCTCAAATGAGTGTATGTACTAGTAAATTCCAACTCTCTCAATGAGCTCTTGCGCCTCCTCAGACGTCTTTTCCATGTGCAGAGAACCACCTGCAGACTGATCCAGTAACCTCTTGGCCATCTCACAGAGACTTTCATAGAAGATCTCTATCTTGGCCCAATCTGAGAATATATCGGGGGGCATTTCCTGATCATTTGCTTGTATCTCTCCCAAGCATCAAAGAGGGACTTGCTCTCTTCCTGTCTAAAAGTCTAAACGTTTGTCATTAACTTAATCAATCTCCCTGAGGGAGAGAACTTGTTCAGAAATTTGTTAACAAGCTTATCCCAAGTATTCAAACTTCCTCTGGGTTCAGCATGCCACCAATTATGTGCTTGACCCTTCATAGCAAATGGGAAGAGTACTAGCCTGGAGACTTCAGAGTCTATTCCATTGGTCTTTGCAGTGTCATAGAACTGCAGGAAGTCAGAGATGAATTTATTGGGGTCTTCTTGTGGGTGTCCATGAAACTGGCAATTATGCTGCATTAGGATGATCAGGTCTATGCTGATCTTAAATTCATCTATTTCAATAGGAGGTACACCAATATTCCTTCCATAGAAGTCAGGAGTGGGAACTGTGTAAGAGCCCAGAGTTCTCCTGATTTGTGTATTCCCCTTCAGATCCATAGTGGTTTTGGTATTCCTAAACCTGACAAGAGACAAGGAAAAGTGAGAGTCTCTATGTCAAAGTCTAGAGAACTCCCGGTGAGATATCAAAAAAAAAATTTACTTTTACTTTTATTTTTATTTTTATTTTTTAGTTTTTTTATTGTTATTTTTTTAATTTCGAAAATAATAAAATAAAAAAAATACAAAACTAATTCGAAACAAATAAGATAAGAAAAATATAAAAAATTAGCTTAGAAGTTTCGAAAAATTAAAAAAAAAAATTGGAAAGAAAGAGGTTTAAGAATTTTCAAAATTCAAGAAAAGAAAGAGAAAACACTAAAGGAGTACCGAACTTTAAAATTTGAATTTAATTAAAAATAAGATAAAATAACAAATTTTGAAAATCAAGAAAATTAGAAGGAAAAATTCAAATAAAGATTTTGAAATTCAAATTTAAAAGAAAGAATAAAGAAACACCAAACTTAAAAATTAAAACAAGATAAAAGAACCATTAATTAAAAAGATTTGAAAACAAAGATAGAAGAATTGGTTTTTAAATTATTTTTTGAAAATTAAAATGGAAAAGGTCAAATAAAGATTTTAAATTTTAAAATTAGAAAGAAAAAGTCAAGAGAAGGAAACAAGATAAGATATAATTTGAAAATTTAAAGATTGGAGATTTGATTTTGGATAGTTTTGAAAATTGAAAAGAGAAAGTCAAAGAGAAATTTTGAAATTCAAAATTGAAAAAGAGAAATACTAACAAAGTACTAAACTTTTAAAATTTGAATTTAAAAGAAAGATAAGATAACAAAATTTTGAAATCAAAGAAAAAGATAAGATAAAGATCAAATGAGAAAAGATAAGCAAGGAAATTAAATTTAAATAAAAAGATTATTAATGGCACACCAAACTTTAAAATTTTAGAAAGGAAATAAAGAGAAAATATCAAACTCAAAATTTTGAAATTAAAAATAAGATAAATAAAGTGAGAATTGAAATCAAAAGATAAACAAGATAAAGATCAAGAATCAAGAAAGATAAGATATGATTTGAAAATTAAAAATCACTAACAAGAAACACCAAACTTTAAAATTTAAATTTAAAATTAATATAAAGATGCAAGAATTAATCAACAATTTTAAAATTTAAAAAGAAAAGGTTTTAAAAAAGTTTTGAATTCAAAAAGAAAGAAAAAGAACAACCAAACTTAAAATTTAAAATTAAATCAAAATAAGACAACAAGAAAATTTGAAAATTAAAAAGAGAAAGATAAACAAAATTAAATTTTTAAAAGAAAAATACCAAAAGACACCAATCTTAAAAATTTTGAAATCAAACTAGCACTAATTTCGAAAAAGTGGAGAGAGAAAAACACTATGAGACACCAAACTTAAAAATTTTTAAATCAAACAATAGAAAACACAAGGAAAATTTCGAATAAGAGAAAAGAAACCAAGAATAATTTTCGGAAGTCAAGAAGAAAAAACAACAAAAACCAAAGAGACACTAAACTAAAAAATTGACACCGGACTCAAACAAAAGAAAAAAAATGACTGAATTTAAGTTTTAGAAAAAGAGGCTTTCGAAAAGACACAAATAAAATTTAAAAACTTTTAACAAGAAACACAAACAAATGAAAAACAGTAAAAAGTACCTAATCTAAGGAGCAAGACAACCGGTAGTTTGTCAATCTCGAACAATACGGCACCAAAAACTTGGTGGGCGAAAATGAAACTCGCAAAACTGAACCGGTAAGTGCACCGGGTCATCCAAGTAATACCTCAGGTGAGTGAGGGTCGATCCCACGAGGATTGTCGGATTGAGCAAGGTGTGGTTATCCTGCAGATCTTAGTCAGGTGAATAGAAAGTTGATTGTTATTGTTGTAGGTGCATAAACAAAACAATAACGAAAGCAATTAAGAATTGACGTAGAAACAATAGTAAGAGATCAGTTAAGGCCTCAGAGATGCTTGTTCTTCCGGATTGATACTTCTTACTGGCTACTTTAACAATGAGTGATTCATTCAATGGAAAGGCTGTCAGTGATTAAGCCAGGGGTAGTGGTTATTAATCTTCTCTGATCCAAACCAAACGCTAAAACTGGTCAGGCAATCCGGACGAGGGTGAAGCTCATGCAATCCAATCTCTGGTGATCCTATTCAAAACGCCACAGACAAGGTCGAATATTTCGGATCGGAGAATGATGCTCAGTATTTTAGCCTTAACGTCACAGAGACCCCAATTACCCATGTCTAATGAGATTATATGTCACGTATCCCAATTAGCCCAGATAACTTGTTGGAACCTGTGATGCATTCTCAAGCTGCAGCTCTGACTTTCCGGTTAAGGATTCGCAAGAGCTCATGTAGAATAAGGGGTCATACTCTCATTCCACCCCAAATTCATAAAGATGAAGAATGACAATACATCATAGAATGAAATCAAACATATATTAAAGTAGAAAAGTAATGATATTAATCCATAGGAATGAGCAGAGCTCCTATCCTTAACTCAGGAGGTTTAGTTTCTCATGCTTTACAAAGAAAACAGATTAAGAAGATGTAATTAATGTGTTTGTGCTTCTTCCCTCATGGGAGGCATGATCCTCAGGAGGAAGGAAGTCCCTTATTTATAATAAAAACTCTAAGACTAAACCTAAAAGATATTGTTTTTTAATTAAAAAATTACAAAAGGAAAATAAAATAATCTAAGAAGTGCTACAATCCACTTTGGAGCCCACTTGGTGAGTGTTTGGGCTGATTCCTGGCGTTTAACTTAAGTTCTGGGCGTTCAACTTTGGTTCCTGCTCCCTGGCTGGCGTTGAATGCCAATTTGGGCGTTCAACATGGAGGGTTGGTCCTTCTTGGGCATTAAACTCCAGAGCACCCACTTTGGGCAGTGATTCTGAAAGAAAAGTATAGACTATTATATATTTCTGAAAAGCCCTGGAAGTTAGCTTTTCAACGCCGTTGAGAGTGCGTCAATTGGACTTCTGTAGTTAAAGATATGCTCATTGGAATGCACAGAGGTCAGGATTTGACAGCATCTGTTATCCTTTCTTTGCCTCTGAATCAGCCTTTGCCAAAATTTGCCAATTTCATCCAAAAATCACCTAAAATCATTGAAAAAATACAAAAACGCAAAGTAGCATCCAAAAGGTGAATTTTACACTAAAACATAATAAAACTAAATAAAATATAACTAAAAACGCACTAAAAATACTGTGAAAAAGGGTATAAAATGTCTGCTCATCAGCTGCCATTAGACAATTTAACAATCAAAGGTTTTACTTTCTAATAGGTAAAGAAATCAGTCAGATCAAAAGAGACATGATCTGTAACTCCAGTGTCAATGACCGAAAGAGGAGATTTTGGTCTAACCAGTAACCAAATCATTAAATTGAATTGTAATAAATAGATTTTACATGAAATGAGTATGGATGGGTTCTGATCCTGCTGTGCATTGTGAGAAATCTGATGAGCTCCTTGTCCTTTGAGAAGTGTCATCAAAGCTTGCCTTTGACTCGCAGTTAATTCAACACTTGTGGTTTCATTCTCTTCTAGTTGACTAACAGAGTGGTTGCTGCCACTAATTTCACCCCTTTTCTCTTCAGCCGAAATTTATGTTTGTTTGTTGCTTCTATTTTAGGTGCGGAAGCAAGCCGTGTTTCTCGTAGCAAGTATCCATAATGTGCCCCCATTCTGCCACAATAGGTACACTGCATTCTGGATCCTCTGCCTCTACCTCTGGTATTTGTTCTTCCACCTCAATTTCCTTCTCTTCCTCTACCACTTCCAGCACCATCCACATAGTTGATTTGTGCACTTTGAAGCAGAGCTTTGTAGTCATTAGGATCCATAATGCCGAATTGCCTTTCTTGTTGTGTTAGCAACGAGAATGTAGTGTTCACATCTGGCAGAGGATTTATCAGCATGATGTTTGATCTTACATTCGAGTATTGTTCATTCAGTCCTTGTAAGAGTCGCACAGTGTAATTCTCATCTCTATATTCTCTCATTTCGGCCATGCGACATTCGCACGTCTCGGAACACATGACACAATTAGGAACTAGCCTGAAGCCATTAAGTTGCTCCCATATTGATTTCAACTTGGTGAAATATGCTGTTACAGTAAGTTCTCCTTTTTTCATTTGATTTTTCTTTTTCCTTGATTCAACCAAACCATACTTCTTTTTTAAACCAAACCATAGAAAAGGAACTTTGATTAAAATCCCCTTTCATTCTTCTCCCTTTCAGCGCCGCAATAAACCATGGTTCCACCTCTTTTCATTAATGCAGTGCTTGTGTGTTGATGAAGAAAGGAAGCTTCGAAGCCTTCCATCAATAGCTCAATCCCCTTCTTCTCTTTTGTATATATAGGTAAGTAACCTCACCTTTTTATTCA